>NC_139345.1:21342567-21645067 GCF_055883805.1 Amblyomma maculatum | reverse complement strand
AGGCTTCACTTCAGCCCCATTAGTTGGTCCGCACCGCTGCGGTCGTGTAGCTAGCTGGTAGCGCTGCAAGAATGGCTTGCTCTAGTAATGTTCATCGTTGGAGCATCGACAAGCGCCTCCTCACTAACATTGCAATGGCCCTGCTGAGATGGCTGAGTGATTTGGGCACTCGACTACGGATCCCAAGGGCGCGGATTTGATCCCGCTGCGGTGGCCGCTTCTCAACGGAGGCGAAAAGTAGGGCGTCTCTGCTGACAGATATCGATATTATCCTAAGCCATACTGGTCCCCCAGTCTCATCGGCACTATAAAACTTACAAACGCCACCAACCCAAATCAATTCTGCAATGCCGTACAGGAAATAGTAGTCGTGATAAGACAAGAGGAAGACTAATGACGCGGAGCATTTTCTGGACAGATTTTCGCCCCTAAAACGGAAAAACACGGTATTGGTAAAGCTGGAATTCGCTAGGTACTGTCTGGTCCCATTGCATCTGTATGTGTCTCTATCCCTTGCCCGCCTGTTTTGCGATACAATTAATTTTCAATAATCAGTCGTTGCCTGCGTCTTCCTGATCTGTGTTGTTTATTTTTAATAGATATATTATGTATAAATTCAAGCAGTTAATTCGTAGTACCTTGCGAAAATAGTGAGACATCGAAAGCGTCTCAGTAACGACTAGTAAGCGCCTCAATCAGCCTTGCAAAAGGCAACGGTCAGGTAATCTTACTAGATTTGGAGACACAGTATGCTGAGGGACTTTCCATGTCACTAATGCTCGGCAGTCCTGTCAGTGATAGTGAACAAAATCAGTCGTGTGCACAGTCAGGCTCTATAGCCTTTGCTTTTGGAGCGACGATACGGGCTCTGTCTCGGGAACTTTCCACCATAGTTTGGTTTAACCCCTCGCCTGTTTATATTTGCTGTCACTGGCTCATTTTCGAGCGTGCATTTACAGTCAAATGTCGTCGAGACCTACAATAAGGGTTTAGTGCATTCATCCTAAAAAAAAAAAAGCAATAGTTAAAAAGAACAGCGCTCCATATAAGCAGTAAGCACAAGACTTCCAATTGCTCAAATAATAAATTATTCGATGACTTCTCGACAGCTGGTGCAGCGATTTCTTTGGGGTCCAATAATAATTGCCTCGTTTTTCGTTTCTGCATCCGGTCTTGCTAGCACGAATTTCAGAATTGGTTATGTTCACTTGTTTTAAACATTAACTGTCCAGTACAGAACAAATACAATGACAATGGTTTTCGCGAAAGTCGCTTTCTTGTAACCGTTCCTTGAAACACCGAGCTATATGCCTTGCATAGTTTAGTAGAACTCACTTATCTTTGTAGTTTGCCTGTCCTGCTTGTATAGCCTGGAAAGAATTGATTCCCAGAGGAGTACAGGTGACACCACAAACGAAAAGCAGGTTAATGTTGAATGTAGCCCTGCGTAAAAAAAAAAGCAGCGAAGTTGTGACATATCTGAACCTAATATGTTCAGGGCACATTCCAATTTTATTGAAAGATAAAGGTCCGCTGCAAGTAAATCGCATCGGAACTATCGTGACTGCTCTGAATTAAAAGCGTGGAACACATGTCAGAAACATGCTGCAAAAGAAAATGATATCTATTAGTATATTGCGTTGGTTACCTTACAGATCTGTAGACAAAAAAATTACCCAGTTCCGTTGCATGTGTTTTCAGTTTTTTCTGATGTCTGCCTCAGAATTGGAATCAATATTTCTCCTGCAATCGTTGAAACGGCAGGGTTGCTTTTCTTTAAAGCATATTACTTCAACGGAGAGTGCTGCTGTCCTTCGTTGTTGATTCTTCGTGGACATTGCAGTATTGGAAAGAGCTCAGAAAAACACGGCAGGACATTAAAAGAGAGGGAATAGGGAGTAGTGACAAATATCAAGATGCAAGCAAGGATCAACTTCTGGTGAGGAATTGTTTTTAAAGTGAAGAAACTCTACAGTCCAGTTTTTCTAAACAGAAAGAGTGGTCAGTAGAGGAATTTATTGATTGATGATCTTACGTATTTATTATTGTTTGTTCTTTGAGGTAATGGCTATAAATTTCGCGTTAAAAAAACGGTCGAACTGGCAGATGGTTTTAGTTATCTGCGCTGGCGTTCACGCTGTGTGTGAGTGCCAAGCTTCATTCTTACTTGTATCTAGCTTAAGGGAACGACATCATGGTTTACAGCTAGTTAAATTTCGTACCCAATTTCATAAGCATTTTTAAACACCAAAACTATGTTAACTGGAGTATGACCTCGAAACAGAATCACAGTCCAGATTCGCATGAGTGGAATGTATTTAGAGTGCAGCTATTGATTGCTCAAGCGGGGTTTCTGAAGCATCGTAGCAAATGATATGAGCCTCACACCTTACCGCCAGCATCTTTTTCACGCGCCTTGCGCTACTTGTGTCGTCTCTGTGTGCAGAACGCGAACGGCTGAGATCACTTGACCTCGTCGACCTCCTTGAGCATGCAGGCGTCTCCTCGGTTATCGTTCTGCCCACGTCATCACCGGCAGCAATATGTCGTTGTACAAAATAAGATAGCGAATGTATCCAAACGCCTCTTGCATGCTCTCTACGCGTCTATGCTCAGGTTACAAGCCGCTCAGTAAGAGTGTTAAATGTCCTACGTCGGATGGAGACCTGGCCAGTGCACATTACATGACAGGAAAAGAATTCAAGGGAAGTGTTTACATTGCTTAGTGATTCGCAACAACACGGCAGTTATTTTCATCTCGCTCGAAGATTTCAATACTTGGAGGTCGTAACTGTAAATGAGCCATCCGGGCAGTAAATGCAGCGCAGGCGCCACCGAGATTTAGCCGTGAGAGTCGCCGCGTTAGAAGTATTAGCAGGGCGTTTCGCAAGGTCCACTTGCAGAAGCAGATTTAATGCTTCAGATACCATAAACAAAATCACAAATTATATCTAAACATTTTCGTTATGTACATCAATCCCCGACAATAGGCGCGATGGTAACGTTGTAACTACGGTTTCGGGATAACGCCGAAAGCCTAAATCCATCGCTACTAAATCATCTTTGTTGCTCTATGGTGAAAAGAAAGGTGTCAGTAGTAGTAACATTTATCGTTTAATATGCCAATGTAACCAAACGACAGTGCCGGGCGAATGATGAAACTCTTGACAGAAGCCACCACTCGCCACCTATGTCGCCTTTAGTTGTACAGATTTAGGCAGGCTCCTTCGTGTGCCTTCCTTCAGTACAACTTTGTAGACATTCCCTCAGCGGATGAACTCGGAAACTCAATTATCTTGCGTCCAGAGGTCACAACTCGCTGCGACAGCACGCGGGGCCAATATTGTGCGGCAAGTTGTTTCTTGGCACAATATACTGCGGTACCATTAATTAAGCAAGACACGCCGGGAGCCCGCAGTAGCGACACGATAACGGCGCGGTCCCGGAGGCGGCAGAGGTATTCGCGAATGCTGGCTCTCTGGATGCCGTTCTTTCAGCTCTCGTTTGACAATGGGAACGCGAAATCAGCGAGAACTAAAATAACATAAACAACACAAGGTGTGAGAGCGACAGAGGTTCTAACAATTCGGCGAAGCATGCACTGTCGTTTTTCACCAGGAGCAGCTATGTGCGCGCTTTATTAAATGTTTTCTTCTGCCTGCTAATCTTTCCGCATGCCTTGGCGGGCTCTCGGGCGCCAGTTGCTCATTATTTACAGAGCGTAGAGAGCAGAGCGCAGTGCTCGATGCACGTTGTACACGTGGCCGCCACGTAGCGCCTTTCTTCACTTCATACAGCACGGTCCGGTTCACGCCCTCTGCATTCCCGCGCAAACAGAGCTTCATTCTGCCACGATTCCCTTGGCATGCGTTGGTGTTCGGCTTACGGCACGCACGTCCACGCGCCGTCGTCCGCAGCTCATAACGAGTGAATAAAAGATGCCGGGCATGATGCGCCTGGTTATGTCTTTCTTTGCGAGTTGGAGTCACGGTTCCTGGCTTTAGCTTTCGACTCGTTTCTGCTTCTATCGCTCCATGGTGAGATCTGTGAATGCCGTTTCTCTTCTGGTTGTTTCAGGCTGCACACAGGCACATTTTAGTCAACTACACCGATGAAATAAAGGTTTCATGCTTTGTAGAAAGGTGACCGAGAAGGTTACAGTTTGTGTGAATCTTCCCACAGGTGGATGCGTGCTTGGTCATTTAATTGCTGTGGTCTGTGCAAATAGAGATCTTCCGACGTTTCGCAAATGTAATGGCTATAGCAATGCATGTAATATATATATGTTCTTGCACTGCAGTCTGCGTGGTCGGTTGTACAAGAATAAACTGTTGTTTCCCTTTGAATCGCAACAAAAGGGTTGAGAACTGAACTAACGGGCAAATGCAATACAATGTGAAGTGTACGAAGAAGAGCAGAACGAGGGGGAGGGGCATACATGGTTTCAAAAGTCACGAATGGTCTACAGTGATCGCTTCAGAGTTAACAGTAGGCGCGTAAAACCGTGCTCAATGGTTAAGCATGATGCGCAGCAGTGGAAAATGCAGGTAATACATTGGCAAAAGCTATAAGGCGTGGATGTTCGCGCTCTTGGAAAACTGTCCACCACACTAAGGAAGCATACATAATACGATTCGGAGCTTGTTTCTTTTGAATCAGCGGCTGGTGTGCGGTCGCGTATTGTGTATCTCCCAGCTCTCATTTCTGGGCAGCTGATATTGTCGATGTCGTTGCCACCGGCAGAATGAACAAGCAGCTTAGCGTTAGATGGAAATACTTTCATAGCGAAGAGAGGCGATCAGAATAGAAGACAATGGCTACAGCGGGAGCACAAGAAAAATGTTAGGTTCGGGATTCGCACTACTTTTTTCACGGCCGAGTGTTCTTTATTAAAGTTCATTCTGCGAGATGGTTCGTGTCTGGTGCTTCTTGTGCACGAAGACCGGCACAAGCTCGGAACTGCAAGCTCCGAAGAGATGAGGATAATATATTCTGCAGACTATTTATCCATCTTTTTATACGCTTTTGTCATCTCGTCATTACCTTGGAGGCGGTACGCTCTGTCCGTAGTCTTTCATCTAAGAAATGCGCTTGGCCTTGAGAGTCGTTGCCCCAGCCTTAATTACGCGCGTCAGTCGGCTTAGGTGACTAAGCGTGCGCCGCTTTTCTTTCTCACCTGACAGCATTTGCCATTAGTGAAGGCCGAAGTGAAATCACCCGTATGGTGAGTCGGTGCCGCAAAACCGGCTTGTATGTATGCTAGCTATATCTATCGGCGTAACGCTTACGCCTCCTTCATAGTAGGAGTGAAGACGTCACCTTTTTGTTACTTCTTTTTTAAGACCGTCTACCGGCCTAACAACGGTCGACGCCAGATATTCGCCTGATGAAGCTAGCAATGTTTTCGCTTTAAAGAGCTGAGGAGGATGTACAGGAAAAGCATTATAAGAAACGAGAAGGAAGTTATGTCGAAAGTAGTCGAGAAAAGGGTCGCGCTCCTACAGCAGTAGGTGCTGTGAAACCTAACGCAGGAGCCTCACCACAGCAGCAATGCGGAGCCAAGCTGCGCCGCCGTCCGTGGGTGCGTGTTCCAATGCGCCGCATGCTACCGCCTTGGGTTCCAAAGCCTCCATAGAACGTTCAGCACATTAGACTGCATATTATCGTGCCGCTGCCCTTCTTTTTAAATATGGCGCTTGTGTGTGGTTCTTAAACCGTTCTACGCCTCCATTTCTAAACCTCCTTTTTGCCATGTGCTGCCAAAAGTTGCAATGTGGAAGCAAGTTGACCAGTAAGCGAGTTGAAGGAGTGAGGACCGAAGGTACATCATACAAAGGAATCACGACCTGAAATAATGTCAGCAAGAAAGAAGGTCAATATTCAAGTAAATGCCAGAAGTAGACGCGGTTCAGTAAAAGTGAAGTGCTGCTCATATTACGTGCTTACCCATATCCTCTCACTGCAGGTAACTTCCGTTGTTCTTACACTCGCCCAAAATTTTCACTTTTTCCCTTGATCTAAAGTATTTAGCGACCGATATCAATCTGCATCATCGGTTAATGCGGCGAGATTCCGCCATCTCAGCTTGCTTTTGTCCTTTTTACGCCCACATGCATTTCGTCGTATTCGTCATGTTGAGCCCAAATATAATGTTGAGTGCATAGATCTTCATGATCTGTGGTCTACGCTTAATTTCCCCTAAGCATGCTATTTATGATATATTCCACTTGATAGATTGCTGCTTGAAAGATCATTATTCTTAATATTTCGAGCTCAACTTTTGTTTTTGTGTGCAGCGCGTTTATAACAGCTGCCTTCTTGCCCAATCTTTAGGATTTTACTTGAAACATGCTCCAAAAAGCAATATAAAGGACGCGGAAGAAAGTTGTACTTTGGAATAACGAATGCGTCATTTTAACCCGAGGATATAGCTGAGAAACGTTTTAAGCAAGAAACATTCGCACTACAGGGACTGATAATTTGCCTTCTCAAAATATATGCACCCTCATTGCTTGCTTACTCAAGTTCTTTTGGTGCCGGGCGTCATGTGATCAAGTAACTACCTTGCGTGCAGTTTCTTGTTGCTCCTATTTGTACATTCAGTCGCACTAGCACTAATCAAGTGAAATTACATTAACCTCGCATCTGCAAAGCAAAGTACGTAAAGGTCTTTAGCGAAACTCTTCGGAAAAATTGAACAACCCAGACACTGATACAAATGCAATAGGCTCTAGTTGAAGCGGTGTGGACAAAATAAGCTGCCAGCTGATCGTACATGGAGCATGAGACAGCTTTAAAAATGGTCATAAACTTCGCGGTAGAGTAAGATAACAAATCGGACTCCAAAGAGAAGCGAGAGTAGCAGGTGGCGACATAAAGCTAGGTGGGCGGATGTGGTTTGAAATTTTTCTGGGGTCAGGTGGACGCTGCTGGCACTGGACCGAATTACTTGGAGGTATATGGAATAGGCGTTCGCTCAGAAGTGGCTGTTGTCCGCTTGATGATGATGGCGCTTGGCCTCCGCCTTTAAGGCTGCGATGCTTGCGGACCACTAATTTTAATTTGTGCCTCTATTATTACTCATATACAGACCAGAATACAGCCGTAATCTAACACCTTATGTGAAAGAATACCCAACATATATGTCAATCTCCGCATTCATCAAGCCGCATGAACATGTCTGAGTGGCCTAGAGTCGCGTTGCAGAATCGGTACTCAAGAGTCTCAGTGGGTTCGATTGGAATTATAAAAGGGTTGATGAATGTGGCATCTCCTGGCAATCAGTCTATGCTATGCCGTCCAGTAACGTCACACAAGACATCGACCAATCAGTGACCGACCATGTCACCTACCAAGAAGCATGCTCTTGAGGAGGCTGACTTAAATACACAAACACCAGCGAACTGCAGCAGTTTGGGTTTTAGTGTCAGCGCACTAAATCATACAAACGAGGCAATTAAGGAGGCATTTCTGAGCAGAGCGTTGTCCCGGTCTGTAATATTAATCTTTTTGCTTCTGACTGGCTGCTATATATTACGTTGGACAAGCTGTGTGCTACACTATGAAAGGTAAGGCCTATCTAGCTGCTAGTCAGACGGTACACATTATATGACTGCTCCCCACCGCCCTCGTCTTTTTCAGTGTTGTTAATGGCTTTTAAAAATCTTTATATATCACTTCCCAGGCAAGATAAAAGAGGGAAGCATTATATCTGCGGCATCACTGGCCGCTAAGACGACGAAAGTAATCTTCAACAGCCTCGGAAAGGAGCAGCAGTTACGATACTCAGCGACAGCCTCGGAAAGGAGCAGCAGTTACGATACTCAGCGACAGCCTCGGAAAGAAGAAAGCCGTTACGATAGTCAGCGAGGCGCTGGAAGTGGTGAGGGAATACGTCTACTTTATCACGCGATAGCTGTGAATACGATTAACGAAAGGGAAAGGACTAGACTGGGAGAATCGATTGGGCTGGAGCACATACGGCAAGCTTTATCAATTTTGAACGGCAGGTTAACAATATCCCTCAAGGTGAAAGTACACATTAAGTGTATCTTATTGGTACTTTCCTATGGGGCAGAAACGTGTAAGCTAACGAGTGGAGTTCAAATCACATTGCTGACCACGCAGAAAGCAATGGAACGAAAGATGGTAGGTGTAAATTTAAGGGACAAAAAGGGCGCCGAATTGGTGTCGGAAAAAATACGAGGTAATGGAATTCTAGCAGAGATAACAGGATTGGGCAGGTTATGTGATACTAATGCAGATAACCGGTGATCTCTAAATGATTTACACTGGATTCCAAGAAAAGGCCAACTTAGCATGGAGCCGATGATGTTAGGATGTTTTAGGAGATCAAATGAATCCAGCTGGTGCAAGATCGGGCTAATTAAAGAGATATGGGAGAGACCTCTGCACTGCAGTGGGTGTTGTCATGCTAGTGATGATGCTGATGATGTTGATAATCTTTGCGCTGCGTAACGTCGACTGCAAATTTGTCAAGTGGTGATATGAAAGAAAATATCTGTCGTTTCTGCTTTTGTCGCACGTCGAACGCGTTTTTTCAAAAACGTTCCAATTGCTTTATCTTCCCAAAACAAGGCCTAGTTTCCTGCATGAATAGCAGCGTCACTAATAATTGTCTATCTCGCATTGACTCATTCGTGTACATATCTGTCTAAAATTGTCTGAAATTCTCATACGTGCCAGGTCATTCATCACTCACACACTCACTCACTTATTCAATCCATCGATCCCTCACCCGCTCACTCGCTCACTCTGTTCCACCTGAAGAATTCATTCACTTGCACATTCGCTCGCTCACTCACTAAGTCACTCACCCAACCACTCAATAAGCAATTCGCTTACCAACTCACTCGTTTGCTCAATCATCGACTTCCCCCTAATTCGCTCGCCCACTCTCTAATATATCCGATCACTAAGTACTCACTCGCACATCCTTTCTCTCACTCACTAATCCATCAACTCATACCCTCACGCAGACAATAACCCCCCATGCACTAATGCAATAGCTTAGCAAATAATCGTTTATTTACTGCCTCACTTACGGACCGATGTACTCAATGATTTGACAATTCCTTCACCTGCGAACTCGCACAATCGCCCACCCAATTCACACACCCACAAAAATCAATCAGTCAAGCTCTCCCATGCGTTGTCACTATATATCCGTTGATTAACTCATGTATGAGTTCTATTACTCGCTGACTCAGCCATCTTTCTACTCATCAGCTGAGCCAATTCATCGCTTACCTACTCCCTGACATTGTCATTCACCTTTTCTTTCAGTATCGCTCACTCTTTTGCTCACTCACTCACTCACTCACTCACTCACTCACTCATTCACTCACTCACTCACTCACTCACTCACTCATTCACTCACTCACTCACTCACTCACTCACTCACTCACTCACTCACTCACTCACTCACTCACTCACTCACTCACTCACTCACTCACTCACTCACTCACTCACTCACTCACTCACTCACGCTTATCAACTAGCTCAGCCAGTTATTCACCCATCCCCACTATCACCCTTTAACGAATTTGTTACATCCCCAAGTCCCACATCTACTCACTCATCTTGCCCGGTCTCGCTCAGTCGAAAACTCACATATCTATTCACTCATCTAAAAATTCACTTACCTAGCCGCGCATCTAGATACTGATCCGCCAACTAGATCGCACACTCGCTCCCCGACTCGCTCAACCATTCATTCATCCGACAACTAACTCTGGGAGCGAGTGACTCACTCTTTCGCTCTCACCCACTCATTCAAACACTTCTATACACTCTTCTCACTCACCACTTCACTAGCACACTTGCTCACTGATCCACCAACGGACCCCCCCCCCCCCCCCCCCTTCCCAGACGGTCGTTAACTCGCTCACCTAGCCACTGAACTCGCTCGGATGCTCACTCAGCCACTCGATTGCTTATTCACCTATTGAGCAGTACGGAACTCGGTGTACAGTATCAAGCAGAGACCGCACGTCAGTAAATCGATCCCGCATCCTAAACCCTGGCCCGGGTTGGTCTGTCCATTGTGCTCTGGTCCCTTACTGCTTCCTCCCCTTCGCGCGTGGCGTGGTCAACCACTCGGGCGTCCGCATCACAACGCCACGCAGGCGGGAGTAACAGCGGCAGGCAAATAAGAAAAAGCACGCCGTTGTAGCTGCAGCAGTCGCGGAAAGCGCTCGTCTGGAATGGGGCATCGGGGAGGCTTCTTCTTTTGTGTGACCCTATCTGCGCTGCCGCATCGTTTATTTAGCGACGGCCGACGTGGCCGCCTGCATTATGGATCGGATCCAGTTGGTTCCTCTTAAGACGCCCGGCCGACTCGCCAATCGTTTCCATTCGGCCACCAAAGCACTGCTGCGTTGCAGACCCCAAGGCCGACTTAGTCTGTCCTCGGCTCTTCTCTTCCTTTCTCGCCTGTCTTCTCGCGGGGACAAGAGGTTCCACGGGATGCTGCGTTACTCCCTTCGATTGTGCTTTCTTTATCAATACAATTCTTATTGCCACTGTTTGCGCCGTCTTGTCCACTGCTGCTGCTGCTTATGGTGCTCTGACTGCCTCTTTCCCATGGGTGCTCCCAGCTCTGCTCCGAGCTATACACCTACTGTCACGGTAAGCAGCGGCGCGAGAGACGCTGTCGGCATTGTAGCTCGGGCTGCTTAAGCTCCCAATCACAAATGCATGCTTATTTTTTTTTCTCGTATTTTAACGTTTCATAATGCGTTATTCATTCTCCTTATTGCCAACAAGTCTCGTCGTTTTGCTGCTGCCGTTCACTATCCGACTGGGGTCTTCTTTGCGACGGTTACGAAACTCAAAAGCGTTCTCAGCGAGTTACGACGAGTTCGAGTTTTCTCAGTATACTATATTTTAACGCGACTGCTTTAAGACTCCCGTTTCGCGGGTAATAAGGTGTCACCGGCGCTTTTGAAGCGTAGAGAAAATCCGGATTGGACGAAGATATCTGACGTCACGCGTGGAGCGACTGATTTGTAAAATGGTTAAAATATTACATAAATTGTAATGACAACGTCACATGATGACTCGAAAGCAACATCTCCTTAGAACACGCAAGTACATAAAGTACCATCAATAGCGCTGAAAATAAATTCGGATTTGAGGTGAGATAAAAGCTGATCTCTAGACTCTTGGATCCCGAATTAGACACTATTCTCCTAAACCGCGCAGGCAGGTTCATACGGCCTAACTATTTAAAGCAGGACTTTATATCTACGTCGTGTGGTCTTTCAGATAATGCGGCAGCACATAACTATATACGCATTTTTATTTGTGAGAAAAAAGAAATGTGAATTAAGGGAGTAATGATTACGCGAATAGCGAAGTGCTTGTCAATGATGGATGAGTGTATGCGAACCAGAATCCACAAGAAGGGCTGATTATGGAAGCTGTTAAAGCAGTCGCGTCATGCCTTTAAAGATGGCGTTTGTGTCCCCAATTTTTTTCTACCGTCTTTATGTTGCTTTGCGAATATCCGGTTTAAGGAAGTCCGACGGATACTTACAACGGTTCGACTGTCGCAATGTGTCGAAGATTGTAAAAACTGATATATCAGTAAATACTACCACCTAGCTACTCAAAAATTTGCGACCTAACGACATGTGTCCTACCGCTTCTGAACAACAGTAAAAGCAAACTACTTCAAACAAGATGCTCTAGCGTAGAGATTTGCTTTAAAGTGTTCTTGTTATCGTAAAGTATCAGAACTAAATGCTTATCTCAACGACATCGCTATGTTAAAAATACACGACACTGTCTTACGATCGCTCACAGGCGCGGTAACGTAGAGCCACACATTGGCACCAACCGTGTAGTGTTTACATATTACTGGAGCACTGCGGTAAGTAGGATGGCTAAAATATTGAGAATTGTAGGGTTATGAATATTGTTCTTAGCATCAGTAGTATCTCAAAAAGAGAGAGAAAAAAAAAAACAAACAGGCAAGAGCAGTTTTTAACAACCTCTTGCAAATCTTGGCAAATGTGCCATACTGGTGCACCTTAGTACGGACAAATGTATTCATATTAAAATGTATCTTCCCATTTGCTCAAGGTTATAGCGGCTTCACGTCACACACAATTAACGAGTATAGAAAACTGGGCGAGTTGGATTGGATTCATCTTAAAGCAGCGCGAAACACAGTACAAAAGAACAGGAGACGACACAAGCGCTTGTGCCGTCTCCTGTTCTTTTGTCCTGTGTTTTGCGCTGCTTTAAGATGAAACATGAATAATATCTCCTGTAAATGGAGGTTCGATAGAAGTCACAAAAACCATGAACACTAGCACGACTTTGAATCAGCCCCGTTTTGGCGGCCTTTAATTTAAGAGAGCTAGCGTACTCACCTAATTGCTCCACATTAATTATCTTGCCTACCGAGATAGGTCCTATGTTTTGCAAACCTTTTCACGCGAGGATTACGGCTTATGAAGTAGCGCGTGGGTACATATTACTAAGACCTACAAAAACCAATCACGAAGTAATATATTCTTGTGTGTTACGTAGTACAACGAAATGTTTGCCAACTACTCAAATATTAAAATGTTCACACAAGTGAAAATGGGCGACTGATCTTTTCGTAGAGTAAAAACGTTGTGGCTGTTGATCGCCACCGATGAGGAAAGGGAGAAAGGGCTCAGATTTGAACGCTTTGATTGAACAAGTGGCGGTGATTATGTTATAGACAGAATGCTCTAGAGTTCCAAGTAAAAAAGGATACATAGCGTTATCAATAGAACAAAAGAAATCCTGTTACACGAACTAAATATGTGCAATGCATCAATGCAGAGAAACATGCCACTCCGTATATTCATTACAATGATAGGGTAGCTGTATGCGGTCTTTCCTCTCTGAAAATGGAGTGCGTCCAGTTCGTTCTGGACTGGCGATTCGCGTTAATGACGCTGCTACGCTTCGACAAACTCGAACGCAGTTATTTGTATTCTATAAAAAACACATCTAAACTACACATGTGTGACGGAAGTTTTCCGCATGACAAATGATCAGTCGGCTGAAAAGTTTGGAGCCACAAACGTGCCCAGCCTCATGTACCTGTGGAAACTGCTCCGACTAGGCCCATCAGACAGGTTGTAACGTGAAACGCGATTTAGGCTTCAGACAACTTCATAAATCCTGTTTCCCGACGGCAGTCAGTTCAGTTCTTCGATATGAGGTGAAAACACGTCATACATGGTGACCGATCGATAGAAACATTAATAACACAAAATGCATGCATCCACGGTAGTAGCTCGCATGCTTAGCTGCAAGAAGGTCTCGACAGAGCAGCGCTGGTGAGAACCGGCAGTGAGAGACGCGTCATACCTTTTTACCTGGTTCTTAACTTATTAGAACGTACCACCTGTTCATTACGTGCAGCAAGATTACTTATGACTTGCTTCATCGCCTAACGAGGTAAAAGTTTTCACTCAGCGACAACAATTTCTACAGCGCGCACGTTTCACACACACACACACACACACACACACACACACACACACACACACACACACACACACACACACACACACACACACACACACACACACACACACACACACACACACACACACACACACACACACACACACACACACACACACACACACACACACACACACACACACACACACACACACACACACACACACGCACACGCACACGCACACGCACGCACACGCACACGCACACGCACACGCACACACACAAACACACACACACACACGCACGCACGCACGCACGCACACACGCACACACGCACACAAACACACACACACACAAACACACAAACACACACACACACGCACGCACGCACACACACACACGCACACACACGCACACACGCACACAAACACACACACACACACAAACACACACACACGCACGCACGCACGCACGCACACACACACACACACGCACACGCACACGCACACACACACAAACACACACACACACACACACACACAAACACACACACACACACACACACACACACGCACGCACGCACGCACACACACACACACACACACACACGCACACACACACAAACACACACAAACACACACACACACACGCACGCACGCACGCACACACACACACACACACACACGCGCGCACGCACGCACGCACGCACGCACACACACACACACACGCACACACGCACACAAACACACACACACAAACACACACACACACACACACGCACGCACGCACACACACGCGCACACACACACACACACACAAACACACACACACACACACACGCACGCACGCACACACACGCGCACACACACACACACACGCACGCACGCACGCACGCACATACACACACACACACACACACACACACACACACACACACACACATATATATATATATGGTTAGGTTTGGTTGGCGGGGTTTAACGTCCCAAAGCGACTCAGGATATGAGAGATGCCGTAGTGGAGGACTCCGGAGTAATTTCGACCGCCTGGGGTTCTTTAACGTGCACTGGAACATCGCACAGCATACGAGCGCCTTGCTTTTCGCATCGATCGAAAATCGGCCGCCGATTACGGGATATATATAAATTTAGCTAATTAATCTTTACTGATTAAGCGACTTTGGTGAACGAAAACAATTACTACGCATTAGGATAGGCAACTCTGAACAGTTATTATGTTATTAGTTGGTTTCACTGAGCTCAGGCATACTGCATTTTTTAAAACCTTGGTTAATTCGGGGCAGAATCTTGGCTCCGGCGGCCGCTTTTCGCTGGAGGCGAAAAGCTAGGCGTCTGTACTCTGTACGATGTCACTCCTTGTTAGGTGGTAAACATTCCGGAGTCTTCCGTTACTTCGTCTTTCACATACTGAGCCTCTTTGGGATGTTAAACCCCATAAACCATATATACACTTCACTTAAGCCTAGTGAAAGGCCGGGGCTGTTCTCAGGATGATTTCTCAGTAATTATTCAATCCTGCAAATCCGCCTTACTTCCACAGCCTCTTACTTCGTTGGAAGCGGAGGCGTGCTTCAGGTAAATTTTGGAGCGCATTAACAAAGCGATTCATGAACAGGCACGGCTATCAGTACAGAATTCTTAGCTAATTTCCTCTCTTCCCTCTTCCTTTGCTTTATTGGTCTCCGGTTCTTTCTATGTACTTGTTTTTAGTGAATACATTTTTAACAATTCACAAGGTAGCGACGAAAATGCTACCGTGTGTACAGATAAGTGATGAAAGGTGAAAGCAAAGTAGCACATAAGAAACGTACCGCTAGAGACCAAGTTTGCTTGTCACTTGTTGTTAAAACTGCACGGCCAGAGAAAAAAGAAAGAAAAGGGAACTTCTTCTTGTTCTTCTTGCTTCGCGGAGAGAGAAACTGGAGTGTGTTCTCGCTTCAGAAAGCAATTCACAACCCAGTAAATAGAAAGCTCTCCGGCAAAAGTTCAAAAAGTTACGAAGCATCTCGCTTCAAATGCCTTCAAAGTGTAGATATAAAATGTGGCTGCGTGAAGATCTACTCTTTCTTGCAGTTGGATCCTGAAACATTTTGATTTTAATGTTATTAAAGAGGAAGTAACAGCTTCCGAACGTGTTTGCACGTATATCCTAATGAACAAAAGGAAAGGCCGTTAAAACAGGAAAGAAAAAAAAGAGCAACAGCCAAAACGAATGAATTTCCGGAAAGAACAAAGAATTTTCTGAAAAGATAGGAATGGGCGGCAGAGAGGAGCTGTGTAGGCGAGCCAGAAACGTTGCCTTGCGGACGTGAGGATCACAAAAGGCACTCGACTAATCAGGCGTATACTCTGCTTTGAGGAGACTTTTACTTTCATTATACAATTATTCTGTCACCTTAGCCTCTACTTTAGGACTTTTATTTAAGCTTTTCTATAGCTTCGGCTAGGCTGAGAATTTCGGTTCCAGTTTCGCTTTTGCAGTATCTGATCGCTATAACGGGATACAGTGACCAGGCTAAAAGCCAAAGGACGCAGCGTCGTGCTCTGGGTTCATCACGAAACAGAGACGCTTTTATACAGCGCCACTCACCCCGGAATTGCCGCAGTGCTAGGGGTTGTGCACGCTAAACGGTTGAACTCAAGGTTCTGGTGTGAAATAAAACTTGATTCCTCAAAATCCTTGCTTTCAGGTCGCATAATCACGCATACGCCATTATAAATCTCTCAATGTGCGTGAAAGAGATGGAAACTTCAGCCCATGCTATTTTTTCGACAAACGGAGTATCACGCTCTTCCGGTCTTCCGCTATGTTCGGGATTTTCAACTGTCCGTTTATGTGAAATATGAGCTAAGTACTATTTTTTGATGCCTAAGCACTGGACCGACATATAGCAGTGGTGTACTGGAATACACGAAAAAAAAAAAAAAAAGTTGAGACTATATGTGTATTGCTTTGTGCTCTTGAATGAAAGAACGGCCTTGAAAATGTATGAGATTAAAGAATTAGCACTCTCATGACTTCATTAAAAACGAACAGAAGTTTCCCGGAACACTTAAAGCACGAATTCCGGTCAGCGATATCGCGAAGCTCTCCGATTCTGCGATGGAGCAAAATATTTTAAGTTTAGGAACCGTGTACCGGTGAGGTAGAACTAAGGGTCTTATCCAGGATCACCCATTAAAACACGACGTTTCGATTAGCGAAGAAATAAAATTTACTTCTGGTCGCCGACTGGAGTACGCTATATTTGGCTTGCTTCATGAAATGTTTGAGAGTGGGTTGGTGGGGCGAACAATTAACATGATTTCTTAATATTTCCTTGCAAGAGAGTCTATATATTTTAGTTGTTTAAAACAAAATGGCAAATAAAGTATTCTAAAATACGGTAAAATGATATGGTGAACTGTGATTTTCTTACAGCGGGCGCTGACAGTTTAGATAACCTTGGGTTCTTTAATGCGCACTGTCATCGCACAACACATGAGAACTCTGCTTTTCATCTCTATCGAAATACTGCTGCTGCGGCCGCTATCTGACCAGCGTCCTCGGTATCTGCAGACGATAGTGTGAAAAAATGACAAATCTAAGGCATTACACTTTCGCCGGTTAAAATAACACATCCAAAACAAACGCTTGTAAGTCGCATACGCACCACAACTTGTGCATCATAGGTACCTTTCTAACACGCTTGAACCAATGGCCCTCCGTAGCCTGTGCGTTGTGGGCCTTCCTGACACGCAGGGGGCCTTGGGATCCCAATGCAGGCTAATTTCTTATTGAATTGTATAGTTTTGAAGTACCTACTTAAGGAAGCCTCCTCGCCAATTTTTTCTTCATTTGAGCCCTCCTACCACTTATCTCTACTTACCCTCCCCCTGCACAGCCCCTCTGAGGTGGTCCCTAAATTCTCTAGGAGGCAGTTATAGGGCTGTGCCCCCAAATTCTTCACATTCCTTATTTCCTCCCCCCCCCCCCCCCCCCACCCCCCTTATCAAGAACCTCAAGTTCAATGTGTGGGCTTAATCTGAAACTTCTGGCATTTTGTCTGGCTGATGCAAAACGAAGGACCAAGACGCCGGGTTTTCAGCACAACGAGCTCTTTATCTATTGCGCCAAATATGCTTCCAAGTTAGCGGCATACTTTCTTGCTTCTCCCGGTTTCTAAGGCCATACCCGGCCATGGTCGCTTGCATCGAGCTAGCTGCGGGCACGGTAGTCCACTGCCTCCTACATCAAGCTCACGGCGGCATTCACCACGCAGCAGATCTTGGTGGCAGTGGTCTTAATGGTAAAACTTTGGACATAAAAACTACTGAAATAACTGTCAGAAAAAGCCCGCACCGAACAAGAGGTTATCGGAGGCAAAATCAATCGAAAATTATATTAAAGGAGCATATGCCCAAGATAAAGTTTAAGAGAAAGCAATTATAATAGAGAGCGGAAAAAAAAAATAGCACAATTGAGAGGCGCCAAAATGTGATTTCTATGGCAAAGAGGCTCCAGGAAAATTATTTACTTTGAAAAAAGAAAAAAAAATCTGGATACAGAGTACTCACAACTTCAGATGTGGTCGCAGGTGGTCAGGAGGAGGGAAGGATCGGGGTACTGTCGGGAGGAAGCAAAGTCGAAAATCATAAGGAGAGAACCAAACTAAAAAAAAAAAAAAAAAAAAATAGGCGGGGGGGGAGGGGGGGGGAGTGAAAGATACATGGTTTGAAGAAAAAGGAAAGGTAGTGGAAGGAAAATATGGGAGTGAGCAAAGCAGATCAAGAGAAATGAGAAACCGGTAGGGACAAGGGAAAGGATGGGCACTCTGTGAAAACGCAACCGAAGCAATTAAAGTAGGAAAGAGAGAAAAAAAAACAGGGAACAAAAGCGTTTCCCTAACAGCCGTTAGAAAGAAATATATTAGAAATAATAATGAAATGGAAAGAATAAATAAATAAATAAATAAAATTTGATGACAAAAAAAAAATAGCAGGACGCAACAGCCTACGCACTCATTGCCTTAGTGGTTGTTACTCGGACGCTACTTCGGTCACAACCGCTTCTTTATCTGTTATTAAACGACGTTGGCGTTTCAGCTCGGTATCTTTGGCTTAACCGACCAATTGAGATTTAGTGTTGCGTTTATGATGGTTGACAGCTTGCTGGCGTTTCAGCTTGGCTTCCTCCGCGCACAAACAGCGCTTCGCTTCCGTTTCTAATGCTCGTGCATCTTTATTCCGCCTCCGCTTCAACCGTCTAGCACTCCCATACCGAGCGTTCTTCCCCGCCTTCTCGGCATACGTCTTACAAAGTCCGTCGGTTTGTTTATATTACCATAACCTGAAGGCACATCCTCAAACAAAGCCCCTCCCTATTACACGCATATCTAGTACAATGTGAGACAACATTGTCGCCCTAGTGCCAACCACATGTTCCAGCACACGTGTTCAAACTAAGCGATACAAGCATGAGATTATTTTACAGCACACAGGTTTCATTCGCTAATCACTAATCACTGTTTAATAATCAATAAGTCAACCAATCGCACTGTCAATCACACTGAATCAGTCCACTAGCACTACATAATATACAATCCATACAAGGCGTCCGTCATTTTTGGCATAGATCCAAGGCTGTGGTGCAGTGGGTAGTGCGCTCGACTGCTGGGCCCAGTTATGGGATCAACTTCAAGCAGCGGTGACTGCTTTCCGATTGAAGCGAAAAGCTGTGCAATGTCAGTGCACGTTAAACAAGCCCAAGGTGTCGAGGTTTCCGAACCTCTCAACTTTCCGAATCACTTTGCGAGGTTAAACCCCATAACCCAAAAACATTTTTTTTTTTTTGCGTGTGTGTCGACGGATCATTGAAGTACGGGGTTTGCGCTGGAATGAGAAGTCGCCATTCATCTTAGCAATGTTTATTGGGGCGCGGAGCTCCGGTGGCCACTGCATGTCTATGGCACCCAAATGTTTTCTTGGTAGATTTTTTACTTGTCCTTGAAAGCTCCTTCTGAAACAGGAGTATACGGCAAGAGGTTTAAGGCACAACAAGCCCAGTACTTCGCGTAAAAACTGCGGGTAGACGCAGGGCGAGCAAGCCGCAAGGCCAATGCCAACATGGAAAAGGCAGGACCACGCCTCACCGCATTTGGCTATATGATGCCACCGGCCACATAAGATGTGTAAGAGACTTCGTAATGGCACGTAGGAATACGAACCATTCAGCCGGGATTGAACCCTATCGATAAGTGGGCGTAAAGAAGAAACAAGAACAGCAATGCTAATAAGCACTGCATGAGAACAAGCGGAGGACTATACCGGCGGGATCTATTAAGAAACACTGCTTGGATAGCCGAGAAGCTGCTCTGCTATGTGGGCGGTGAACGGAGAAGCGAAAGTTAGCTGCACCTTCACTACATGGACAGGAATACGAAGAACGAACTGCGAAACGTCGCAAGTATGAGGGAAACGTACGTGACCTGTTATGGGTGAAAAGAAAAAGAGATAGAGACAGAGAAAGGATGGGACAAAAACAGTCAAGAGGATGTCAGACGGATCTACAGAGCCTCAGGGCAGGTTGCGGATGCGCACAGATAAGGGCGACAGGCATGGCGGCTTTAGGAGGCCACACGTCGACGTAACAAAGCTCTAGCTAGTCGTCCCAGACAACCAATGAAATGCTAGGCAACAGATCTCAGAAGGCATGGCCTGGCACACATTTCATCATGCTATCCCTCTTCGAAGAAAGTGTACATTTTCGCATCATTTACCGGCGCACTCAACGATGGATCCTGTTTAGCTATAGTGTTCGGCTCCAGCGACATTTAAATACTACAAAGAAAAGACAGACATTCGCGGGGGCTGCAAGGGCACTACAGCCATCGAGCTGCTGATCAGATGGAAAAATTCAAGAGATAACGAATCATTTATTTGCAAAAAGGCATTGTTAATCATATTAGAAGAAAATTTACTTGTTTTTTCATTTCGTGCTGCATGTCGAAGACTCGCATAAAGCGCTTAACGCGAGGATGTTGCGACGGTCCTTTGTTCGAGCTTGACAACTTGGAAGAGCTGCAGTTTCCTGCGGCTCCGCCTTCGTACAAGCACTACAAAATAGGCGCTTTTTGTACGGTAAGCATGCTAGCAGAGCCAACTGAATGCAAGATTGAGCTATTTATTATTTTTGTTTGTGCTTAAAGTGTCAATGAGCTTCAAATATAAAAATAGCCTCCACCATCATGTTTGGCCTGAGGGTGTAGACGTGTTCACGCGAAAGACGTGCAGGCAAAAACGTGCATGGGGATTTTTTCCGGACGCCTTTTGAAAGCATTAAACCTTGTTGAATGAATTTCGCTACATTCAAGCAGAGAACCCAGCGCAGAATTATTGTGCTTGCTTCCTACGGTTTAAAAAGGCTAGTTTAATATACTTTGAGACAGACTAGATGACCCCGAAATATGAGACGGGGCCGCAAAGGACGTCTTGCCAATGCAAGGCGCGACACCATGACGGGAATGTTCATAAACCTGGAGTTGATGCCTACTCCTTCTGGGGAAACGAAATATCTGATGAAACGCAACGTCGCAAATGCAACAAAAATGTCCTAGTAAACAAACTATTTGTAGGCAGCTGTAAAGAATTTAATCAAAAAAGAAAGCAAATTGTAAATACAACCGAGTTTCAATTATGTGGTTTGATTCGTAAATAGTGCAAAGCAATTGAGCCATGTAAAGGAGAAGGATGTAGTTTGGATTGCCAGACAGTGTTCGCTTCACATCGGAGGCGTAACTTTCAAGAATATTAAAGGCACGTTGACGGTTTGCATAATCGATTATCAAAGAGATTGAGCACTATTTTGCAAACTGTTTTTACAAGGTAATCTAGAAGCAATAACACCAGTTTCTGAGAGATACTGTTCGAAATAACCCCAAAATATTGATTGCATACCAAATATGTTTGATTGCAGTGAACAATTGGATATGGCGTTTGATACCTCGAAAACTTTTACAAAAAGAACGTTCACTGCAGAAGCGTGACAAAATGAGTAATTTCTGTACGGGGTCCCGGCCACTTTCATCTACCGAGCACGCCATGGCGACTGTTAACCATCGCACGAACATAGTACGGTTTTGTGGAGGAGCTTTCCAACAATATTTATTTTGCCAGGCTCCCTTCGTGCTTCACCTGGAGCCTCACCAGGAGACCCATACCTGTCATCCACACTCCGCGGCAGCAACAGCATGGGTTATTCTCTGCCTATATATCCGGAGCGGAGTTAGAGCGCCAAACGAGGTAAAACACTGATGTACAACTGCACGCGAACCGTGTTTTGCACGTTACACAGATGTCTGTGTATATATGAACGCCTATCCTTGAAGTTCTCGCGTGCTGACATGTCCAAGCTTTCGTGCCAGAAGCCCGAAACGTCTCCAGCTCTCCCTGACTCACGCTCTACCTCCCTTGAAACACATCGCAAAGCGACTATCGCTAGACTTTATTCGTACGGACACATTTGGCATTGATGTCACTCCGGCGGCACCTCATGGTCCCCTGCCAACATCGTACTAAAAGCAATGTTTCACAAGAAGTGTTTTCTTTGCGCTTCGAAGTAGTTAATTTCCTCCTCAAAGTCCAGGTCGACGCGGATAACTCGTGCTCTTATGCTTTTGTTACCTATTTGCTGCCGCCTTCTACCAGCATGTTCTTACCAGCTACACGCTGCTGGCAAGCGTGTCTGGATGGAGACGCTATATCCGTCCTCCCCGACACCGCGGATGCTGTCGTGCGAGAAGCCCCTATCGTAAAAATACATATTCGTCAACCAAGCGCGTGTTTGCGTAAGCGCTCGGGCAACCATTACGCAGAAAATAGCCGCTTTCGCGTTTTCCGTCGGGGCCACATGTTTGTTGTTGTTTGGTGCGGCGCGTTATTAATAAGCTGGCGAGTCATGTGCGATACGAAGATCGCTCCATCAAATCGTCGTTTTTTCCTGTTGCCTTAGATCCCGCGAAGGCTTACCGTGAGCCGTTGAGAGGAAGAAGAACGAAGGGACCAGAAGACTTCGACAGCTTTCCGGGCAGACGAGCACCGTGCTATTTTAGTACTGCGGGGAACATTATTACTGGGCTGTGCCGCAGAATCCCCCAATTCAGCGACTACACGCCTGGAATGAATGTCGGGATTACAAACGCGTAATGCGGCTAAGCAAGTTATAGGCCTTGCTTGGTGCTGAGAGGCCAGATATGCCTTGGCATCTCTCAGCCAGCCGTTGTAAGCAACTTGGAGGCGTAGACGGACATTCAATAGCGGCAACTCTGATCGCGGTGGTGGCTTAGATATATTACCGTCATTCATATTCGGTAGGAGAGAGGCTCTATCATTATTTCGCCGGGTACCCAGAGGTCTGCCATCAGCCCTGTAATGGTGCTAAGCTTCTATGGGACAAAAGGCATGGAGATCGAACCTTTGTACCCCAGTTTCGTACACGGAAACACTTGATTTCATAGAGCTCTTTGGCACAGGATGACTCTTGCGCCGACAGAATTTGTAACCTTGACTATCATCATCATCATCATCATCATCATCACCATCAACCGCAACAATGGCAACACAGGATGGTAAGCGGCTTTCTCTGTTAAGAAGGAAATGTGAGAACAGTCGACCTACAAAGCGAACTCGCCGGTTGAAATGCATTTATGCGTCCCGGAGAAACGCTTTCTATCAAGGTGGGGCTTGGTACACAGCCGCTTTTTCACCAAGATCAACAATTTCCGCAATAATTTCCCCGGCCATATTTTTATCATTCGAGAATATTTGATTATGGACAGTAAAAAATAGAATATAAATCACAAGCCACTGCCACTAAGATCAAACCAAGTAAGCCTCTCCCCTCTCCCTCCCCCCCTCCCCTCCCTATACAATTATGCGCGTGTTAATTCAGTTATGGCACCAGCTGAAGTTCCGTTTATTTTTATACGTACGGAGAATTTAGTGCATATAACTTAACCTATAACTTAGACTATCACACCGCATAACCCCATACGATCAAACTTTATTGTACGCTTTGAGATATTCAAAACTGTGGACGGCTGCTTGTAGCTATTCGATATCAATAGGCCGTATTTATAGAAGACAGCGAACGGCAGTAAAAGCCTAAGAAAGTACGACATCACGCGCAAAGAATGCCCTTAATTACTCTTGGAACGAAAGTTTACCGAAACGGATAAACCAGTTTCTTGGAAAGTAACATGTACACTGGGCTTTTATGAACACATTGGTAAAATCAGCAGACACTTACCAGAAACGACAAGCAATTCGTTGAAGGTGCTTTCAGTACCGAATCCTTTCTTCTATTTTCGGACAAGGTCCATTCATAGAAGTGCGAAAAATGACTAGCTGTACTGTTTCTATTGTGCTGGCGTTTCAAAAGAGTATCTTTATTTTGCCAGCTGTAAACATTACCTCGCGCGATATATATATATATATATATATATATATATATATATGAGGTGAGTGCGGCACAACCTCAAAATTTCGACGCGCGTGTTCTTTGCAAATAAAATATTTTTTTGGCAGCGCTATCTCTGATGAAGCTTTATATGGGCACAAGGCAAGTTATATAAACTAGGAGCTAGTCACGGGACAGCTTTTTGTACATTCTAGACATAAAGTTGCGTCAATCGTAGCTTCCTAGAAATAACTTAGCTTGCATTTTTCGAGAAGGTCTACCACTTTTGCCTTAACAACTTTCCATCAAGCTTTTAAATACAAGTTAGCTAATTAGGCTTTGCTAATTCACTTTTACGAACGCTAAAAACACCGGAGACTGCGGACTGGCATAGGCAACTCTCAACATTTCTTCGTTGTTTTGCTGGTGCTAGGGCACACCGTATGACAGCGTGTGTGCGCATTAACACACACACACACACACACACACACACACACACACACACACACACACACACACACACACACACACGCACACGCACACGCACGCGCACGCACACACACACACACACACACACACACACACACACACACACACACACACACACACACACACACACACACACACACACACACACACACACACACACACACACACACATGCATACATACATATATATATATATATATATATATATATATATATATATATATATATATATATATATATATATATATATATATATATATATATATATATTACAGGGTTTCTCAGCTATTGTGGCCGCGGTTTTAACAAATAAGAGGGACCCAAACCTAGTGAATCCAATTCAGAGCAGTTCACAGTCACTTATACTAATGTACAGTATCTTTATTTCGATAGGAATACTGCGCCAGGTATCGAGACGTCGCGTGGTCGTGGCGGAGGCCACGCTTGACCTTGAACAGCCTTGAACACCCTGTATATATATATATATATAGTATATATATATTGTACATTTAGGCAAGGTTGACTGGTATTCTTGCTCAAGAGCATTGCAGGTTCAGGAGTTTTTCCTATTGATAGCATCCCCTAGGAGACATTTACCGACTTCAGCAGTTGAATATAGCCTGCAATTAGTATATCTTGCCGTCCTTTTTCTCAAAGAAGATGGAAAACATGTGTAATTTAAACTCAGACATATCATTTGCCATTGATCGGTCCGCACACGCAAACGGGAGTCTAAGCATAAGACATTTATTTTCCCGAGATACACTCTCCACACCCTTCCCTCTCCTCCTGTACTATATCCTCTCCTCTAAATTGCCACGACTGAGAACATATTGGATAATAATTTAAACCTTTCCTACTCGTGAATTGCACACACTGTCTGAAGCATGCGTAAAATAATACAAGCTTCTGAAACGTAAGCAATGAAACGTAAGCAACTATTGAGGGTGCGCCGTCTGCTCAAGGTGAAGCATTTATAGAAGGTGATAATTTGACCACTGACTAAATCAAGGACACACAAAGCACTCTATTATAATCTTTTCCGTCCATTAGGCATGTTTCAAGAAAAATAAACTCTACAGAAAAACAAAACAAAAAGCAAGGCACACGCGAGCGCTAGCTCTTGCTGGCCAGCGCTTCTTTGTTTCGGTTCTGCTGGGCTTCTATTTATTTGAATCGTGTTCTTTCAAAAAATATATCCACTGACCGCGTCTGTATACAGATCCTTGGAAGGAGAAGCGAAAAATATGCAAACAATTGAATCCCTCTTGTCCACCAGACACGCTATCTGCTTGGAGGCAGGAAAGGATACGTTTTCAGAGAGGATGGTAGTATAATGTCATTAGTCGTTAAGCGACGGTCCGTAATTCCCGTAACATTACCGCAGGTATTTACAGCGCTCCACAAGTAACAGCCTGGTAAGCCAGTCCCCATACTGACTACCAGACCTGTGGCTGCGGGGAGCAACCCCTTACAGCCCGCCCCAACCGCCTTCTTTTTACATTCCTTCCTCGTTCATCCGTAGTCTTTTCCCAGGCGCTGTGTAATTTACTTTTTGCTTATGCTTTCGAGCACATTAGTCATTTCGCCAGTTAACCGCGCAGATCTCCCCTTTTGCCCTTCACCGCCCCTTTTGTTCTGGGTCTCTTAGAGGGGATTCATAGGCTCCGGGTCCGTTCGTTTAATTAACGCTTTCTACCAATTAATCACGTTTCCTGCTTTTATCGCGGCCCTTATCGCGCTGCGGCCGTTCACTAATGCATGTCGTTACCACGCTGCCACTGAGTTGTTCGAGCAATAGCTTTCGTTTTCTTTCGCTCGTTTTCTTCATCTTCCTGCCGTCCTCATCACCCTTCCTGGGCCCGGCGGTGCGCGACCCGCACGCTCGCTTTATAAGAAGTCCCCCGGGAAGCAAGTCTGCTTCTTTGCTGGCCCTCATTGCGCCACACCCTCCCCCAGCTCTAGCCTTTCACGTCTGGTGCTAGAGGGGTGTGGGCCATGGGTCATGTCGCTCGATCAGCGCCGAGGGCTGGAAAAACGTTCGAAGTGATGACGCGGCAGCGGCATGGTTAGGAGGGATTCCATCGATGAGCTTGCGAAATGGAAATAATGGTGGAAACTGAGGAAAGAAGGGTAAGAAAAGAGGTTATGACGGAACTGCGTGAAGTGAAAAGAACGTAAGTTATTAGCTCCATGCCACGCGATGAACGACCCTTGCATTGACCAAAGGATAGATGATTTTGTGCAATATGGCGAGACGATAGCGGGATGGCGCGAAGTTGGTGGACTCATCCCAGGCTAGCAAATTTCCGGCCGCCTCCACACAAGTAATATTCCGCTGCCCCATTTTTTGCTCTTTCTTAGTGCCAACTTCCTCTGCCTGTCTCGTGCTCATCCGGCTTCTGGCAAGTCGGCCACAAGCTATCAACGCGTTAGCCTTGTATAGCTTAATCGAAAGTAAACAAAGGTCTCTAGGGAAACAAACTGTCGATGATTAGCCTCCGAGAAAGCAGACAAAAAAAGAACTACTTATAGCCTCATATGTGATTAGAACCAGCGGAGACATGAACACAACAACGTCGCTTGCCGCAGCCTATCTCCTCCTCGCATGTTAGCCGGTAGCTTCTCTCACTGTGGTTCCGATATCGAAGCCTTCATCTCTGCTCTCTCAACGTGCTCTAATCAGTCCAACCATGGAGAACGCGGCCTTCAATCATGGGGTGCCAAGTACGAACCTGGTCGGTTTTGTGCGACCGCTTCTAACGCACGAGTCTGCTGGCGCTTGGACCCAGAATAAAAATCCATAGGCTGGCATTGCGAATTATGAGCACAGGAAGGCTTTAGTAAGTGGGCCACATTTGTGCGTGTGATTTGTGGACATAAGATCTCTCCATACATCCAATGAGTTGTTAACTCAACTCATCTAAACATGAATATAGACTGCTGGTTACCCTGATACGATTGTTCAAATCTTCTGACAAAGAAAAAGACACAAGGAACGTTATCTGACGAACATGAAGCAAGTCTAACGGAAGAGCTGGAGACCTGAACAACCACCACAGGATATAAAGAAGTGACATAGTCACGGGTGCGACTGAACTGCGATCGTCCATATAAATCGCTTTCGAAATTGTTGCCTACAATCAAGCGTATTCCATTACGAATAAATGGCACTGACCGTCCGTAATTTTTTCTCCTGACGTTAAGTTCCGACAGAAGGTCAAAAAACTTTATTTTTATACATACCGAAAGAAAAAAAGAAAGGCGAAGAAGTTGAATCGCATATAATTGTGATTGTTTACATGTTACTAAAACATGATGAATGAACATAAAAATGTAAAGAGAAGATGCATGAAAAATAATGCACGCCGCGTAAGCAATGTAGCTAAGACCGCGGCAATACCACAAACTGTAGGGCAAGCATTCTCTGGAGAAGCGTACAAGTACCTTTTACGCCTTCAGGACAACTGACTACACACATGGAGCATCCATTTCTCGATTCTCTCTTCCCAATCACAGCCGTCGAATGCAAGTCTGTAGCCGTACCGATAGAGGAAGGCGATTGCTTAGAACACAAGACGACAGACAACGAAATAAAATTGACTAAGCAGAGTCGGAGTAGTTGTCAGAGCGCAAGACGGAGTAGCAGTGTAGTGTTTAAAGAATGCAGCTACTTACAGAAAAAGTTGGTGGAGCTTTATGAGACAAACAGAACAACTGTTATCAATCAGCTCCTGGGTGGAAGCACTGTTACTACCGCTCTGCGTACATTGGGCGGCTCCGCTCACGTGGCAGCGTCGTGTAATTCTGCAGTTTTCAATCGCCAATATCTCAGTGTAACATCTCCGTGATGATGGCTACTGCAAGTCTTATTATTTTTTTTGTTTTGCTGTTCTTGCTTCTTTTTATCGTTCGCATTCTTGACAGATTGTCTTGAGCATGCTCGCTTTCCATGCGGGTGGCGACGACAACAATAAATGGAGCCTAAGAAGAGGGAGCGTTAAGAGCGGGTAACTGCTACTGCCGTAAAAGAAGACATGGTATTCAGTGTTGGGAAATTTCGAAAATTCCTCCTTGCCTGCTGCGACATGTAATGCAAGGCAATGCTAGAGCGCAGACTGTCAGGACAAAACAAAGGTAAATGTCCTAAGAGTTGAAGAGATGAGCTTTCAGGCCATGTTGGCTTTGGAAAGCCCTACAACTGAAGTGGAAGTACGCGAAGGAAACACAGCATCAAGCTGATATCAACATGCGAATGGAATAATTTTTTTTCCTGGCCATGAAGTTCATTTTTAAAACTTTCATTATCGTGCTATTGTTTCAGTTCTCAATCGACAGTTTTTTTTTATAATTTTGAGATAACGAACGTCTTACGCTTTGCGAAGTTTTTTAAGTAAGCCCACATTATCAAAAGTAACAATTACAACTTTCAGTACTTACTATGACAGACCGAGACAGGATCTATTAGTTGCATAATGACAAATGTGACCTAAAGAACTTCGAGAATGAAACTGTACTTAGACATCCTGGTTTTCCGAAGAGCATAAAGCAGTAAGGCATTCATGCAATTGTGAAAATCTCCTGTATGAATGTGTCTGATGGTTTTAGCAGCTGAGTTAAAGCCACCTATAGAAGCAGGACAGACACCAGGCCGCCTCTGTCAGCGTTTAATTCTCGGCTATCCTCCGACTGTCAATACGGAAACATGACGCTCAGTCTCCACAGCGAGTGCCCCAGTCCCTAAACCTTATCTTCTTCCTCCTCGTTCAGCATGTAGATTCCTGGCCAACTCTGAAACACCAGTATCGAGCAATTTTCATAATGCGCAACGCACATTTATGCCAACCATACCCGCTATAAACATTATTAACGCGCGTCCAGGTTCCCATTGCAAAAGCTGTGCAGTTAAGCGTGAAATGCCAAATTACTTCGTAGCATCGCTTCGGACGGAAGAGGGGCGCGGGGGGAGGGGATTTGTACTGCCGTGGAAAGGGCACTCTGAAAATAAGAAAGAATGAGTGTAGCTCACATATAAGAGTTTTCATACGCCTGTACTTTGCAACCGCAAATGAACGACTCGGCACGTGCCCTTCTCTGCTTGAACTCGGCGCGAACTCGTACACCGTGGCACTGCGCCATTTAAGGATCAAAATGAAGCAATACGAGCATTTTTATAGTGCAGTGATATGACTAGAACGTCGTGAAATAAACACTGTGTGTTTTTACGCTTCATGAGGAATATAAAGCTCCGCCCGAATAATATAGACTTACGACACCCTCCAAGCAAATATAACTCAATAACAAATAGGGTTCTAGATCCGCAATGCCATTCCGATGGATGAAGTGTCGGTAAGGAAGCTCACAGCTAAAACTGTAAAACTGGATAATATCACGTCTTTGCAAATATTAGGTAGGGAGGTTAAACGCTTTCCTGGGTCTTCAAACAGCAAGCACACATGAGATGGACGCGGTGAGTTTGGCTAACTTTGTACTCTTATCCTGTGTAGCGTTGAAAGCATGGCCTGTGATAACCAGCGATGTTGACGGCAGGCCGCGAAGGCTGAGATGACGCTATCGATTATTAACGTCGGGAAAAAGCACCATCGGGAAGGGCACAGGAAAATTTGAGGCTGCGTTTAGAGTGCCAAGCTTGAAACGCTCAATGTCATCTGCTATGGGTACTTCTAAAGATTGTCACATTCGTTAGAGAAACCACACGACCCAGACATTTCGTCTTGTACAGGTGCTATAATTCTTACCTTTCAGGCTGGAATACTTTTTGGTGCAACGCAGAATTGCGACAAACATAATTCCAGCCCTGAAAGAAGCACTGCTGAATTATCTTTCAGAATATGTGTTATTTGCGGCTCTTCTCTGAGAGTATCGTTTAACAAACGAAACAGGTGCGGAATATTGCCGCAATGTTATCTTACTGGCGCCGCCATGTGGCGAGCTCGGGAGACTGGCACGCGCTCGTTTTCTTCGCTCTCGGTGCTCGCCCGCCAGTCGGTTCCGTGCCTGATCTTGCCGGTACTTTTACTTAGTTGTAAGTAAACCTGCTGAACCAGTTTCACTGGCTTCTGTGACATTTTTGGTGGAGCTTCTGGGTAGATCCCATGTACGAAGAGCTTCTGGCTGCCCCTAAGCCCATCTACACACCGTGGACCCGACACCTGTGCACAAGGCGAGCCGTCGCTTGAGAGGCTTAGCACCCGAGTGTGGTCCTCTTGTTTCCCCACCGCGAACCACGATGACTACAGCGGCAATTCAGACCACTCAGCTTCCCGTGAGAGCCCAGCAGCTGATCTGCCATACTCCACGTATGCCCACACCGTTTCATGGCGACAAGTTCGAAGACGTTGAGGACTGGCTGACCAGCTACGACCGGGTCGCTGTATTTAATTCGTGGGACGAGGAGCGAAAATTGCAGAATGTTTATTTCGCACTAAAAGACTCCGCCAAGATGTGGTTCGAAAACCATGAGGCTACTATTTCCACCTGGCAGGATTTCCGGCGGCAGCTGCTCGCAACATTCGGCAACGATGCAAGAAAAGAGGTGGCCGAACTCGCTCTACAGTCCCGAGCACAGCGGCCTAATGAAAGCGTCGCCATGTTTGTGGAAGAAATGATTCGCCTTTTCAACCGGGCGGATCCCTCCATGTCGGAGGTAAAGAAGGTGCCCTACCTTATGCAAGGCGTCAAGGAGCAGTTGTTTGCTGGCCTTGTACGTGACCCTCCACGTACTGTTGCTGATTTTACGAAAGAAGCAACAAGCATCGAGCCATTTGTACATTTTGATCGCTCAGCAAACATCCCTGCCATAGACTTCCGCTTGCCAATGGCCGGAAACGACAGGGAAGCCCTTCGCGAACTTATCCGAAGCATCGTGCGCGAAGAGCTGCAAAAGCTGCCCTCTCTCGAACAACATCCACGTGTTGGGGGCATCTCGGATATGGTGCGCGAAGAGCTCCGCCAAGCAGTGCCATCAGTACCGTCACCCCAGCCGCCTGCACCACAGATCATGACGTACAGCGACGTGTTGCGTACCCCTGCACCTGAACAATTGGCACCCTGCAACCCTGCTCCTCCCGCACGTCCTCCACCGCAATATCCAGTTTAGACTGGTGTGCCTGAACCTCGACCACCCATTCGCAAAGCACACGCGTGGCGCACGCCGAACAATCTGCCTTTGTGCGGCGAAGCCGGTCACGTTCTGCGCCACTGCCCGTACCGTCGGATGGGCTTGCGCGGATTTTCCCCGGATGCCCCTCGGCCGCGCTATGGCGAACGACCTCGGGATGTCGACCAATACCTCAGTGACCACGTCCCACCTGCGTCCCTCCAGCGACGCCAGTCCAGGTCACCACCGCCGAGACAGTTTTCAATTAGCCGCCGTTCTTTCCTCAGGCAGTCCCCAAGTCCGCACCGGGAAAACTGAAGACGGCGACCCTCGGGGGTAGGGCCGTCGTCGATGGACATTACGACCAACATCCTCCGCTCACCGATTCGATCACACATACCGACCTCCGACCCTTCGCTCCGATCAACAATCCGACCACTTTTCGACGATCGCCGAAGCTTTCCTCCGACGCCCCCAATCGACGCACCGCACGACCAACGAGTCCGACGACCTCCCAACGACCACAGAAGCTTACCTTCGACGCCGTAACTCGACGCAACGAACGACCCGTCAGCCCGACGATCCCTGACAAACCGCACTTTGTCGACGGTGAGCTACATTCCGCCGAAATACCAATCGTCGTTGATAACCACAACACGACTGCCCTTGTGGATACCGGCGCTGATTTTTGCGTTATGAGTCATGGCCTTGCTACCATTCTGCGAAAAGTCCTGACTCCTTGGCACGGAGCCCCGATAAGGACAGCCGGAGGGCACGTGGTAAAGCCGCTTGGAGTGTGCACCGCTCGCGTCGAGATTCATCCCGTAACTTTCTCGTGCTGCTTTGTTGTGCTAGCAGAGTGCTCCAATTACCTGATTCTCGGCCTTGATTTTCTTAGAGAAAACGACGCAATCATCGACCTCCGTGACTCGGCATCGGGACGATGCCTTTCCCACCGGGAGGGGCAATGCCGCAATGTTATCTTACTGGCGCCGCCATGTGGCGAGCTCGGGAGACTGGCACGCGCTCGTCTTCTTCGCTCTCGGTGCTTGCCCGCCAGTCGGTTCCGTGCCTGATCTTGCCGGTACTTTTACTTAGTTGTAAGTAAACCTGCTGAACCAGTTTCACTGGCTTCTGTGACAATATTGATTAGGTATGTTTTCGATGTGCTGCAATTATTACGAAACAAAACGCATCTTATCCAATATTGAATGGTTCAGAATGTCGAATTTTCGCGAAACAGGGGGTGAGAATCGTAAAACAGCTCTCAGTCTTCGAACCTCCAGTGGCACGCGCTTTTTTTGTTTTCATTCCAAGTAGCTCGCAAGCAAACATCATAGGAGCAGCTGGCCTTTTATTGCCACCGCTAGTTCGTTTCACTCAAATGTAGCAGAAGCAAAGCGCCCGTGCTAACAATACTTTAGCAGCGTTAACAACGATTCGAGTGCCTTCAAGTTGGAGGCACCTTCTTAACGACCGAGAGCCAGGCGAGAACAGCATCCCCGAGAAAAACTCTCGGAGCGGGGCTGAGAACGAAGGAAAACAAGACAGCGGGTTAACAAAGTTGAGAAAACACGGGAGGCGCCGCGATAGCTGGAAAAAGAAAAGAACCAGAGACGGAGAGTGTAACGTACAGCAGGTCTGAGAATACAGATGACCCCGAAGCGAGTTTATTTTGACAGGGCTTTGCTGCGCGGCGACGCGGATCCCTGGGGACCCGTGTTCATTTTTACATGTGCTTCCTTGTTCCCGATTCTATCCCTCGTCTATCCTTCCGTCATTTCATCTTCCTTTTCCTTTTGTTCCGGCGCCTTCTGTCCTCCAGCACCACTCAAGGCTCAGAGCAGCAACAGCGCACGAGCTCCCACTTGTTGATGTAGTTGCTCGCAGTCCGAACAAGTTGAAAACACGCACCGAAGCTCGTTAATTTCCCTTCCTCGGAGGCAATATCCGGAGCGAATGGGTTATTCAAACCATTGAATAAAATAAAGGTGAAGCTTCAATGTCCGCAAGCTTTGTATTTCTTTGATGATGTGCTGCAACAGCCTCAGCCGCCGTCAGTTTTCCCTCTGCCTTCGAAGAGACTACGACAGAGCCTATGTCAACGCCATTAAAACATGTTGGGTGTTAGTAAAAGCGTCGAGTCTTACTTTGCGACATTCAAGAGCCTGCGGCACCAGAGGGCCAATTGACGCGCAGCGAGCAGAGCTCGACAGGCGACTCGTAAAGTTTCCCGAACCCCGGCTGAGCGCAGCCAAGTAGTTTTATGGCGCTTCCAGATGCTTTCTCAACTTTTAGTACTTGGTCATTATATCTGTCGGATATTTTACCGCTTTACATTCTAATTTCTTTTTACTTACGCTTGTTTATCCTCTATGTGCAGCATTAAAAGAGTGGAAGAAGGAAAAGCAACACGACCTGGCGTTTCGCACTTTTTCTGTACGCAGTCGGGCAGAGTCCTGAGGCGACCGTGAGATGTCCTGCTATATCCGCTTAATTCCTTCACTGCGTTCACGATTGTTTGATCGGATTTCCCTTGCAAGCCGTTCCGTACCCCGAAGCGACTGCGCTAAGCCGAGAAAACTTCCGCTGTTTGCCTGCGCGTTCGGCGGCTGGATCCCAGAGCTTGAAGCTTCCCTCCAAGCACCGGCGACGCTGCGGGTTTGTAAACATATTGAACAATACAAAAGAAAGGCCAGCAAACAGCACTGTTGTTTGTGTTCAAAAACGCTCCATCAGTACATCTGCATCAACGGTCAATGATGAGTATTTTATACGCGATAGTTTTAGTACACCCCTGTCGACAACAAAAAACAGAAAAAAAAATGTCAGCCGGTGTTGTCGGCATCGGTGGTGTCGACCGTTTGAAGCCGGCCATTTGAAGCCGGAGTGTCGTCTTCGTGTATGCCGTGCAATCGGGTCACTTGAAAAAAAAAAAAATAACCGTATTAACATTGTAATTTCATCATCAGTGGCCTTTCGCTACAAATTGTGACGGGTCATATTTTTCTGAGCCTATAGCAACGTCTTTGAAACACTATTCCAAATCGTCAAACATTTTGACAGTTTGCTCGAATTACGTATGTCAGAATTCTCAGAATACGCTCTGGGCTGCGATCTCCTTGCTGTACCCTCAGTGGCTAAGAATTCTTACAGTCTCAAAGAAAAGTTTGATCGCGTGGATTCCAACAGGAAAAAAAGTACATGAGAATATAAACCAGATGGTTGCAAGAGATGTCCATAGATATGCGCATAAGAAAACGGAAACGCAGGGCAGTTATCCACACAGAAGGTAACATACAGGCGCGCCTAGAATATTACATACACCACCTGCTTAGTTCCTTTTCTTCGGGGTATCGTCTCACGACTTCGTGCTATCTTAATTTGCGTATTGTCTCGACAGCGGAGTCTGCCACCATCGCGATTGCATGGACTGCTGAAGCTGTTGGAGATGCTTGTCTTTTTTACTGTGGGATGCATGTTTGCTGTTCGAGCGGCGCTTAGATTGAACATATTTCGCTCTGCACCAGAAAGCAGACCAACAGCCAGAAATGGGCAGAAGGCTGCAACAAAAGCAGTCCATGGCTCAGTGTTCATAACAGGCATATTATTCGACAGGTGTTCCTACATTTATAGTTACTAATACTAATATTTTCGCCCAACACTGAACAGTATAAATACTCTACATTCTCGTTTTAGTCAAAAAGCAAGGTTCTTGTGTTCTGGCAGTATGTTTTTGAAGATGAAACATTACAAATGAGAAAATAACAGTGTTGAATAACGCTTTCCTATCAAGGGCCCTCGTTATGCAAGTTTCTGCGCTGGCATCACGATTGAAATGGACTGGCGCAGTAAGCAGGCAAGTTCCTCTGAAGCTGTCCGGTTCCTGTTCAGAGCTATATATCTCCCGTTATAAAAATAATAGCTTGGTAAAACCGCATAATACCAACAAAAAGACCGTTTGGAAATTCACACTTCCGGATAACACCACTGGCCAAGTGCCGAGACACAAATTTTCCCTCATCGTTTCGATACTTTGTAATTCCAAAGTATCAAAACAATCACTGAAAATTTGTGTCTTGTCTATTGGTCAGTGAGGTTATACAAGCAAGGTCGTAGATTTGTGCCCCCAAGAAAGCCAAGGTAAATAGTTTGACATTTGTAAATGTCTTTCAAAGGAGACGGAGAGACAGTTGCAGAAATTCCAGCGTGTGCTAAAGCTTTCCTCCACAGTATTAGGCGTATTTAAAAACACTTTCCTAAACCTCGAGCTGCATAGCTATGCGCTCTAGAACAGACAGGATCAAAAACTCCAAAAAGAGCTTCGAAAAAAGGGTTAAAAGGTGCGCGAGTTGATATCGTGTCAAAAACAAATGGCTGGTACCTACAGACAACTAAACGGATGCACTTGATGTGAAGCAACTTAACAGAGAGAAGGTTGACACGCATTTGGAAAGGCAAGGGCCCGCCTATACCCAAGCAGATACGCCATTTGGTCGGTTGAGTTGCTGCCGCGTCCAGAGACTGTTTGCCTACAAGAGACGTGCCAAAGCGACGTGATAGATTGCTCGCCGGCTACAAGATCCGACTCGCGTCTGGTGCGAAGAATGGCTTCCTCGCGCGTCCCGTGTTTCCTGAGTAGGCTTCCCTTTTCTGCATGCTGTTGTCTTCAGCTCTGTGTTCGTTTTAGTCCCCGCGCGAAATCACGTCCGCCGTGTCTGCCGTGGGAGCCCTGGAACGACGTGTCCGTTCATAACATCGACCGCAGCTAGGCGAAGCGGCCGTCCGTGTCCTGTCTCCCGGCAATCTTTCAACCACCACCGGTGCTTTCTTTCGCACTCTTCTCATGCGTAACTGCTGCTTTATTTACGCTCTTTTCGCGAGTCACTTTGCAAGACCCTTAGTCTGGTAAGCTTCTGCATCGCACGTCGTGATCGAAGTGATCTCGCGCAGGAACATGCGTATCCTTCGGGGGCGTCTGCAATTCTCTTTATTTATTCTTTAGGACGACAGTTGCTGACGCCAAGTTTTGTGTACATAAGCAGCTAGCGTTACCTGTTGGCCACCACTGTTGAACGCAATAAAACAGAAAAGCGTGGGCGGGCAGGGTTAAGTGGCACATTTAAGAAAAATGAAGGATCCCGAAAATATCTCTGCTATTTTACGTTGATTATAATGGCTGACTCTTCCTTTTCTTTGAAAGGTCTCAATTTTATGTTGTGCTTTTACTGCGCTTGCATCGAATATTTCTGACAGGAAGAGGAAGCCAGTTTAATGTAGTGAACATTTGAAATCTCAATATGATTCAGAGCGTTTAAACCACGCGGCACGAGGTGCAGCCATGCAAGCTAGAAAAGTTTGTTCAGGATTCATGAGCTTGAAGAGGGACAATGTCTTTCAAACACTCTCAATAACGTCCTAAGGGTGCTTAAAATCCCTCCTTACGCTTCCTAACTTGATTCACAGAGAAAGTGTAGTTACAAAAGAAAGAATCGGAAAGCACATCTTTGTGTTCTGAGCGATGTTACACTCAATTTAAAAACGTAAGAAATCGTCTGGAGTCTTGCACGTACGTACCTTATAGCCTCTCCACTTGAAATATAATAACCAAAACAGACTTTACGGAGAACCAAGGATGCAGTAACTGTCTCACTTATCGATGGACATATCAAACGCGCCGTGAGGGAAGGCAGTGATAGAAAGAGAGAGCTAGGTTTTTTGGAAAGAGACAACTAATTATTTCGACCACCTGAGTATCATTAACGCGTGCGTATACCACACTTCACACGAACACCTTGTTTTGCATCTGCGGCAACATTTCTGAGCAGTCTAACCATGGAGATGTTTATGATCGGAAGATTCGAGTGGAAGGCGACCTCATTCCGGGCACCGCTCGTTACTGGGTTTTGTTTCGATGCTTATTTTGCCACGAATAGTTCTCATATGCCTCTCTGTGAAAATTAGAGCAGTGTTTAACCTGCCGTTGTTGTCTGCCCAGCACAGAAAACAGTAGGAAACCCGCACTTGGTCACCGCGTGCTTTTCAAGGGGGAATAATGCGTCCTTGGCTGCTTGGATGTAGGGGCCGCACAACACGAATTTTTCACATTTATTTACAACCGAGAATCTGCGCTACATCGTGGAACCCTGCCTCTTTTATACATTGAGTCAATAAACGCCACATTGGAGAAAATAAACCAAAATGGTTGCCATCTTCTCGCCTAAGAAATCTTCCCACCGTGTGCATACACAAAATTACGAAAGAGAAGAAAATGATGAGATACTTTAAGCTCCGTGTTTAAGGGTACGACGCCATAGCGTAGGCTATGCCAACCCACATCTAAATCTCTGCTATATCTAAGCCGTATCAACGTGCCTGCGTGGCCTTGGCGTAACATGAATGCAAGGCTTCTGGCAGGCTCATTCTGATATCACCCTCCCATATGAAAGGAGATACCCAAGTTGACAGAGAAAACTCTAGGTCAAGTTTGTGTTCGGCCATGTCAGTTGCGAGCTGCCGCCTGCAGACGCCATGCTCTTGAATTTCGGCTTACAACACCGGCGCTGGCGGACGGCCGCCGATTCCTATTTTTCGACAAACGGGGACTTCGACGCTATCCCGTTAATAAGGAACATTCCTCGACTGCTGCCTAATGTTGGGACAATACAATGACACGGTATGTCCAGAGGTCCTCACTAAACCCCCTCACTTTAAACGAATCCAATGAGGGAGCATACAACACTGTCACGGACCTCATCTGCTCAGCACTTTCATCCGGTCACAAGATGCTGTACCTACAGTGGCTCCATGTACCATAGAAAAACCGGGAAATTGTAACAGACTTACTTTAAGGCGTTCGATACCTTATGAACCCGACTAAAGTCAGAGACATCTAAGAATTCGCCAAATAGAACAATCAGGCCTTCCAGTGTTTTCCTGTTCCTCAGTCGATGTGCTATCTGCCTGCCGCTACAAGGCAAAATATCTCGTTTGTCACTGTAAAAAGTCTCACTCACTCCGCATCGTCCGATTGCGGTACGTGAAGAGAAACTTAATAATGTTCATTCTTCCTGAAATATTGCATGCTTGAAAAGAACGAATGTTTTTGTCCGATTTCTTAAGAGTTTAGAATAAATCAGTTCGTTCAGTGTAAGCTTTCGAAATCCCCGATTATTTGCGACTAATTTCACACTTGCACATTTGGGACGTGCTTTATTGCGAATAACAGAGACGTGTTGATGTGCAAAAGATCGAAGATTAATAAGTCCCAAATTTTGCCCGAATTATTCACGGGACCTATGGGAGAAAACTAACTATTCTAAAAAATTGTGTTACATAGAGTACGCAGCTAACGGGTTTCCTAACGCAAACAAGCATACAATAATCGCGTATGATGGCTTTGAAATCGTCTCAATAAATTTTTTATCTGTTTGTCTAATTAGGTATTGCCAATACTTTAAAGAAACGCGAAACGAAACTACACTAGAACGGGCATAGCAGAACGGGAGCGCTCGTATTTTGCAGTCGGGCTGTGTGGCATTCACTTCGCCTCTGGCATTCATGGGGCCTCCCCAAAAAATTTATATTATGTCCAAATATTTACCACCTCTATAAAATGTGAGTGATCGTTTTCGTTTTCACTTTTGCTTTTACTGCATTCGCCCTAATCATAAGACTTATTTCGACACCTGCTCGCTGTTCTTCCTCTGAATTCAATAATAATAAAAAACGATATAAAAACGAAAAAAGGAGCGAAGAAAATATTTTATCATTTACGATAGAGAGATGAAGAACAATTTACTCTGCTTTTTTTGCTCAGCAACATCAGTTTATCATAATATTATTTAGATGCTACTTGTTTTACATTTCATGGAATAACATTTCTCACTCGCTGCTTCACATTATAAATGTTGTTATCGATTATCCCAGATGCTGTCCGTCGCATTTTTTTTTTTTTCCTTTCCGATGGATCCTTCTTATTCTTTGCGAAACTCGGGAACTGCCATCCTCGACATGAAAAGCAGAACCTGCTTCCGCACCTTTATAGAATTGCCCGTTCCCGTAACCACTCCCCCCCCCCCCCCCCCTCAATTTCTTTAAATTTTATTTTAAATTGGCGGAATTGCATATTTTTAACACGCTTTCGAATCATCTTCCAACGGTTGGCTGATTCTCTTCCTGTCGCTTTATAAGAATTTTCTCATTACGGAGCTTTAAAAACTGCGCTTTTATATTCTAATTATCACCCTAAATTCGACTTTGGCCTCTTTTAGAGACTGCCCCGATTCGCGAATATTTTGTACATGTCTATGGACCATAAAGACTACCGCTCTTGTTTTCAGTTCGCTTCTCGATGCCGGTGTCCCTTTTTAGATACTCCGGTCCAGATGTAAAACGAAGAATGGTGCCAGTTGGGGACGCCATTTTCAGCACACTGCAATGCCTCTTCTCTGCCACACTTGTGTGTTTGTTCGCTTTCACGCTTTTATTTCTTCATTATCATTTTCGGTGTTCTGTGTTCCCTATATTGATGTCTTAGCTGTTGTTTTCCCCTTGCACTTTTTTTGCCCTCCTTTAGATGCAAGTAAGTTCAGGCAGCTTATTTTGATGACGTCATTGCGTTTCCGGAAACGCATATCTGCCCACGCACGTGTGTTGCTAAGCAAGATTTAGAGGAGACATTCTCGCACGAGGACGCTTCCGACAGGTACGGCTTCGGAAGCGCGGCAGGCAGAATTGGTTCCGCTGCTCACAACCCATGCTCGCGGCATCTTCGCATCGACCTCGCAATAATGCGTGCATGTGCTCTCTTCCGCAGCCTCGCTGCCGGCTCGACTTAGAATGCACGCTATATCCGGCTACACGCGCAGCACACTTATTGCTTCATTCTTCTGCCGCTGTTCTCTATTGCAGTAGCCGAAAGGGTATGAAGCGTGAGTTTCTCCGTCACCGCCAGAAGCGTCGGGTTGAAGAGGGGTTGAATGTGCTCCGATTGTTCGCCTATGTGAGCGCTTCACGTTTTACAGCCTTGTCTGCTGACGATGACATAAAAACCGACATTATCAAAAAGAGAAACGTGGTGATAAAGCAAATTGATCTTTGTTAAAAACGAGCTCCAAGTTAACCAACTTAACCCAGACAAGAGGATGAAAGAGCAACTGTTAATATTTAACATAAAAACGGAGCAGCAATAAGTACTATATTTAACACGAATATTGGGAACTGAATGAATACAATTCTTACCTGTACACGACAGGGCACACAGCCTGGTAAATTATATTTTCTCTTTCTTTAAATGGAGCCTGCCTTCATTCTGAGGCCAGTTTTTCAGCTGTCATTGTGCGTTCTTTTTTCTTTTATTCCTTGGATAATTTAATTACGCTACCACGCATATATGTATCACGATCATCCTTACGTTTCATAGATGTCATACATAAACCTCACTTTTACAACCAATTCACGAATAGATGCTCAAAGGCTGCAATTCATAATGAAAGCAGTGCAAAAGGTCAGTCACGTCAGCGACTTGTATGAAATGGGAGCGGCTACAGCGGACAGGTTTCATACTTTGTTTTTGTCCTTGTTCTGCTTAGTCATCATAAAAGCTAATTTCCGGAACATGAAGCGTGCTCTGAGCTTTGATGTGCGTGACTGCACGTCATTCTGATAAAATGATATGGCGTTTCAGTTCAACTTCCAATAAAACTCAATATCGTGCTGGCATTTCCGAGCAGTGAACGAAACGTCCAATCCGGACTTACACGCTAAATCAAGAGCATCGATGCGAACAAGGAGGATGTGGGTAAAAACGAAAGACTCCTTTATTTTTCACCGCTTCGACAAGACCCGTTTAATTACGGAGAGCGCAGGGTTGAACGTGTTCGATGTGAGCGGCTGCAATAACAGTGGTGTGGCGCTTATCCATCGCCCTCAGGTCTCATGTCTTTAATAACGAGTGCAAAGCCGTTTTTGTTTGGAAAGAAATTGCTGATGCTTGTGCGTGTAATGTGAAATACGTTTTAGGAAAGTGTATGCATTTAAGGTATTCCTCGAAAACTTTACTTTTTAATAAATGACGTGTCCCGCCGGGGTGGTACAGTGGTAAGACGCCCGACTACTGTCCGAAATTCTCGGGTTCGAACCCGACCTCGGCGGCTGCGTTCCGATGGAGCGAAACGAAGAGGCGTCCGTGTGCTGTGCGATGTCAGCGCACGTTAAAGATCCCCAGGTGGTCGAAATTACTCCGTAGCCCTCCACTACGGCTCCGCTTTCTCTCTTTCCACTTTAACTTCCACTTTACTACCTTCCCTTAAGGCGCGGTTCAGGTGTCCACAGACACAAGTGTGACAGATACTGCGCCTTTCCCTTCCTGTGAACCAATTGAATTGAATTGAAATTAATAAATGACGCCCTATCATTAGCCGTTGTGATTTTTTTTTTTTCGTGTTGAACACTGCAATGTGAAATAATCTTTGATCTTTACCTGCTCACGCTTCCCAGTAAGATGAAAAAATTGCAATGTTGAAGATATCGATGCACGGAGAGCTGAAAAAGGTAACGTTTGTGCCTCAAGGCCATCCTTTATTACTGTCATTTATAAAAAAAGGCAGCAGCTTAGGCTGTTTTAAACGCTTACATAATGAGCCAATATAAGAGTGCGCCCACTTTTTGCCTTCATTCAGAAATACACTTAAGATGTTCCCGATACAGCGCAACGGACGCGGACGAGAAGGGGACACAAACAAAACACACACGGGCGCTGTGTGCAGCTCCTGCATGTGTTTTGTTTGTTTCCCCTTCTTGTCCCGATTCGTTGCGCTGTATCAAGAACTATGGAACACAAACTTGCCCAAGCATCCACATTAAAACTTAAGTTGTATGCGGTCTACAATTTAGGAGCATAAGTCGTCCTTATTTTTGTTTTCAAAAGCGTCAGCTTTTGCTGATATCTATATTCCCAAGCTCGCGTGTGTCTGATGTGAAGGTCGAGCTCAGGCGAAGAGACAATAAAACAATAAAATAGATATCACGTGACTACACTAACGGGAACAGCAACATTGCAGTGAGGGCACAGCGCTTCGACTGATAACCCTACCTTGGATTCCTTATATATGTGTGAGTACACCGCCTTTGAAGTGGGACCACCCAGTGGACCACTATTCAAATAAAATTTGGGGGTCACCTATTTCTTGCATAATATTAAAATTGGTGTCACATGATGCAACAAGTTTTAAAAATAGAACTGCTAATTGAAAGAAAGTCAAATACATGTGTAAGATTCGCACCAACGAACATTCTGGTTCGAAACCGTGAACACGGCAAATTTTTGGGCGACCATTACGGCCAAGCTGTTTGTCACGTAGGGTTCCGGATGGCGTCAAGCGATTTGTCTTGTCGCAATGTATTTACTTCACAACACAAAAAACTACAATATATTACTTTTTTCTGGTGCCAGCTTCATTTTGCTGCAACCTTTTATAAGCGTAAAAATGCTTGCTTAAATCTGAACGTGTTATCCGTCAGAATGAGCCATTTGCAAAGGCTTCAAAGTGCGAAAGCGCGCTCTCCTTTGGAAATACTACCAGTGTAACTGCCAAGTCATTGAAATTAAAGAATGAAACACCAAAGAAATCCTGGACGTGTTCACCTTGCAGAAATGCCGGAAGTGATAACACCAGCAGCAAAAAAAGCAATGATTCTAGGCAGACAGGCTTGCTTTAGTGGCTATTACCAACACACTAGAAAAGTTGCTTCCTTTGACAGAAAAAGTTGGAAGTACAAAGAAGTCTGTAAGATTTCTTTCTTCCATGTTCGTTGAACATGAGTTCTTCCTCCAAGAGTCTGAAGAAGAGAATGTTCGAGCTGGAGCCAAAAGATGATTTAAATCGCGTAGTCCAAGTCCCGCTGGAGCAAGAAATATACCAGCTTGAATTATGTAGCAGATAGCTTAATTTGTAGCTTGGTGGGAAACCGCCAGTAGATGGCCAAGATCTGACAGCTTTAGTGAACGATGTGCCTAATAAACCTAGGGTGCCTAATCTAATGTATTCTGAGAATTAAGAGATTGAAACTGCTCCCTGACTTCTCGCCAAACTTGATAACCTGGACATGGTAAAGTGGCAGGCAGCATTGCCTGGTTCACAATGCAAACGGTGGATAAGAAAAAAAAATCTTATTTCCAGCCAACCAATTCATTTGTGCAGAAAAATTCAACACACCACAACACATCACAACCTTCGCACCACAAGGTGCGCGAACACCAAAGCAGCCCCCCCCCCCCCCCCCTTCTTTTGCTGCTATGCCACTGCCTTAATGATATTTCTAACTGCAATCCCGTTGCTAAATTTGTTACATATGCCGATGATACTAGCATTTTCTCTCTGGAAGGCACATTGATCACATCGTTCATGGATGCAATAACACAATGACTGGCTTGTAAAAATGGTCCGGATCTAATTCGAAGCGCATAACCTACAAGAAAATAAAACTAAAAGAACTAACGCTCAACTGATTTTCCCCCCTAAAAACAAGCCAATTCCTTCTTTCTTTGATATTGTAATAAATGCCAGTCACATCGATATTGTTCACCAGTTTAAGTGCCTGGGCATAGTTTCTTTCGCCAATATGTCTTAGGAAGCCGGCTGAGATAAGTGGAATTGTTGATAGCCTAAGATGCCTGTTTCCAAATTCCGCAAAATTGCTGCATTATAATTCGCCCTTTTACTCTCACCAAAACTACTGCTACTTAGTATGGGGCACAACAACAGTTATCTGTCTTGAAAGTATATATACCCCCCCCCCCCCCCCAAGAAAAAAAAAAGAAGAAAAGAAAGACCCTACGTGACATATTCCGTGCTGCATGGCAGGCTCGAAGTTCAAACATTTTCCTTCAGAGTGGTGTCATGCAAATATCTTGTATAAATACTACTTCACCTCAAGATTAAAACCTGAAACTCGTAGAAATATAGAGTACCTTACCAACCTTGGTCCATTATACATTCAAGAGTTAGTTCACACTACAATGCAAGCAAAAGTTTGGACTGTATGTAACCTATTTTGAATTAAGTCAGAGAGTATTTGAAATGTATCCCACCCTAACTGTTAAACACATACCAATGTGGTAATTTTGATCTATTTAGATCATTTAGCAATCATTTGCATATTTTGTATGCTACCCTTACCCTTACCAGCAAAACCCCTAATAATATATATGTATATACTGAAAGTGTACAGCGTGTTATTGCGTGCCTTTATATTTTTGCTGATAGCACTGAAGCGAACGATTTTAAATTTATCATGGTGTTCTTTTTTACATCGTTATATTTTATACTGCAATGCTTCTACTATTTTGTCGTTGAGCCTCTGCCATACAGAACGAGCTGCGCCTTCGTCAGGCTGTGTCTAAGAGCTTTTTCTGCAGCTCTTCTGTCTGTATGTTTTATGCACAGCAGAAATAAATGAATTTGAATACCTGAGACAATTAAAAATGTTCCGGATGTAGAAAATATGTTTGTGAAACGCAATACTCAATCCACATAGTAGATGACGCTGTTCGGGTATTTAAAACGGTGTTTCCCGTTTTACGCACAATGTTCGTAGAGGTGTCAAATGACCTGGCATGTTCCGCCGGGAATAATTACTAATTGAGATCAAGCCAAAAATAAGAGTGGAATTCGCACCAACAACCTTTCCACCCTCAAACTGCTCTTTCCGCGGAGCTTAAGACGACCATAACGGCCGAACCGTCTGTTGCCAGCGATTTTGGTTGGTGTCAAACGAGTCGTCGTGTTTTGATGCACATGTTTATAAACTTTAATAACTGATATAATAAAGAAATATACCGCAAATAGTAAAGGTGGCTGTAATTTGCAAAATAAATTCTGTTGATGACCCTGCTTGAAGCTTCTTTTGCTAACGCTCGTAAGTCGAACGCTGAGGCAGTGTTGGCGGAATTCTGCGGTTATGGTACCATTTCTCAATATGCAACCACACTGACCTTTATCCGCAAGCCAACAGCTTCCCCAACAGGTTTCAGGCGCTTCAGTGTGCCGCCAGTCTGGGTTTTTGCTGAGACAAGCAAGCAGTAGAAATAATGGCTCGAGCAACGAGTGGGCATCACTATGGCCGTATTCGCCCTGAAGGGAAGGTCAGCGAATCAAAGTGCCATGTTCCGATGTCGGACAACACTTAATAATCATGCAGTTTTACAATAAAAAAAAACAAACTTACGCTACCAAAGCACTAACCTTAGGCAAAGGAGTGCGATTCATCTGTAGCCCCGTGCTATCTCATTGCCATTTTTAATCAAATTATATATTTCAGCCTCGGGCACTACTGAACACTTGTTTCATTTTCTACCTGCATAGAACTCTCACTGGCACACAGACGAACACAAGTGACAAAAATCTTCCCTCACTCTAATGTATATAATGAGAATATGCCCCGCCTCACCTCTGCTCCTACCCTATACACACCATACCCCCCCCCCCCCCTTTCCCTCGTTCACATGTTCTTAAGGATAGTGCTGCGATGTCGCAGTGGTTAGGGCACTCCACTGCTGTACCCAAGTATGCGGAATCGAATCACATCTGCAGCGACCGCTTTAGGGCGTAGGCTAAAAGGAAGGCGCCCGCGTACTGTGCGATATCAGCGCACGTTAAAGAACACCAGATGGTGAAAATTTTCGGAGTCATCCACTACCGCGTCTCTCATGACCTGAGTCGCTTTGGGACATAAACCCAATAAAACTAATAAACCAAACATGTTCACAAAGGCCTCGAAATCAGTGCGCCCTAAGTAGCGACTTCGGCAATACAACATTCTAACAAGGCTTTTTTTTATATCCCCATTCTTTTTTTCTGTTTACAGGTAGTCAGATGGATGACCGTCGTTTCCTGGTAAAGAAGCAATACTATGAGGCCTCAACTGCGAAGCTTGCAATGATTTAAGATTGCGACGACCTAACGCGCTGCAAAAAACCAAAGAGAAAGAAAATGGGACAAATGCCGTTAGAAAATATTTATAGTCCCTCCAGCAATGGCTAGCAGACCAAGGGTTGATAAGGCGGGAAATTAGACCACATTCGGCAATCGTTATTACATCTTCAAAGTGTTCATTGTCAAAATGTTGATGAGCATTCTTGGCTTAACCAATGGTCGCCATGCTTCCCTCTTAGGAGGTCGAGATTTGGGTTGCAGTTTGAACCAGTTGCGCATGCCTCTACTGTCATAAATTGAAAAAGAAACCTTGGCATGTTTCAATATTGCTTCCTATCTTGTGCGGCGAAATACAAATGGCAGGATGCACTTCCTGAATTGGAATCTGACGGACTGATGATCACAGTGATGGTTTAGTGTATATGGCTTACAACAGCTCCCATCGGAACCCATAGTCTGCATGACAAGTCGGACCTCCCGACCAAGTAGCTTTTTGGACTCATTTTTTTTTCTCCTTCTCTTACTTCCAGTACCCTTTCATTCCCTATATACGCGGAGACTTGGTTGGAGCGAAGTAAACGAGATATTTAGGGATTCGGGAGCCATAAAGGTGGAAGGAGTTGTTGGATCGAAGAGGATTTTTTTATTGCAAGGAGGTGTAGAGAAGTAGAGGCGGCATCGCCGTCTGGGTGCAGGAATGTCATTTGCACCGCTCCCAGTAGACCACGCGGACGGAGTAGTTCCCGGGGGGGAAATTCATAAGTGGACCGCCGGCTTTGTCTTGCACGCGTTCCGAGGCGATGCTGCACCTGCGCTTTGTTCCTTGTGCGGCGCGTTTCACAAAGCACTGCCTGCACTCGAAGGAATAGATGCGATACTATGATGGACCACTGGGCACTAGTTGTTGGGCGCTTGTTTATTATAATGCGAAAATTGATTTTAGTGCTATTTAACATAAACTCATGATATAGTATGTTCGTTTCTAAGGCACTGCGTGTATCTCAGTATAGCGGTATATGTTTTTATGAAGTTCACATTTTAAAGATCCTCATACGCCTCCTTGGGCAACTGTCGTGTTTTTCTCTAAAAAAAACACTAGGTTAATTGGCATAGAAAACACTCACTCAATATCAATTTGTATAGTCCCGACGTAAGTTATGAACAGTGATGTTTCAGAATCGTCTCACATCTGGGAACTATAAGTGTGTACAACGATACAAAACTCATGACCATTGTGTTGAGTCCCTGGTGTGGTCTTCGACTTTCACGAAGACGAGATACAGTGGTCTGTAACAAAGTAAAGCCTCTTGCCTCTTAGTATACGTAAGATATATATATATATATATATATATATATATATATATATATATATATATATATATATATATATATATATATATATATATATTACCTCCGCCTGGTATTTAATCACTTGCACTTAATTTCCTGTAGAAGATGATTGCACTGCAAGGATTTTATGCGAGCGCCCCATAGGGCCATCCCCTACTCGCAGGTGTTATGGAAGTTCTACTTCATGTGTTCCTGTATACATGTGTACTTGGCCCATTCATGTCTTGCTACACATGTAATTTAGCTATGTCCCGAGTCGGCGATGTGAGCGAAATATTACCAGCATGTCAGGTGGTAGTTGGCGGATGACAAGTGCGGTTACGGATCGACTGGCGGTTTCTGTGACGTCACATGAACACATGACTGTAGAGAGCTAAACTAGGGCAGCTAAATCGATATGGGAGAGTGACGTGGAAATCAATCCCGGGAATCTTGCATCCCGGGTCAGACCCTTGGTCATAAAGGCAAGTTCGCAGGACTTGGTTGAAACAGGGCTTTACGTCTACGTCGAGTGGTTTTTCAGTACGGTTATACTGCCCGATTTTATGATGATTATTACGTTTTCATAGTAGAAGCACCAGTTAGGTATTTTCTGATTAAGCAAGTAGCAATGCGCATTATACGCGAACGAGGATCCGCAGGGAGAGTTACAAATAGGAACTAATTAAGGGGATCGTTAACACTGTCGCGTTATTATTTTGCAGGAAATATGAGCGTTCGTAAACTAATAAACTGTTGGCGGCTTTCATTCGTGTTTCTTTCTCAGCAGTAGTTCGGTGGCATAGACTGGAAACTAACAAAAATAAAAACAAAGAGCCTGGGAAGTGCTTCACAACTGTTCAGCAAACATGTTCCGCTTTAAATAAAGAAAGCAGAACTAAGGCACGGTATATTTGCAGAAAGGCTGAAGAAACATGATTAAAAAAGAAGGATTCTCAAACCGCTCTATCAAGTTGGAAGCAGGTCGCACTCTAAGTGGCTGCTTTTTCATATTCCCGAATTTTTTGTCGCCTACTAATACGCAAACAGGTATATGTCAACAACCACATATACTAAGCGAACATTTCTCCAGACCAAGTTGTTTTCGTACTGCATTTTCCTTTCACTTGAAAGGAAAATAAAGTGAACTGAACTGAACTGAACATATAATCATTTTTAAAGTACAAAAGCACCCCCGCAACTCAAAGACTTCCAACGAGTACTTCAGTAGTGAAACTTTTCATAGCTTAATTAACGTTACAAGAAATTCACCGAGTATTCGCTGCCAGCAAAAAGACGACACCAGACCCCAGCAAAATTATTAAGAAATGTTTATCGAACTGTTCAAATCATCTGTAGAAACCGCAAAATTTTAACAAAGTGTGGGCATTCATAAAACCTATATGTGATGCAAGTGAAGAGAAGGATGCAGTCACTAGACTCGACTACCATTAAAAGATATTATGCTCGAACTGTTTTTGATCCTGCAATGAACCTTACAAAAAAGTTCTGACTTTTATGTAAGAATGTGTAATTTTTGACACAAAAAGAGACTGGATTCTATTTTCTGCGCTTAATGGCTTTAGTTCCATATGCGAATTAAAATACAATACAACACAACACATTCTAATACGTGCGCAGCTCCGTACCGCGCTTTACAGCACTGCATGGGCCTCAATATGAGCCAAGCCCATACCCACGGTTTTCAAGCCCGAACCACACGGGCTCGCTAAATTATCACTCTAATGAGCGCATCCCGGCCCAAAAAGCTCGAATTGAAGCATAGTTCGGGCCCTGCACCCCGTGCTGAGCTCGATTTCAGAGTAACGCATGAAGTAAATCGCTCACGGTGAGACAGTGGATTCCTGTAAAAAACATTTACAAGCTTAAATCGCAAAAACGTCAAAACAATTTTTATTCTACACAAAAGGAAATTATGCTGGGGCTTGTTAGCCTGGTTGGCTTTTTTGAACAGTAATCCTATATTCTCGGAGAGATAAAATTCTCACCTTGCTGTACCAGGTGGCGCATGACTAAGGATGGAAGGACGGTGAAGAAATGTCGCTCCCACCTGCGTGTGTGTGGTGTTCCTGCCGATTTATCTGGGCTGACCCCTGACATCAATGCTGCTTGAAAAAATCCTTGGTGTACACCGAGTACGTGACATGCTGGTGTAGTAGTTGAGTGGGTGGCGATTTGAAGGAACTCGGAATTTCTAAGAGCCAAACGAAAAAGGTTTAATACACACACAATAAACTATTTTGCGTTTCCTCGTGATTTCTAATCAGTCATGTTTTACGATTTGCGATGTCTACGTACTGAAGCGTCCTTGCAGCCAGGGGAATGATATTTTGTTTAAAGAACATGATTACTCACGGCTGAGCTGGTCTCCTTCCACTAGAGACGAAAAGCAAAGAGACTTGCTCACGTTCCAAGGCAGCTCAGGCTATGGGGAGGTCACAGTAAAGGGCTCCGGATATTTTCGGCCTCCTGGGATTCTTTACCAACAACTGGCATCGCACACAACATGGGTGCCATGCTTTCTGCCTCGAGCAAAAAGCAGCCATCACTGCCGGGATCCGATCCTGCATCTCGCCACGGCCAAGATCAAAACCAGGTACCTACTAGTCAAGTACCTCAATCACTACAGAGCAGAAGTAAATAAAGAAATCAACAAACTACGTTATTATCAGCTCTCACATTGGCTTTATTACACCCTTGTCACTGATATAAGGCCTCGAGTGCACCTCACTCTACTCATTTTCAATGTTCATTGAAACACACTAATTCGGCATGCAAAAAACAAGTACAGGAAGAAGATATCATAAGCGCTGAGACGGCGAACTGAAACACGTTTTTTTTTCTTCTACGTCTTGAGCCAACAATTACAGGTTTTCTTTTCATTCCTCTTCTAAAGCCAATAAATGTGGTAAAAACGCAAGGATTTTTTGTTTTTGTTTTTTCGCTCTGTATAGGGAATCGCACTCCGCTATCTACACCAGCTAGCCCAGATTACTACCGTACATTCGTTCGAGAACATTGATTCAAAACCCGAATACCGACCATGTATGAGCGGGCCCAAGTCCGGCACAGGCCCGCAACTTCATGCCCGGGCCTTCGCCTGACCCGAGCCCGGCCCAGGCCAGGTGAAGCAACTCATGTGCCGGTAAAAGACCGGGCTTTCGGCCCGGCTCGAGCTAGTGCAGTGCTCTGCCACGTATACCAAGTAGTGCCACTTGAGTGGCACCGTAACAGTTGAGCAATTCCATCAAGGTTATCAGTACTGATGCGTCTTAGGTATAATAAATACGTTGCGTCCACGGAAGACTACTTCCTGCATTGAATAGTAAATTATTATGGGGATAAATAACTAAATAGATTGATATTTCATTATTATAGTTTTAAAATTCTTACGTGGTGGGGACAACATCATCGACAATGAATGTGAAAACTAGACCGGAATTCAAACTGCTAAATGGGGTGGCCTGCGCCAACAAAAAGACACAAAACAACGGCGGCGAGGGAAAAAAAGCATGTTCGGCAGTTTTCGAGGAAGGATATGGTGGTCGGACTAAGCAGTGCTGAGTTTATAATTGATTTAGAACTCTCGTGATAGAGCACCAAGACCAGCTACCTTAATACTCGAATAAATTATAAGTCACCTTGAGTACCCAATACAATCCGGCCAAATTCTGTATACCTCTCGCAACAAAACTAGAGGACAAAGCCAGGTGCTAGCTATGTTGTACATCAATAGTGTTTTGCGACAATGTTCTTTTTTGGATAAGTCCTTCCTGAAAGTGAATGCTGCGCATTCGCGTAGAAGGAGTGCTGTCAATGTCAAGTCGGGAAGACTATGAGTAGTTACAAAACACACATAGCCGAGTTGTTGCGTTAAGTAAACTCATAGGTTCATCCAGAAGATTTTAAAACCGGGCAACGCGCTGCAGATACGTTTCTATCATATTTCTGGCTGAATCTTGCGCAAGACAAGTACGGTGCCCTCTAGCGCAGAGTCTATAGCCGTAATAAATGTGGATAAAAGTGTTTTAAATCCACAAGCAGGTGGTCATTGGCGCCGCCGTTCAACGTTTAGCTTGCTGCCACACATAATCTTTTAGAGGAGCTGTTCTCCACTGGAGAAGGAAAGAAAGGAATCTGTGATTAAAACGGTTCAATCAAACGTTGCAGCCGTTACAAGGTTCGCCTGGAAAAGAAAGGTTTTGCGATGAATAACAAGGCAAAACTTAAAATTTGAAGCTATGAAATTCTTCTTCTTCAGGCCATGCTTTGTTGACGCTTTATATCTGCCCTGTCGATACACGATAAGAGCAGCCTTGGTATAATGTTTAGTTTTAGAATCCATTTTGTTGGCAAGAGCTTTGATGCTTTTTACCTTGAGCCCACAGGTCATATATGTACAGTTAATTGATTTGCTATTTAAATAGCACGGTTAACACTGTTTCATCACGACAGTTCCAGTAGCGCACATATTTCCTATTATACTTCGCCATGCCGAATGTACATATCTCATTATATGTTTGTGGCAAATGGGAAGACTTTCCTTATGATTGGCCGGCTTGTGAACCAGAGCTGCCAAAATTTTATCGTAAACTGAATACGAGCAGACTGATTAATGACTTCGACAAGCCTTGCCTGAAAGTTCTGAAGAAACCCAACACTATTCGTCATTCAGAAGATGAGCGCCAAGCCGGGCTGTCAGACCTTGTAGATTGATCAGTCTTTGCTAAAGTCGAACTTCCTGCAATTCACCCACCGCACTGGAATAAAAAAAACCTACCAAGCTTATTCCCTACTTTAGCCGACAGAGTATTCTAGCAGCTTGTTAGAGGCGCTTTTAATTCACGAGTTTTAGTTTCAATCTTCGGGGACTGCTGCATACGCCTCCGTAACTACGTTTCTCCAAGATAGATGTCGCAAGAGATCCTTGTCTACAATGTGTGTTCTGTTGGAGGAAGCCGACATCCTCAGGATCTCCAGTGCCCGCCAGTTACCCCAGTGGAAATGAATGAGAATCGATGAGAAAACGGACACCCCGGTGCTACTTCACCTCGGTTTCTCTGGCTGGTTGGTGAAAAGGGATATAGAAAATGAACAGAAAACTATGAATGTCCATTATTTATTGAAATGGGTAAACAAAGTGCGGAACTGTCACCAGGCAATAAATTTTAGAATATTGAAAAAGAAAGCAGAACTGAATAATAAAAATCGTTCACGAGAGAATGCCGGGTAGAAGCTCGTTGCCTTTTGAGGACGTCGTAACTCTGACAGAGCTGAACCGCTTCGACGACGGTTTGGGGTTTCTGGCCGTCAACATGTGAAATGCATCGTCGGAGATTCCCTTCACGATTTTGGTGATCTTGTCAGCTTCGGACATGCAAGGATCAACACTCCCACAAAGATCCACAATGTCCTCTATGTAGCTGGTGAACGTTTCATCGGGATTCTGAGCGCGGGCTTCGAGGCGTTGTTCGGCGCGCAGTTTGCGCACAGCGGGGCGGCCGAACACCTCGGAAAAGATCGTTTTGAAGGCCGACCAGGTGGGTAGGTCGGGTTCGTGGTTGCGGAACCATAAATTTGCTACATCGGTCAGGTAAAAGAGGACGTTGGCTAACTTCGTGGTGTCGTCCCACTTGTTGTAGGCGCTTACGCGTTCGTAGGAGGATGGCCAATCGTCTACATCTTGGTCGTCGGCGCCACTGAAAAAGCTGGGGTCCCGCTGGCGAAGCCACCAGAGCACAGGATGGTAGGGGATCCGGTGGGATCAATCGAGTGTGGAGTGGCGGTCTGGCTTGTTGCCTCAGGCATAGCGGATGGCGGAGCGAGTGTGCGGCTGCGAAGCTCCAGCTTGAGAGGAGGGAACGAAGAGCAGCCTCCACCAAATGAAAGGGTGCGTTGAAGCTCAGGTCGGTGTTCAGGTCGACCGTTTAACTAGCGCGTCAGTCTCTTGCGTCTTCGTCTTTTGTCTGCCGTCTTCTTTCTTTAGCACGCGCCTTTCGACGTACGCTCGTCGTCTTTGTCATCCTCGACAATCACCGAGCGTTGGTGTGACACTACAAAGCAGAATCTTGTAGTTTTCTTCTTTCCGTAATTGTGGCTTAAAACAATCACTATATGAAACCTAGATAACAACAGTGGAAACGGTGGGAGTTAGTGGTCTTATCCATCTGCAAAAAAATATTCTTGGAGTTTTGCGCGTGACAACGAGGTGTCGCATGCAGGCAAATATCTGGCACAGACTTCTGTGGTACTGAAGCCACTCCATCGTCGTCCCAGTGTGACGTCATGCGCGCAACTAGAGAGTCTTATAATGGATAACACACCTAACAGAGTAATAGAGCACACGGGCTCCACCACGATTCGAATCCAGGTTGAAGCGTTCTGATTTTCTTCCCTGAACGCTGAATTCGGCAACCAATACCTCACACAGCCTTACATCGCACATATTAAACTACGAATTCCTCGCTGTGTACGTTGCGGTCTTCAGCAAATGGCATTCGAGCTTATGTCCGTTCCAAAGCAAGACCACGCAGTCACTTTCACGTGAATTCCAAAATGTCTATACTTGGCAGTATCCACTTGGACAGACCAGCCGCTGCTGTAGGTCTTTGCAGGAAAAAAAAAAAGCAAAAATAGAGAGCAAAGCCTGGAGTCTCTGCTAGTGCCCAAGATTCGAAGGGTTCTGCCCCTGCACAGATTTAGACATAAAATGCCAATTAGTTGAAGCTGATTGAGGCACTGAGCCGCTAAACTGACATAATTGTATTAGGTTTTTCTTCTCTTTTCCAATTGTCTTTAAGGCAAAAACAAAAATTTTAGCGCTACTAAACTATCATAGAGAAATCTCACAAAACAGATAATATAAATATGCCTTTACGCTGTGCTTGGTATCTGTGACTCCTGACGACCTTGATATGAGTTTCAAGACGTCTTCAGTTTCCTTGTTCTCCTCTGCTGTGCATGGTCAAAATCAGCCGTTAAAAATAAAGCAAAGTGAAATTGGTAGAGAACTAAGCAGAGCTACTGCTAGGATAACAGACCTTTTTGTAAAAGTAATATTGTTTGTTTTTTGTTTTTTTTTTCTCTGGTTAGGCAAATTCAGAGAGTAGAGTGCAGTTAATTTTCCCGTCCAAAACTGACAAAGCCTCAACACAGAATGAGTTGTTGAGGGTGAGGACTAGGGAACCGCTCCAAAAGAATGGGCGCAGAAGATTACAAAGGAAAATGAGAAGGCGGGTACACACGACCAGGACCTGAATTGCCAGAAGATCACCGTCTTTGTCTCAGTCTTCCTTCAGTCAATCTTTGTGTCCCATTTTCCATCCATAGTTCGCCGCTCAACATCGCAGCCCGTTCATCTCAGGTCTTTAATGATTCTTTTCCCGGGTTTATGGGCAGCTTTTCGCCTGGTCTGTCGTTGCACAGCAGCTGCGACGTCGGACAATGATAGCGGCGACTAGCATTACTTCGTCAATAAAGACGACCCCTTTACACAATATCGCTTGTTAAGTTTTACGAGCTCGGAATTTTAGTTACTTTAGCTCCCTGCCGGTCAAAAGAGAATATTATTTGCTCATGTCTCATGCCTTTATATAAAAATGCGATTCTCAACTCATTCACTTTTGCTGCAAGTTTGCTACCAGTAGTGAATGCAAATAAAGCGTGCTTGAGTAGGAATCCCTTATTCTGTTGTTAAAATTTTCCTCCCTCAGTACATGTCTTATATATCCCTAAATTCATAATTTCTCTGTAAGTTCCAGCATGAAATAAAACATTTTAACAAAATGGTGAGGAGAGAAAAGCTACAAAAAATTGTGTTCGTTTTAGTTATTAGTGCGACAAGTAGTTTTATGTGCGTGGTGCCAAAGTTGGCTTTTCTGCATCAAAGGTCTGTTTGAGGTACAGCCTACTTCACAGGAGCATAATCCCGATGTTCGGCCTCTCCAAGCACTGATCGTTTGTATCAGACAAAAGGTCTCACCGCGAGGATAAACAATAGAAACTTTGTTATAATTATTCTCAGCGAACATTTTAAAGCAACAAGCTGCTTTCAAAAAGAAGTTGCAGTTTAAGCCGTCTTTTTCAGGCCATAATGGGTATTTCGCAACTTCTGGCAAAGGTGGTAATGAGCACCACAGCCATCTCCTAAAATCATGTCCGCTCTGCTTCGTATCTTTTGCACACCGCTATCGGTAATAGCTGCGCTATTCCTGGGCATCCTGTGTGCATTGCTGGCCGCGTTACCGCAGACACTCGAAAAGCTGATCTCGACTGGATGCTTGCGTCGCAAGGGAATATGTGGCACTCATTTGCCATAAATGGAGACGCTTGTAATCTTTGTGATGGTTGTGCATTTAACCTGGGCCACATTTTATTTCGTAACCGGTATCTCCAGCAATTTTTCTTTAAAACCACAAAAACGTGCCTGCATGGACTAGGGGGTCTAAGGATCTAAGGTTCTATGCCACCTAACCACGACCCCAGTTTTCTGTTTATTGAAATTCAATTAAGTACATACTTACACGCCCTGAATACATTTAATCGTGTTGGCACCATCTAGTCAGTATTTGTGTAATGTTTTCGTTACTTTTCAATTCCACTTCCCTGCGTATGGCTTCAAGTCTTTCAAACAAGCCGCACGTCCTCCACAAGGACACGGCAACAGCACGGACGCAGGCAGGTCAGAGTCACAGCGATGTTGCGTTAAAGCACGAGTGAAATCATCAAGGCTGAATCCAACTTTCTCGCAGAACTCCCGCATCATACTGTCTGGCAGTCAATCAATTTTTCTTGCTTGCAGTCGGTCCTTTAATATTATGGTGCTGCTGGTAACAATTTCCTTTATGCGAGCAGAATATAAAGGATTGAGCGGATCTACGAAAATGAATTACTGTAACCAGTATTTTCTTTAAGAAACAAGAGACGCTTCTAGATACCTTTTACAGTATAAGGATACGTTAAAATGAGGCACTTTGTTATGCCGGTAGATTAAATACTTGGACATCAGCGTAATTCGTTCATCTTCTAATATGTTGTAAACTTTGAATTGACAGGGTTTCACTGCATAACCTGAGTCTTGCTTGCAGTAAAAACAAAAAAGCGTTAGAATATTTTATTTATATTAGCTGACTTTCTTGGGGATATATAACCTAAATTCATTTGGTTAGAGAAATTGCTCTCTAACAACAAAAAAAAAAAAAGATTAGAGAGATTGTTTCTCCACGAGTGTTTTTGCTCATTCATTTTTTTTTCTTTTACAGTAAACGAACGGAATCGACTGTTCGAAAGTGCGATGAATGTCCCATCCGCCATCGTTTCATCAGCCAAGATAGAAGTGTGTTTTCTGTGAGTTTCTTTACATTTTTCACTGTTTATTATGAATTCCATTGTATGTTGGATGCATTGTTTTTATCATTGTTCTTGTTGTGTCTGGTGTTTTTTTTATCTATGACTTATTTATGAGATACAATGTTTGTAATACCCCTACAATAATGACCCATGGGCGATGTAGATAAATAAATAAATATATAAATAAATAAATCAATAAATAAATTTATAATGGTAGCCTAGAGTCCCGACATGTATACATCATATACCATGTGCCTAATACTTTTTCATAGTGTTATGCGGGTTTTCATAACCTATAACTGATACCGTTGTGGTTTTCCTTTATAGCGACTGGCCTTTTGAGAGTTCACCAAGTGTAACTGCACGCTGAAAAGTTACTTATGGCAAGTATCCAGTGTATTTCAGTCGTGCATTTCCTAGGCCAACTTCTGAATGTACAGTACCATTCACTGAAGTATTTAGAAGCGGCGTATCCTTTTGAAAAAATAGTTTAAACCCTGCAATTGTTCAGAGAAAAATGCTTCACCTTTCCCCTTCACAAGCCTCAAACTCGGTATACGCACGTGTGCAAACGGTACGGGGAACTTGCTCAGCAACCTCCACTTCCTACTCGTCGCCTGTTCTCGACTTGAAAGCGCACACGTGTTAGCTTGGCCGGCAGTCATCGCACCGGCAGCCCTGGGGCCCAGTTCCCACCGAAGGGTGGCGTTCGACTCATAAGGCAGTGCGAGCCGACGCGGCCAGAAACAGCGCTGGACAACGAACTGTTTGCTCGGTCAACATCGCGCCGACAACGCCTACGCTTCGACTCTGCCCCCGATGGGCGTCTGCTTTCTCCTTCCGTCGTCCTTTCTTCTCTGGCCAGCCCTCTCTTCTGGGCTTTGGAAGACTGCACTCCTCGATAGTCGTTCCTCGTTATCTCATTTGCAGGGGAGATAAAAAAAAAAGCCGGTGAGGAGTCTCCGTTGTCCGTAATATTCAGATATACTTCGCCTTCTTCCTTTCGCATCGGCCTTTCATTTCGCTTTTTCTGTCGCTGTAGAGGATAGCCAGGCCCAGCAGCAGCTGTTCGTTTAGTCTGTTTGTATGCAATTGAAATATGGTTTGCCTGCTGTCATTGCTGTTCATGTGATAAAATATGAAATCCTTTACATCGAGTAACCGGGATTTTAATTCACCCTTAACTGTCTACTTTGAGATGACAGCACAGAACATGTCGGTTCGTTTTATTCGTCCTCACAAGCGTCCTTTTGGTCTGGCCCTTAAACTTGAAAACGAGCTTTGTTGAAAGGAGTTAGCGCGTTTTACACTCCATAATTAAAATAGAAAATGCATGGAGACACGCAAGCAAACACTTTACTTGTTTTCCAGTGCATAACAAATAAAATTCCTGCTTCGCATGCATAGAAGCAACCAACCGTATATTTTTCCGTCCCACCGACCTAAATTCCTTTTTCTAGCATATGCACTTGGAACAGGCGCTGAATGCGATGTTGTGGAAGGCACTTTCAAAGAAGCGGTTGCCAAGACAGAACGCAAGAGCGTCACTGCAGAGAGCGAGAGCCCAAGAAACTAAACATTGGCGGGGTTCAACTCGCCTGAACTCAGGTAATGAGCGTGAGCTCTGTAAGCTTCGCGAAAGGTTGCATCAATGGGATTGTCCTATTCAGCCTGGCGCTTGCGACAGAGTGTAGACATCGACGATCCAGGCACCGCGTCATGCATGGCCGGGCACAGGAAGCGAGCCGTATTTATGCAGCTAATACACCCTTTCTAAGCAGCTGTCATGTTGCGGCGTCACCCATGAGATAGTTATATTCTTGGTGGTGACCGTGGCGGTGAGAATACCAGCGGCGAGGTGGAGAGGCAGCACACGGCCAGAACCACCTAGACTAGTCTAGGTGGTTCTGACACGGCGCAGTAGGTGGTCACGTGATTGTGAGGCTGACGTTATTCGCAATTATGCCTGCGGTGAGTCGAAGGAGAAAGCGCGCGGCGCAGCTGTGGTAAGGCGCAGATGAAAATGGCGTATTCGCAGTACTTAGCTCGCGCAAATGAATAACGTTAAAGAAACGTAACAGTAGGGCTAATCTCTCGTGTAATGGCTAGCATGATAGGTGTCGCGTTCTAAAAGCAAGAAAATTCTGAGCAAAAGTCCTGATAAGGTGAGAATAGCGGTATCCCAAAAACAATAATTGCAAAAAACGTATCACACAGAGCTGCAATGCGGAGATAGAGGCTCAGCATCGACCCACTATCTCCACATATGCTCCTATATTTCCGTTATTTTTGTCAAGTGGCTGTCAAACACCATTTTCTAGCTTCATGTTTGAGACAGTCGTTACTCTGTTCATAGAATCTGCCTTTATAACGTTTCATTTTTGCGTATTCTCCTTAAATTTATGTTTGGGCTCACTCCTCAGCCTACAACTTTCTTGGCACATCTCCCGCACAGATCACTCGAAGAAAAACCGGAATGATAAGTCTGTCGCTTAAAAAAATTTCAGAACAAAAGAAGACATAAGGAGAGCAAAAGTGATGAAAAAAACATGCGTTCCCTTAGGACGGAAGCAGTCAGGCGTGGCCAACTGGAAAGCGATGCTCGCCGCGCCATTCTTCGAGTTTTTCCCCAGAGACTTGGCCCTGCGTTACCCAAACTGAATTTTCTGCGCATGAAACAATGACATTTTGAGGCTACAGTAATCATTTCTTCTATATTTTATCCCACCTTCCCCGTCTGTAGGCTTTGTCATTATTTTAAGGTCTTGTGTACAGGAGCTGGTATTACCGAAAACTGGGTAGAGTGTAAGAGAAAGGCCCCGCCGGGGTGGTGCAGTGGTAAAATGCCTGACTACTGTGCCGTTCGATTCATCGACCTATAGGAAGGGAAAGGGGCAGTAACTGTCTCACTTGTTTTCTGTGGACGTTCTCTGGACGCCTCAACCGCGCCGTAAGGGAAGAGAGGAAGGTGGGAGTGAACGTGGCAAGAGGAATAGGAGCCGTAGTGGAGGGCTTCTGAGTAATTTCGACCTCCTGGGATCTTTTAATAATCATTGGTTCACAGGAAGGGAAAGGCGCAGTGTCTGTCACGCATTGATATTTAACTCCCACTTTACTCTATTCCCTTACGACGCGGTTGAGGTGTCCAGAGAAAAAAAAGTGAGACAGTTACCGCGCCTTTCCCTACCTATAAAACAAATCAATCACAGCACATGGACTCCTCTTCGTTTCCCCTCCATCGAAACGCATCCTCCGAGGTCGGGTTCCAACACGGGTACTCTGGCACAGAAGTCAGGCGTCTTGCCACTGCACCACCCCGGCGGGGAGATCCCGACCGCGGCGGCTGCGTTTGGATGGAGGCGAAACGGAGTGGCGTCCGTGTGCTGTGAGATATCAGCGCACGTTAAAGATCCCCAGGTGGTCGAAATTACTCCGGAGCCCTCCACTACAGCGCCCCTTTCTCTATTTCCACATTAACTCCCACCTCCCTCCCCTCCTTTACGGCGCGGTTCAGGTGCCCACAGAGCAAGTGTGACAGATACAGCGCCTTATCCTTCCCGTGAACCAATTATTATTATTATTATTATTATTATTATTATTATTATTATAAGAAAGCGAAGGAAAACGCAATGGCAAAACGATGTCAGCTAGCGCATTCAGATCAGGTGCCATGAAGATTTTGATCCTCCCTTCGAAGCTTGGGGATGAATAAAAAGGCAAAGATGAAAATCGGGACACCGGGCGAAATATAGCGAAAATTATGAGGGAAACAAGCTTAATCGCTCATCGCGTCGTGTTTGCCTTTCGACTGTTATGCTAGCGCAAGCCACACCTCAATCTGAACCTTGAACAGGCACAGCATCAGCAGGGGAGCACATGCTGTATCTGTTTCAGAGTTCAAGAATCAAGAAGCTTTATTGCGAAAGCAATACTGCTCCCGTTTTCAGCCCTTCGCGTATCTATAGGTAGGTAGGCACGTTTGACCTTTAATGACCCCAGATGGCTGTGACGTCATCCCAGCTGCCAGGGATGGGCTACCAAGTCTAGTTGTCGGGTGGCGGCACTGCGCATCGCGGATGAGATGACGACGTCACTCTGATGTCATATCAGCTGCGAGAGATGGGCGAGTCGTCGGACGCGGCGGTCGGTGGGCACGGTGCGCTGCAGCTGGAACCACTCTGCTACCTAGTAGAGGCGCGGCTGTCATTTCTCTCGCAGTTGAGAAAGAGAGGAGGAAAACGATGGGTATATAAAGGCTCACGCTTGCTAGGGAGAGAAAGCATGCGTCGCAACAACAGCCATCGTCCACCAGCTAAGCGGTGGCTGGGCCGTCATTGCACCCTCCACCGCTCAGGTGGTGGACAATGGCTGTGGTTGCGGCGCGCGGCTTTCTCTCCATAGGGCTGGGTGCTCCCCTGATGGGGCCGGGGCAGGTAGGTCACCACCGCTTGCGGCGGGTGCTAGCTTGCCACCAAATTTTTATCTGTTATAGGCCGTCATTGCACCCGCCACCGCTTTGGTGTGGATGACGGCTGTTATTGCGGCGCGCGTCTTCCTCTTCCTTTTCTTCTCTATTTCCTCTTCTGTCTGCACGAGGCAGACGGGGTGGTGCAGTGGTAAGACGCCCGACTACTGTGCCGGAGTACCCGGGTTCGAACCCGACCTCGGCGGCTGCGTTTCGATGGAGGCGAAACGAAGAGGCGTCAGTGTGCTGTGCGATGTCAGCGCACGGAAGATCCCCAGGTGGTCGAAATTACTCCGAAGCCCTCCACTACGGCGCCCCTTTCTCTATTTCCACTTCACTCCCACCTCCCTCTCCTCCTTTACGGCGCGGTTCAGGTGTCCACAGAAAACAAGTGAAACAGTTACCGCGCCTTTCCCTTCCTATAAATAAATCAATAAAAATAGCTACAGAGCCAGTAGCAGGCCCGTGCATTTCCTTTTCCTTCTTCCTCCAGCCACAACAACAACAACTTTCTCTCCCTCTTCTTTTTATTTCTTCTCTATTTTCTTTTCTGTCCGCACGAGGCAGCGGAAGTGGCTCCGCTTCAGAGCCAGGAGCAGGCCCGTGTATGTTCTTTTCCTTCTTCCTACAGCCACAGCAACAGCTGAGGCACTCGCTATGCATCCTGATAAACAGAAATAAAAGTCACGCCGTCTCGACGTAGCAGGGAAACGACAGCTGGCTACAGAGACAGGTGAAGAACGGGAACAGCGTCTTGCTCGACGGCGCGCTCAAGATGCAGCTAGACGAGCGCGTCTCGCTTGTCTTGAATCGTCCTCAACCAGTGACTACTATGAATGAAATGTAATGGACACTTTGAACAGCGAAGACTCTTTGTCGACGTGTTAACACAGCAGTCAAGAACGTAGGAATGCGACTAGGCGGCACGATACCTTTAGAAAACAGAAGTAGAACGACAACAACGGCTACACAACGGGTTGAACTATAGCGCAGCCATGCTATTATTGCTTTTGCAACCTACCGGGCTTAAATAAAGCTAAGCCCCAGCTAATTGTTTATTCAATAATACAAAGAAATAATTATACACAGATATTTGGACCGATTTCTAAAGAGGCTAGTCAGCGATCTAATACAAAATAACACGTAGGTCAGCCGTTACAAACACAATCTAAGAACGTTACAAAACCGTTTGAAGCAAAGCAGCTGCGTTGGAACGTCAATGAGAAGACAAGGAAAGATAAAGCTTGCGCTAAAGAAGAAACAAAAGGAATATACCATCATGCCGCACATATATTTCAGACAGGCGCCTCATACGAAATCAGCTGTTAATGAGACTTGGATAAGATGATAATTTATAATTAAACTACATGCTGGCAGCGGTTTTGGAGAGGGCCTTTTTTCTCGTTCGCGCTTTCTTTACACATTCGAAAGAATGCATTCACTTTCCCTGCTGCTGCTCGATGCGCTGCGCACGCGAACGTAGAACTGAGTGCCGTCTCCTTCGGTTCTGGCCAGGTCCCTTCCCGCCAATAAATTTTCTACATGCTAGGCATAGCAGAAATATATATATATATATATATATATATATATATATATATATATATATATATAAATTTTGGAGTTACGAGGTCAGCCCTGAGACGTTCTCTCGCACAGCATTGCTTAGAGTGTTCCTGAAGTTTGTATTTTTAAATTATGAAATTTAAATTGAAATACCGAATGCATCACCTGCTTCGTTCCTGAGCACTGGTGCACAAATCATTCCTATGCAGTCAGTAGAAAAATCATGCTTGCTCTTATAAGAACGCAAACAGAATAGAGAGTAATGAGTTATATATAGCTATTGAAAAATAAAACACAGAACTATGCCTCCTGGCAGGATTTGAATGTTATCACATTACTTCAAGTGAAATTGATTTACAAATGTCCTCTGGCGAGACGAACACTTTGCCTGCATCAGACATCACGACATCGGACTAAGAAATGGTTTGGCTAGCTTAACTTATATATTTGTTGCAGCGTTCTTGCAAAACAATGCATATAAGGGGACTCTAGAGCAGTGACTTTAAGGGCGTGACACAACAGCAATAACTGCACTCGTTAATAATCACTGTTCACTTTAATGCGCTTTGCTACTCTCATGATTCGTTCATGTTTTCCTATTATTCCACAAATGCCATTTAGCATACATTTTTAAGCTACCATAACATATGAAAGGCCACCCGACATAGATATAAATCATCGCTTTAACCGAGCGTCATGAACACAGCTTATTAGGCTGCATTACCAGCAGGCTAAGGTTTTGGCGAACACAGATACAGAAAACATAAATACTCTTGTCGAGGGCAGTAACTTGCAAACACGTTAATCTGATCACGTATATTTGCAGCATAAACGACGCGGCTGCAGATGAAAAGATTGCCGAAGCCACGTAAAAAGATTTGAAACTTTAATGCAAACAAGCCCAGGAGCAATGTATGCTTTTCTCAACCGAGAAGCTTATGCCCGTAAGTGGCCCGCTGCCTCAGCTTATCTGGCTGAGCAGCGTGGTGGAGCAAGCATTGTGCAACGCCGTCGTCGTGGCGCCAAGCCTAGTTTCTTGGGCGACGCGGAATTCACAAAATGAAGAGAAAAAACAAAACAAACACGTTGTTTAAAATTGAGCTTTTCTTTTTTATCTCCTGGCCCAGCGTAGCGGTCTGCGTTTTATAATAATAATATCCGACGCGGCGAGAGCTCCTCGACACTACCCCACTTATAAAGCGCGAACAATGGCAAGCCCTCATCGGGCAATGCTCTCCTTTGTGTTGACAGCGGCGCCAGCAGCAGCAAAGGCATCAGCGTTAGCTGCTCTAGCAAAACAATGCACGGAGCCGCCTGCTACGTCGGTGGACAGCGAAAGAGCGCACAAAAGCAAGAGCATACTCGCATGCTGTGCACACTGCGATAACATTATGTGATCCACGAGCATCATTACACATTTTTCTCTCTTCTCTTTCGCACCATAGCTAGTCTTTCACACGGTACCTTACCGTCATTTTTCTTTACAAGCCTCCCTGTCTTTGGTTGTAGGCTCGTTTGCTTCTCGGTGCGCATTGTCTTCATCTCAGGCTTCGCCTTTCAGCGCTCGGCCTGCGGATGCATTTTGTTCGCGAGCTGCTTCTGAATGCTGAAACTTCCACGCCAACTCAGCGGGCTTAAAGGCCCACCTTAAAGTCGGCTTTTATTTGTGCCGCCCCCCCCCCTCCCTCCTCCCCACTCCCCCCGCCCCCATCTCTTTTACGAAAGAGCTGCATAAAAATGATTTTAGAACCGCAAGAAAACTATCATCTCGCAGCGTGTGCGGCTAACAACTGCGAAATAATCACCACGTTGGTGCTAACCGGTCTTATTCGCTGCCCTTCATCCAGGGTAGTCTAGCTTTCAACTTATCACAGTACATGTCACGACGTCGGCCAATCGGTTTATGTGCAGGGCTGAATGCCTTCATTCATTTTTGCGAGGCACTCATCGTGCTGCGCCGTCTTCTACATAACCTGCATGTTTTTACCGTCACTATTTGTCTATTGCAAATAATTATTGATGATCTGGACAGGAAAAGACGGAAGGTTAAAAGTCTAGGGAAGGAACAACAGTTTACATTAGGTAGCGAAGCACTGGAAGTGGTAAGTGAATATGTGTACTTAGGAGAGGTAGTAACCGCAGATCAACACCATGAAAGGGAAATAACTAGGAGAAAATGATTGGGATGGAGCGCAATTGGTACTTACTCGTAGATTATGACTAGAAGCTTACCATCGCTGAAGAGGAAAGTATGCAACAATTGCATGTTACTTGTACTCACCTATGGGGCTGAAACATGGAAGCTTACGAATCGGATCCTATGATTACAACGCAGAGAGCTATGAAACGGAAATAGTACGCGTAATGTTAAGAGAGAGAAAGGGTGTAAAGTGGGAGAAAGAAATAACTCGCGCTGATGACTTTACACTGAAACCAAGAGGAAATGTGCGTGGGGATGGCATGTATTGCGAATAGAGGATAACCGACGGTCGCTAAGGGTAACAAATTGGATTCCAAAACAAGGAAAGCTTAGCAGTGTGCGGCAGAGAGTTAGGTGGGCGGATGAGTTTTAAAAGTTCGTAGTGGTCAAGTGGATGTAGCTAGCACAGAACCGGATTAGTTGGAGTAATGTAGGAGAGGCCCTCGCCCTCAAGTGGGTATACTCCAGCTGATGATGACGATGATTTCTGAACCTTCTACACATGCTTCTTGGTGCCTAGGAACAGCGGCTTCTTACATTCTCCAACCCTCAAGCAGCTGTCCTCGTTACTGCTAACAGCTTCGTTTTCCCTCTCATCGTTACCAACGGTCACCATTCAACTCTCAGTGAGAGGCCAAGGAAGAGTGTAGATTCGGGAAGCCAGTGTTCACCAGCTTCTCTATTCCCTTGCACATGACGAGGCAGAGCCGAAGGCGGTTGTGCCAGGGAAGCGCGTGCACCATACTTATTACAAATCCTTTTAATTATAATTTATTGAACGGCCGGGCGGGATCGTTTCTCACCTCTTTGCCCACGGATAGAGGCATGCGCGTTATTAAGGCGGCCTTTATTGTTCCCTCGGGGTGAATACAGGGAAGTGGGGAGTAGGAGGAGGAGAAGGAGTAGACTTCCATCGCAGGCCAAAACAAGAATCCGCCGTCGATAAACCCTTCACGCGGCCACCGACCGACGCTCGTGTCCTCCGCCCAGCCGCTGCTCTCTGACCCGCGTCGCGTGATCGATTGGGCCATACACGCTCTTGCACGAAGGGCCTAAGCCTGCAGTTCACTGTGGCGGTGACGGCCAGGGAGCTCAGATCGCACGACTGCTCTCGCCATGCGCATCTTTTGCTGTGCTCGAATCCCTGGTTTCTTGAACTTTTAAAAACTGAATGGAAAAAACGCAATGTAGGATTCCACCTGCCTAAAAATTTAGTCTTTCAGGCCTATGCAGGGCCTAGCCTACCGCTTTAGTAGACATACAGATAATCTAAAGCAGCCTATTATGAGTGTTTTAAGCGAAAGCCTTTAATGGCTCATGCTGTCGGGGACAAACTGTGTCCCGCTTTTAAGGCGTTTTGGTTATTGGCTGGGGCGGGATGCGTCCCTGCCATCTGCAATGCCACACTTGAACGCGTGCTCTGTGAAAGGTGGCTGATCCTGGCCCTACTGGGCTGGAACTGGTAGGTCAACGCCGCTTGCGGCGGGGGCTAGCCTGCCACCGAATTTTGCGGCGGCTGTCACGTGGCGTTCCTTGGCGCGCGTTTAAATGTGGGATTGCAGATTGCAGGAGCGCTAGAGAAGAGATTTGTGGAGTATGTCGCACTTTCTGCGAAAACGTGTGCGTTTGGATGGTACTCCAGCGCTCCTGTCGCATGGCGTTCCTCGGCGCGCGTTTAAATGTGGGATTGCAGATTGCAGGAGCGCTAGAGAAGAGATTTGTGGAGTATGTCGCACTTTCTGCGAAAACGTGTGCGTTTGGATGGTACTCCAGCGCTCCTGTCGCATGGCGTTCCTCGGCGCGCGTTCATTGAAGATGGCAGGATCGGTAGACAAGATGCGACTTCTGGGGGAAGGCACAGTACCTGTCACAGTTTCTCTGACAAGCGTCCGCTTGGACCGTAAGCCATCGCTTCTGTCGCGTGGCGTACCTTGGCGCGCGTTCAAGAGTGGGATTGCAGATGGCAGGAACGCTATAGACAAGAAGAGACCTCAGGCTTTCCCTTTTCACTACTTTAGTCACTAAAGACCCTCGTAATTTTAGTATCTTTTTCTACGGCGCCGAGATTTTCAATGTGTAAAAAAGAAGCGAAGTTATTCAAAAAGGGGTTCTGCCGATTAATGAATCGGAGGTAAAAAGCCGCTTTGCGGGGCGCAAAATTTACGACGTTCCAGTAGAAGGCACAGAGGCGCAGCCAGACACGTTTTCAGGGGAGACTTATGCGCCAATGATGAAAAAGATATGCAAAAAGCAAAGGGGATGCAGAGAGGGAGAGGCAGCGCTCATAGAATTTCGGCGGAGTTATGGCACCGAAACACCCCTACCCCCTCCTGTCTAGGCCCCTGCTGGGGCAGGGTGGGTAATGATTCAGAAAAGGTTTTGTAGCAAAAGTGATTACCATTAGTTGAAAACCATTCCTCAAGCTTCAAGCGACTACCATAAGAATGCAGCCTGTGAGTACACTTGGATAAATTTTCGCACCTGGAGCATACCTTGTAGAGAATACTCATGTCCTACGAGCTCAAGACATGCGATGAGTTTGAGGGGTTAATTCTCCAAATCTGCTCAGGGCACGATCAGTAACTTTTTCATCGTTAAAGTTCAAAAATTGATCGAAAGCATGGTTTAAAGAAACCTGACTCTGTCTAGCGTTGATGCTTTTTCTTTTTATTTTTTTGTTTCGTTAATCTGGCACTGTGCAACTTACACCGGAAAAACGGAATCCGGAAATGTCAGCTGCACTTGAAAACACAGCATTTTGTTTCCCAAAAATGCTTAATCACTATCGTGTTGGAGTTTGTGCGCTGAAATGTTTAGTTGTAATGACAAAAGTATAGACCTCGTGAGACATACCAATCCTTTCAGTAGCATCATAAATATAACTGCATTTATCCCAATCGTGTGGTGCCCCATGCATTTTATTCTAATACCCTGGGCACAGCGGAACGAAACGCGGTATTGATACATGATATAGAGCGGTAACAAATTAGGAAAACGTTTAGACGAAATTTAACTGCATTATCTATTCAAATGAGACATCATGAAAGTCTGAAATCTCCGCAACTTACTTCTCCTCCTCTGGCGTTTTTGCTTGACAGCTGCCAATATTCCATCATGCCCGATATAATGGCGTGGTCACTCTCTTATTCATGGGGATGTTCTGATAGACCACGGCTGGCATCGAGCGCGCGCATCAGCGCTCGACACCCACAGTGAATAAACACAATAATCTTTAATTCTGACTCAACACCAACCTGACACGGTTTACAGTACTGCCCCATGTCTCGTGATATCATGACGTCCCATACCCCGTCGTCTAATCAGTCAACTGCTAATGCTGCTGCGCACTGAGCGCAGCCTATCACCACCACGTGAGGTGTCCTCCGCATCTATAAACTGCCCCATGCACGCCTCATGATTTCGTGACATCCCATACCCCGTCGTCTAATCAGCCAATTTTACGAAGCGCAAAGCCGCCAGACACCAAATACCCCATTGTTGCCTGGTGAGCCTCGTAATGTTGTAACATAAAAGAATGAGAGCAAGGTTCGGAGGCAGCGAAAGACTAAACTACGAAGATGACTCGGAGAAAAAAACGGATGAATGATGATTATGAATTGTCGTAACCCGCTGCTGACACTTTTTTTTCTTATAATGCTGTTTATTGCCTTAGGGCGTAAAAGAGCTGTTAAGAGAGAAGAAGGGGTCTGTGCAGGGAGAGGGGGGGGGGGGGGGTGGCGCAGGGAGGGATTAAATGAACGGAAAAGATTGGTCAGTCTAGTGAGGCCGAGTAGGGAGCTACTTCGTGGCGCTCTGCCAAACAAAACAAAAAAAAATAAGTATTTAACTCCGTTTAAACCCATTAAGACGCGCGAAAGCACTGTTTAGCATCGTTTTGCTCACCCACCGAAGAGGCTCAGTGGTTAAGACTTTCGGATACTGATCCGGAGTGCCCGAGTTGGAACCAGGCTGGCTCTGCTGCATTTCGATAGCGACGAAACGAAAAAGGCGCTGTGTGGTGTGCGCTGTCAGTGCACATCAGTTTTTTTGACCCACTTAAGAGCAGTAAGACGAACGATTTTGGAGCTGATTCTACTGTAGTGTTTATTTACCAGAACCTCGCCGATCACACACTCCTTCTTTCGTACCGGATTCGAGGTGAGCAGCTCTACTCTGTGGCGCAGGCTCGCACTCGTTCCGGCGCTTGGTCTTCATAGCTGGCGGCAGATGGCGTGCGCCACGCGCCCTCCTAGGGACCAGGTTGAATGCGTCTTCGTTGTGTTCCTACGTGTCATAGAGGCGGCAGGATCGCTAGACAAGGAGAACTAAAATATGTATATAAAGTGCACTAGCCTAAAGACACGAAGATAGTGACGATAAACCGCACTGGCTACCATTATTGATGTGTCGTTTTACTTTGCCGCCGTTTTCGGGGAGTTGTGTTAAGACGGGTGTTAACTGTGTGATGTTTTATATTTATATCGAACTTGTTCGGCCACAGGCCGATTACATTGTAAATATAGTATGTAGCTTTTTTCTACATGTAAATGCTTGCAATAAATACCATGGTGAAAAAAAAAAAGCCCGCCAAGTCTTAGTCGGCTACCTAACGCCCTCGGACCGTGATCAGAGGTGTAGGAGTTCAATTCCCAGTGGAATATTGTTTCGTAGAAATTAAACAAAACCCCGCCGTCATTTGATTGGCAGGTTGATTATGACACTTTCTGCGGACAGATTTACGCACAGACGCACGCCTATGAGCCTATAAATGCATTCGTTTTAAATATCCCCTGGTGTCTAAAATTACTCGTAGAGTTTACTCTTCGTGTCCACCGAGATGTGTGACGGATACTGCACCTTTGTTTGTTTTTACCAACTTAAAACTTTTATGACTTTGTTTGGCGGTTGAGCATTAAGAGACTGGCAAAGAGCTTGGGAATGTGTTGAAATTATTTAGTGCATTTTAAGTTGTTTTATGGGAAAGAAGAAGCGTACTATCTGTCATACTTTCTCCGCAAACGCCTGCCATATTTAGTTCGTTTGTTTTTGAGAAAGGAAGGTACAGCATCTATCTTACTTCTTCGATGGACACCTGCACAAGCAAGACATTCGCTCCGCTCTGGCGATCGTATTAGAGCTTTCGCAGCGACACAGGAGGATGGGTTGTTAGAGAGGAGTCTCAATGCTGCCAGGTGCCGGGTGCTCGTTTGTTTTGACGCCGCCGGAAAAACCCACATAAATGGTGAATATATCTGCTTCGGTATTCTGGAAGTTACAGACAGCACACCTTGGGTGCGGAAACAAGTGTCGGAATTGACGTACAAAACTGGCGTACACAAGAACCAGCAAGCTTTCTATGCGAAAGCATTGTCACTGAGCCTCGTCACAGCAGCTGCTTGTTCCCGTTTTCAACGTCTTGCACCACTATCAGCTAAAAGAACGGAAGCCTGAATAACTATTCTTGGTGACTAACAAAACGCCAGATGCACCCTAGAAGAGAAATGCATCGGTATACGTGCCAGCGGGGATAGGAAAATGCGAGTTAAGTCAATTAATGCCGCGAAGGTAAAGAAGAGAGAATGGTGGAGAAAGGGGTTCAATCAGGCATTGGTGCCAACGAATGGAAAGTGATGAGTGAAGCTCTCAGAGCGGTGGTGTGTGCGCTACTTACACCCCTACCGTTCGCGGCATCAGTGTTTCGAGAAGGTCACTGTGTTCATCCAGTCATGGCGTGCCTCGCCAAGCACTAATTTACTTCGATTAACTGTGACAGGCACGCGGAAGGGTCTGTGACATTCCTTGCGTCGTTTTCTTGGTCGCCGACGCCTCTATACGCATTCCTGGCTTTCGCTCTACGTAACGTAAATGGCTTGCTTGGGGCACGGTCCCCCCTCTCTACATGAGCAAGCGTCAATGCTTGAGTGCGCTCGACGCGCTCAATGCGGGGTGATGAGCAGGTGTTTCTACCTGCTGCACTTTCTTTGGGATGACTATACGCCACCTAAAGATAGCGCTTCGATTACAGGAACTCAGCGAGATTTTGCGGAATGCATCCCGTTAAAACGCCTGTAAAACGAATTGGCAAATAACGAAAGATATACAAGCAACACCTTTGCTGCGTTATATATGGTGTGATTGCAAATACATTATTTGAAACTGCGTAGCTTGAGGACGAAATCATTTGGCTTTGCACTGGGCTTTTTGCTACACAATAAACAAGCCTAAGCCTAGCCACATGTCACACGATCAGACATATCGGCTTCTTTCTAATCGGCTGTGTTTTGTTCTAATCCTTTTTGGCAGCAGTGACTATCAGTAGGGAAAAACAGACCCAGGCAGAAACTCATGCTAATAAGAAACACGTGGCAGAAGGTATGCTTAGCTATGTGCTACATACACAAGAAACAAAAATTACGAAGGATTTGAGCGACTAAAGTTGTGAAAGGCGAAAGCCTGAGTTCCGCATTCTGCTGCGCAACTGGCCCAAATTAGTAGGTAATTAATTAACTAAGTGGTATTAGGTAGGTAAATAAAGTATAATTAAGTTTCAACATTCAATTATTAGTTTATTATTGATTTACCTAATTGGTCATAAATTGGTATATAATGATTCAGTAATTAGTAATTGAGCATTTATTGACATATGACCATATAAGGAACGCATTCGCGCATACTGTGGTGGTGCTTTGTGATTGGTTGAGACCTCAATGACGTCATCCCGGCTCGGCCAATTAGAACGCCGCAAAAGCGGGACACGTCTTGTCCACGACAGCATGAGTCATTAAAGGCTTTTATCTTAAAAAAGAGGATGGGGGGGCTAGGACTCGATACTATCATAGTGTATTATGTCAGGTGAAAATGTACCGTCTTTGCCAAAGTAAATAGGCAGCAAGGTCTGCTACATGGTCACGTGGAGGTGCATTCATTCCACATCTGAAGCTTTAAATAGGTGAAAAATTAAGATCATAGCCTGTTCTCACTTCTTAACGAGTTGTGATCGTCTGGAAATTTTTATTGGCTTTATAATACAAATGAGAAGCAAAACATGCTGCCTGGTTACGTTTGGCAAAGACGGTACATTGTTCTGTAGGAATAATTTTATTCCTAGCAGATATTTTAAGTCCGAATTGGTTAAAATCTTTTCTTTCGTAAGCTATCAACAAACTGCTGCTCAATATTTGGTCCTATACAAAGAACGCGCCTCAAACAAATTCTTATACAATAAAGATAATTTCCTTGTAATGAGGATATTTTTTACGTTACATTATCTACTCGCTCAATGCAACCAACACCTCCGCATATATAACAGAAGCTGCTGTTTCTTTGCAAAGCAATTGGACACTGACTCTCATACTCATAGCAGTACTTTGCATGCTCATGTCTTGAATACTTGACTTCGTATATTGTTATGGAGAAATGATAATCACGAACATGTTAGTGACTTTTTTCATATGGCAGGTGACCCCGGTAAGTTAAAGCATATATTCATTATTGCAAAAAATACGAGCTGCAAAGGACTCTGTGTAAAATGGTCGCCTTTGATCGACGGTGATCTGAGCAACGAAATATCTTAAACACGCAAGTTCTGATGTCTTGTTTATAGTACCATCGACATAAGGAGAATATTTCACATTTCCCAATGGGATGTCTTCTGCAAAAGTGTAAAATAGTACTCGTCTTTCCTCTTGCTCTAGTGTCTGCCTCGTCTTAAGCATTTTACAAAGTAAGTTAGGACTCGGGGATTTTCAACATACAGTGAGTTAGTGTCACTTGTTGGCAGCTCGTCGTGCCCTCAAGAAACGGGGCATAAGTAATGAAAACAGGTTAAAGCGAGAGCGGCTGTTTTGAAATTGCCTCCGTAGTTGTGGGCTACGAATTCGAAGACAATAATCTGCCGCCCCCAGCATTCCGCAAACTCGGCGGCAATAAAGCCGGTCGGGGCTAGCGACGAGCCCTTCCGGTAGCTGCTAAACAAGACGGGCTGCTAAACTTTACCCGTCGTGCTTAGCGTCCAAGCAACGTGGGCGAAGTCAGCCCTACACACACCCTCCAACAGACAAGAAGATTAGTCTGAGGCGCTGGCAGACGACTGGCCAATAGCGCCAGGAGGGAAGTCAAGGCGGCCGTGTCTTTTAATTAAAGAAGTGGAATTTTGCTCCTTAGCGCTCCTCCCTTTCAGCCCTCAACGCTGGTGGCATCTCGGGGCGCCGGTATTTGTTCGTCCCCTCCATTGAGGGAGACGGCTAAGACGCGTGGCATGTCGGTCTACGACGCCGTTGTTCTGGCATGAGCTTCCTGCCTTCACAAGAGGAATTTTCTGGCCCATGGGAGGCAGTGAAGAAGAAGGGGGGTCGGCACCGACACTGTGATTTCTGCGGGCTTCGAAGAACAAGCGCACATTCGTCTTCGACTGCGGAATGCCTTCTTAATTTTTATGCACTCTTAACTGATGTATGCATGCGTGAAAGCAACCGTGAAGCATTTTTGTCTATTGCGTTTTTACCAAATTTCACGAAAACTCTGCTACTTCGCCTTTGAACTGAACTGTGGAGTAAATATGCATCCTGGCAGCTGGTGCTTCTGACGTCAGATACTTGGAAGCAATAAACGCTTCTAGCACTCCAGCTCTAGGGCGACAACGACCGCCACATGAGCCTGAGCGCAGAGCTAAATATAGTTGCGAGGAAACTCCCATAGAAGATTTTTAAAAGTGCAGCATGTAGTGAATTTTATGCTATAGCGTTAACATATGTCGCTCAGTCAAGAATAGACCGAAGGAAACGCATTGAACGTACAAGGGTAGTCAAAAGTTCCCAGGTCGCAGGTTCTGCTTCTGGTCGGCATATTCTAGTTTTTTACATCTTATTAAAGCAATCGATTATCTCGAAGGTTAGAATAATGCTTTTTGTACTCTGAAAAGATATTTTGAGACTTGGGGCTGGCGTAGCTGCCTCACATACTGCTCAGAAGATGACCGTGTGCCTGGGAACGTTTGACTATCCCTGTACGTACGGATGGCATTGTTTAAATTGCTCAATTCAAAAGTTTAAGAAAACATCGAAAAGGTTATCTGGCCACTTTCAACACGACGAACGTTGATTTGAGTGGCAGCAAATATATTATTCATTTAAACTCCTCTCCAGATGCTTCCGCTTTAACTTTTCGTCGAATCCGGCTTACGGCTATCGCCGACTTTGTTTTTCAGCGTCGTCTGCTCACAGGGTCAGAACGCGCGCTCTGCATTATCGCACTGCACTGCGCTCCAACATAGGTTTCTGCGGTAGCCCAGTGCCTGAAGCATGAGGAGTTCCAGTGGCCGTCCGCACCTCTCCTGTACTCTCTCGAAATTGCCTAATAGCGTAGCACTCACCACGTCCAACATGCCAAACTTTCTTCTAGCCACTACTTGCATGAATATGCGCATTTCTTATCAAATAGACGTTTCAACAAATGTATAATACTTCTGCTTTATTATATTTATAAATCAAACAGCTAATAAAAAGAGAAAGCTCAGTAATAAGCTAGCATCATCACACAGTCCCTGAGTAAAACAGACAGACAGCATCGGCTGTGGAAAGGGGGCAAGGCTTGTAGGCGCTAAATTAAGAGAGGCACAGGTCGCGCTCATCGCAATTGAATTCGCAGCACTGCACAAATGCCGTTAGCTGAAAACAACACAAGAACTTGTTGAAGAAAAGAAGACATAGAGAGCCCAAAAGAATTACAGCCAATTTTCACAGTTAATTGATTGCGAAGTATAGGCAGTCATCATCATCATCATCATCATCATCATCATCAGCCTGATTATACCCACTGCAGGGCGAAGGCCTCTCCCATATTTCTCCACTTAACCCGGTAGTACGTAGCACTGATTACACCTCAGTACCAGGCGGCCCACTTCATCATGCATAGCGACGGCAATCAAAAGTGCGTGGTTGCCCACATCCTGAGCTCTCTTCATCCCCCCCCTGCAGTGGTTCTTATCGCCGAGCGGCCTGGTGAGCGGCTTGGAGCCGAGGTCCAGAAAGCACCACCCGTACACATCTATCTCCGTACACATCTCCGTGAAACCCTAGGTGCAACTCACTCTAAGGAAAAGAGCCCGATTTTGAAGGTGTGCGAGCGACGCACCGCTACTCAGTCCGGGGTAACACGTGCTGGTACAGCACAGCCCGATGATGGCCACGCCGGACGCAACTGCGATAGGCTTCTATCTCTCATTGGCTGGAGCTGTAAGGCTGCTCCGCCTTCTTACTGGATAAGACGCGCGACGCGGCGCTACACCTCATAGGTTCGCGGCGTCGCACCCTTCTCCTTCGTGCCTCTCGTTCACGAAAAGAGAAAGTGAGTGAAAGGGCGAGCAAGCGTCGGACCACCACCACGAAATCTATGATTGCGGACACAAGCGCTTCGCAGAAAAAGAATTCTGATAGTACAAAAATCCGTTAAGTGCACGCTAGGAAGTGTTCATTCCTACTCATGTGCATTTATGCTTTTCAAGAGAGGAACTTTGTATTCTTCTCCGCCCAGTGTAAGGTAGCATCATTTACCATCTCGTTCTGTTAGCCATAATCTTTTTATTATCGTCGTAAGCGCAAAAAAGACCTTCTACAGCGAAGATGAATACTCCTTATTAAACGGAGTCATATGACATCCCGCCGGGGTGGTGCAGTGGTTACGGCGCTCGACTACTGTACTGTTCCCAGGGACGCGGGATCGAATCCCGGCCTCGGCGGCCGCTATTCGATGGAGGCGAAAAGTAAGGCGTCCGTGTGCTGTGCGATGTCAGTGCACGTTAAAGAACCCCAGGTGGTCGAAATTTCCGGAGTCCTCTACTACGGCGTCTACTCATAGCCTGAGTCGCTTTGGGACGTTAAACCCCACAAACCAAACCAAACCATCTTTATATGACCGAAATGACAAAACAAATATTCCAGTGTATATTTCCGATGGCAAATGTGCAAGAAAAGTGTGGTGCGTCAATGCAGCGTCTTTTATGCGAAGACACCACTTCGTTCGGTCAAGCTTAATCACTATGCAGCTTGTGCAATGCAAGTTCAAGACCTTGAGGATGTCTTTGATGAAACTAAGCATCGGAGTAGTCTAATTAGAGCAAAGCGGTATATATCATTGTATCTCGGTGACTTGGGTCGACATTATCTACCAAAGGAAAAACGACTCTCCGAATTTCGGGCTGGCTTTTGTGTTTCAAACTTTCCACGTGTTTACCGGTTAAACCAGGGTTAAACTGCGAAAAACGTTTCGTCTTTCGTACTTTTTGATGAAGAATTCACAAAATTGAATCGTTAAGGATGAATTTTAGCGGCAAGTTGTGCAAAAACGTACACATTTTTCTGCCAGATACAAAAACACTGCCCAATAACAAAATTTTGTCAAAAGGAAATATAAATTGAATTATGTTCTCTGCTTCTTTAAATGATGTTCCGTCTACTGCATGTCAGTTCAGTTCAGTTCAGGCGTTCAGTCGTGTCCGACTCTTCGTGACCCTATGGACCATGTCACGCCACGCTTTCCGGTCTCTCACTATCTTCTTAACATCACATAGCTTCATCTGCAATGCCTCGAGAATGCCATCTAACCATCGCGTTCGCTGCCTACCCCTTCTCCGGCGACCCTCAACCTTTCCCAACATCAAATCTTTCTCCAGCGACTCCTCTCTTCTCATCAGATGACCAAAGTAGTTGAGCTTTAACTTTAGAATTTGACCCTCCAATGAGCAGTCAGGGTTTATGGTCGACAATATCGACTGATTTGATCTTCTGGCAGTCCAAGGAACTCTCAAGAGTCTTCGCCAGCACCACAATTCAAACGCGTCAATTCTTCGGCGGTCAGCCTTTTTCACAGTCCAACTCTCGCATCCATACATCACAACTGGAAAGACCATAGCACGGGTTATACGGATCTTGGTTGGCAGACTAATGTCTCTGCTCTTTACTAGGCGGTCAAGGCTAACCATTGCTCTCTTTCCCAGAAGCAGACGTCTCCTAATTTCATGGCTGCAGTCTCCTTCCGAGGTAATCTTGGCGCCCAAGAACAGAAAATCTGTCACAGCTTCCACTTCTTGTCCATTGATGCTCCAGGACTTGATAGGGCAAGACGCCATGATCTTCGTCTTTTTAATGTTCAGTTTAAGCCCAAACTTCTCACTCTCTTCTTGTACGCGCATCAGAAGTCTCTTGAGTTCCACTTCACTTTCTGCCATTAAAGTGGTATCATCCGCATATCTAAGGTTGTTGATACGTTTTCCAGCAATCTTCACTCCAGCTGAAGACTCGTCCAGACCGGCCTTCCTCATGATGCACTCTGCATATAGGTTAAATAGGCAGGGCGACAGTATGCAGCCTTGCCTCACCCCTTTCTCAATCGGAAACCAATCAGTAAGACCTACTGCATGTAGTGTAAGTGAAAAAAGCATGTTGCAATTCTGATGAGCATTCAACTTAACATGAGATGCAATTATACTCAGTCGTAACCTTAAGAATATATACTGTGTATTGATTCACAAATATCAAAAGATTGGTGAATAATAATTTAAATTGGGATCATGGAGCTGTGAAATGAACTATTCTAAAAACACGTCGGCGTTACACTGCGCTCTTCTCTTCTAGCGTTTTTACCAAGAAAACGTCTATCAGCCCTGTTTCGTACACGCTACTTCAATGACCGTGGCCAGCAGGTTGCCACAGAAGCGATAAAGCCAAAATATTCCAAGCAAACCATGAGAGCAGCGACCATTATCGATCCCGGATATCATTACTCGCCAACGCTCGCTTTGGGTGAAGCGCTTGAATGACATCACGAAAAGAAGCCTATCGATATATATATTTTTTCTTTTCAAACAAGAAAAGAGCAGCGGCTGTAGAAAGGGAGCGCGATTCAAGCATTTGCGAACGAAGTAAAAGCGAAAATGATTTCGTAAAAAGAAGCAGAACAGAGCACCATTAAATGGCGGGAAAATGGAAACAATGGCGCGACAAATTTTTCACGGTTTAAAACTCCAGCGAGGAAAGAAAAAAAGAAGGAAGAGACGAGGCGGATGAGTAAATCTCAATCCAGATTTGCATCCGATTTGCATAATGTTTCCCGGAGCGCCCCCTCTGAAGCGCGCCACGAGATCAGGCGCCGCTTACTTCGCAGCCTTTGGCGCCCGCACCACCTTTTACTTGGAGAGGTTTGGCAGACGCGTGTTCGCGCGCTTTCTGTGCTTAACTTTTACATTCATTTATTACTTTCCACTCTTCCCCTGAGTTTAGCACTTTTCCTGCAAATACTTGTGCGGCCCGTAAAATGAGCCGCTCTCGCTTCAGAATTATCGTTCATGTTTTCAAAATTAAGTCAAGAAAAAAAAAAAAAAACTACCATGAGGTCGATAAGTAGCTTGTCAGCAGAGGCGAAAACACTGCGTGTTCCCGTATATGAAATAAAATGAAACCTCAAAGAAAATTTTAAACGGCGGTTATACTGCTGGTAATGCGCATGATTCAAGCAAGCTCTGTGCGTCTAGTGAATTTACTTTTACGCTGCGTTTGGGGTTGTGTTGCAGGCGCAGAATATGTTGTGGTGGTCTCGCCACAAACCTTGGTTTGTTCTCGTTCCCACTCCATGAGCTCTATACCTCAGGCGGCGCGTTACGAGCCTAAATCTGCAAACCTATATTTTGGCTTCATCCACTGCGCTGTGACTAGAGCGACTCATATGCCACGTCAGCCCTTCAGGACTGTCTGCACGTATGATTTCAGTGTGCTTAAGATTGGTGGCGCCCTTCGCGTTTCGCTGTGCGCTCTACATGTGTCACTGCTTCGCTTCTGTTGTGCCGACTTCTCTCTATGTAGCTGCTCTGTGAAGGGTGAAAACATTATTGAGCAAAAGCTTTTTTGCGATTAGATCCCAGGAAAATGCAACCCAAAGCTTTGAACTTGGTCTTGTAGTATATATGAGATGCTACCTCCTTGAGAAATCTTACGTTTATGTCTGGCCTCAGCATGAAGTGAGCATAACCCACAAAGCGTGAGTCGGCCGCGGTTTGCACTTAGAAAGAAGGGTTCTACTGAGACGTCCGCCGGGCCGCTTCCGCAAGCGCACCGCACGAAAACGACGAGCGCATCATTACTTCATCGATTAGGAAAGTGGCGTCATCACGCGCGGGAAGCTAAATAAAACGAAATAGCGCTAAACCTGTTTTACGCCACCCTCCTGGACTAGCTGCTATATGAGGCAGAGAATAGAAAGCAGCTTGCTTCCAGCCTATATTTTCCCTACCAGACGTTTCTACCAGTGATGGTGTTCAGTAAAACCATTGGCATCGCAACGGCTGACATATTCTGTTATCTTTTTGTTCAACTAGTTTAGTGAGGTTTAGAGCGGGGATAATGTGACGTCATCGTAAGCGACTATCGCAATGCTAGTTTGCGCAAGGAACCGCAGCGGTGACGGAACAGTACAAATATGCTTATGGATTGAGTACGTGAACTAATCAAAGTTGGACCGACAAAAAGCTGGAATTAAAAAAAAGTCCTAATTATTTGCTTTTGCCTAACAACTCCACTATCCACTAGCGTTATCTTTTAGTAATAGAGCATGCAATTCACTCTAAAGCCAGTGATCTTTGCAATTTATCTACGTGCTCCTCAGGCCAACATAGAGCAAAAAATCGTCCTAGATCATGTTGTTGCTCTTATTATTCTAATTTAAATACTGGTATACCCGTGGGTTTGCTCTCCATTTGATTACTTAAGGAACTAAACTTCCAAACTTCCTCCATCACAGGCAGCACGGCGTTTTGGGTAGGCCACTGCTACTGGAGATCAAGCCGACGTAGCTAGATGTTCTAGTCAATTTCGAGGCCAAATTGCGAAATTGATTTAGGCAATGACATATCCACTTCCAATAACATGCATTAAAGACGAGGATTTGACAAATACGGCTTTTAGATGTCGCGTGAAGCATGTCAGTTTAAGGGGGATATTCAGACACATTCGCCGAATACAGGACTAGCAGTAATACATGTCAAAAACTTCACTGAAAAACAAATTCATTCGCAGGACTGTAACGAGTTCACATTCATATACTTAGCCATTCCCAGTGTCTGTGCCGATTTTTTTCTCTTCGTGTGATATGTAGATCGGACAACAATAAGTCCGCCTCGCGCGGCAAAAGCCCATTATGTGGCCCTTTTTTCTTTTCAGCATGGCCTTTGCAGGCCATGGTTGTTCGAAACTAAGCCTCCGAAGGGGCACAGCAGGGTTAGCAGAGCCTCTTCCAAGCGCACACCCCTAAAAGAGCCGGGCGCCGGGCCGGGGGACGCTTGTACCCAATTTTACCGGTGGGTGTCCGGCGGCGGGTTTCGAACTGACCACCTCCCGCAGCCGAGACGGGCGCCCAAACCACTCGGCCGGGAGTGAAGAAATATCCGGAATTACAGGCAAGTTCGGTCTTGGCGAGCCAAATGAAGCTGGGCAGAGGCTAGTAGAGTTTTGTCAAGAAAACAACCTGACCATAGCGAATACTCATTTTCAACAGCACAAGAGGCGCCTGTACACATGGATTTCACCGGACGGTCTGTACAGGAATCAGATCGATTATATTATTTGCCGGCAGAGATGGAGAAGCGCTATACAAGCAGTAAAAACAAGGCCTGGGGCCGATTGTGGCACCGATCATCAGCTTCTTGTTGCCAAAATTAAGCTTCGATTGAGGAAAACGCAGAAAACTAGAAGGCCTTTCAGGTATGATCTGGATCAAATTCCATTAGAATATGCTGTGGAAGTGAGGAATCGATTTCAAGAATTAGGTCTAGAAGACAAAGAGCCCGAAGAGATGTGGAATGATGTTCGTGATATAATACAAGAAGTTGCTACTAAGGTAGTTCCAAATAAAAAAAAATGCAAAAAAGCAAACTGGTTATTTGAAGAGGCTTTGCAAATAGCTGAGGAAAGGAGGATGGCAAAAGGTATGGGGGAAAGAGAAAGATACAAGGTTCTCAATGCGGATTTTCAGAAAATAGCAAGGAGAGATAAGAATGCCTTCCTGAACATACAGTGTCAAGCAGTTGAGGACAACAGCCAATTAAGGAACACAAGAGCTCTATATACGACAATCAAAAATATCAAAGGAAGCTTCTGTGCTAAGCTGGGCGTGATAAAGGACAAACGAGGCAAGGACCTCACTGAAGCCTCAGAGATAAAGAAGAGGTGGCAGGAATACACAAGTGAAGTTGAATGGGCCTTAGCCAGCCTTGCTAAGAACAAAGCTAGCGGAATTGATGGTATTCCAGCTGAGTTGCTTCAAAACCTCAACCACGACGCTGTTAACACACTGCATACATTATGTCAAAAGATTTGGACAACCCTGCAGTGGCCACAGGATTGGAGGAGGTCAGTTTACATCCCCATTCCAAAGAAAGGCAGTGCCAAAGATTGTTCCAACTACCGCACGATCGCGCTTATTTCACATGCTAGCAAGGTGATGTTGAAAATCCTCCAAGGTAGGCTGCTGCAGTATGTGGATCGGGAGCTTCCGGACGTGCAAGCTGGGTTTCGCAAGGGCAGAGGAACTAGAGACCAAATTGCCAACCTTCGCTGGATCATGGAAAAAGCAAGAGAGTTCCAGAAACCCATTTACTTCTGCTTTATTGATTATGCGAAAGCGTTTGACTGCGTAGATCACAGCAGATTGTGGCAAGCGCTCCAAGAGATGAGAGTTCCAATTCACCTCATCTGTCTCCTCAGGAACTTGTATGAAGGGCAAGAGGCCACAGTCAGAACTGGGCATGGTCTTATTGATTGGTTTCCGATTGAGAAAGGGGTAAGGCAAGGCTGCATACTGTCGCCCTGCCTATTTAACCTATATGCAGAGTGCATCATGAGGAAGGCCGGCCTGGACGAGTCTTCAGCTGGAGTGAAGATTGCTGGAAAACGTATCAACAACCTTAGATATGCGGATGATACCACTTTAATGGCAGAAAGTGAAGTGGAACTCAAGAGACTTCTGATGTGCGTACAAGCAGAGAGTGAGAGGTTTGGGCTTAAACTGAACATTAAAAAGACAAAGATCATGGCGTCTTGCCCTATCAAGTCCTGGAGCATCAATGGACAAGAAGTGGAAGCTGTGACAGATTTTCTGTTCTTGGGCTCCAATATTACCTCGGAAGGAGACTGCAGCCATGAAATTAGGAGACGCTTGCTTCTGGGAAAGAGAGCAATGGTTAGCCTTGACCGCCTAGTAAAGAGCAGAGACATTAGTCTGCCAACCAAGATCCGTATAACTCGTTCTATGGTCTTTCCAGTTGTCATGTATGGATGCGAGAGTTGGACTGTGAAAAAGGCTGACCGCCGAAGAATTGACGCGTTTGAATTGTGGTGCTGGCGAAGACTCTTGAGAGTTCCTTGGACTGCCAGAAGATCAAATCAGTCGATATTGTCGACCATAAACCCTGACTGCTCATTGGAGGGTCAAATTCTAAAGTTAAAGCTCAGCTACTTTGGTCATCTGATGAGAAGAGAGGAGTCGCTGGAGAAAGATTTGATGTTGGGAAAGGTTGAGGGTCGCCGGAGAAGGGCTAGGCAGCGAACGCGATGGTTAGATGGCATCCTCGAGGCACTGCAGATGAAGTTATGTGATCTTAAGAAGATAGTGAGAGACCGGAAAGCGTGGCGTGACATGGTCCATAGGGTCACGAAGAGTCGGACACGACTGAACGCCTGAACTGAACTGATATGTAGATACACATGGTGGAGATTTGCTTACCCCCCAACACGGCAGTACGACTGCAGCACGCATCGCTCTCAATAATGTCTACGTGAAAGTCATCATCATCATCATCAGCCTGATTATACCCACTGCTGGGCGAAGGCCTCTCCCATATTTCTCCACTTAACCCGGTTCTGTGCTAGCTGCATCCACTTGACCCCTGCGAACTTCTTAATCTCATCCGCCCACCTAACTTTCTGCCGCCCCCTGCTACGCTTTCCTTCCCTTGGAATCCAGTTTGTTACCCTCAGCGACCATCGGTTATCCTCTCTTCGCACTACATGTCCTGCCCATGTCCATTTCTTCTTCTTAATTTCTACTAGAATGTCGGTAACTTGAGTTATTTCTCTGACCCACTCTGCACGCTTTCTATCTCTTAATGTTACCCCTACCATTTTTCGTTCCATAGCCCTCTGGGTTGTCCTGAACTTAAGTAGGACTCTCTTGGTTAACCTCCACGTTTCAGCCCCATAGGTGAGTACAGGTAAGATGCAACTGTTGTATACTTTCCTCTTTAGCGATACCGGCAAGCTGCTAGTCATAATCTGCGAATGCTTGACAAATGCGCTCCATCCCAATCTTATTCTTCTTGTTATTTCCTTTTCATGGTCCTGATATGCCGTTACTATCTGTCCTAAGTAGACATATTCGCCTACTACTTACAGTACTTCGCTACCTAATGTAAACTCCTGTTCCTTCCCGAGGCTGTTGAACATTACCTTAGTCTTCTGCATATTGATTTTTAAGCCTACCATTCTACTTTTCCTGTCTAGGTCATCAATCATTATTTGCAGTTAATCTCCCGGGTTGCTTAGCAAGGCAATGTCATCAGCAAATCGCAAATTACTGAGGTATTCTCCATCTACCCTTATCCCTAACTGCTCCCATTCCAAAAACGGGGTAAAAAGTTGGGGTAACGTACGTGAAAGTACGTTACCCCAACTCTCACACATGTTTTTCCTGTCTGCAATTTAAGAAAAAAGAAATTTCGATACAAACACACGCAAGGAAAAAATAGCACACTTCCCCTGAACTAAGAATAGCTTAGAATTAAATCTACACATTGAACGAAATTAACAATGCAATTTTTGTTAAGCGTATTCTGGTAACTGGGTTTGCTTCTAATCCACAGAAGGGATACCTTAATGATACTCTTCAGACCAAACGTTTCTGAAATGCAGGGACGAGGAAATTTTTTACTTTACAGAGATTTAAAGCATACGGGGTACCATAAGCGCTACGAAGGACGATTAGGAACATTCCCTGTTGATTGATTACTTTAAGTATGACGGCACATTTCTCGCCTCGCCCAAAAGAAGTTATAGAAACGAATAAGCTTAGAAAATTCCAATCTTGCTTCCTAAATCATCTTTGATTTTAGAAATGGGAATAAATGCAAGCCTCGAAAACTATTTCGCACTCCGGCTCTAAGCTTAGCTTTACTACGAACCACACAGTTTCGGCTGTACTGAAGAGTGAAAAAGCATGAAACCCATTAAATAACGCTCACGAAGAAATACACACCAATTATAGCCCCCCCCCCCCCCCTCAAACAAACAAAATAATTTTTATACTTATTATCATGGAAACAAATGCACCCAGTAATCATAAAAGCTGGATAAAGTAGCAGATAAGAACAAGACTTGAAGGAATCCTACCGAAAGTGAATATAATATTTTGCTCACCTAAACAGATAAAACCCATATCAGCAGCCTGGCTAATACTTCCAGTTGGTGTGCGTATGATTGGTGCTACTTGATTCGAGGACACATTGCATTCATTTCACAGTAGACTTCACGCATAATACAAATGGAAATAAAAAATTAGCTGCAACGTTCAACAAACACATTTAAGCATTTTCAGTGGGTGAAGTAGCGAAAGAAAAAAAAAAACACACCAGTGTTTTTAGTACCTGAGTGATGTAATCAAGCGTTGTATATGTCACGCGAACTTCCTCTTCACGAACAAACGGACACGACAGAAGAAAAAGACAAAAGAGTTATTAAAATAAACCCATTTCTTTTCACCGAAAGTTTATTGCCGCCCATAGGAATAATAAGGAAGAACGGACGTTTCGTACGTACACAGCAAAAGTGGCTGTGAGGAGAGCGGAAAGAATTTCGCACTAATATGTCCTTTGACAGAACAGAAATTATCTCTGGCGTAATGCTTTCATACTTCGGCCGCCATTGCCTTCTCTTGCGAGGACATCCAGCCACAAGACTCGTTTTTATCTGCTGCATGTGACCGATATTTTTCTCCTATTCTAGTTCCTCCTGCCTTGGCAATTCAGTATTGGCCGTCTCCCTTTGAGAAACGAGCATCGTCCCACACCGAATTAGAAGAAACGAAATGAATTAATTGATTACGGCAATACGCTATCCTCTCTCTTCCCTTTTTCTAATCTCGAGAAATACGCTTTTCACCAGTTTAGCAGTCATTAATTTCGTGCCTTTTATCGACCCCTCTGTCTCATCGAGCTTAGCTGATTCTTTCTACCAAGACTTCGACAACAGAGCAAGAACACAGCGAGCCACAATTTTCTGCCATTCCGTTTGAACTTTGAGCCCAATGTTTCCTGTCCTCGTCTTGGAATGGCGGCATCGCAAAAAGCTGTGTCGAAAAAATTGTGCAAACATCCATTGCAGCCTACACTGTAACTGAGCCGCCTACGCTGCCACGCAGTCGGGATTCCGTAATCAACGCCGTCTCCGTCTGGAAAATGGGTCACGCAACACGTAATTAAATGTTTTTTAAAGGGTTCCATTGCTTCAGCCTCACGCGTGCAATCAAGATTAGGAAGATCAGAGCACAAACGAGTCTGCGCTGTTCGCAGTAGACGCTTGCGTAAGGAGGCGCCAATTTGCACAGAATCGTCGCTCTGCCGGTTGGGGGATACGCGTCCACTGTTTGCAAGCTAACACACGCCAAGTTAAGGCTCGACCTCTTTTGCAGTCTAAAAAAGAGGGATTAAAGACATTTCACACAGGGTGAAAGTTGAGACGAGGCGCTCAAATGCTGCCCATGTCTATGAATAACCCAGCTATGAATAACTGACGACGACGAGACGAGGGGAAATCCCATAAGTTTGTTCGTGGTCAAGGTAAGCGTTTTATAATAATGACGACATTCGAAAATCACCGCCTATAGGATCAGTCTTTATGGACTTAAATTCGTTGGGGCAGGTGAAGAACACTTTAGGGAAAGGGAGATGGGCAAATTCGATGCGACTCGGCAACTACAGCTTGCTGCGCTGAGAAACTGTAGGTTCAACACGTGACAACAGGGATTTCGGTAACTTTGAGACTTCCCACAATCTTATGATTTCACTGGTGGCAATTAATTCTCCCTGCCAACGAATCGGAAGCTGTATAACTTTTCGAAATTCGCCTTGATGTCTGGTTACGACATCCTGCCACTGTTAGCAGTGTTTCGATATAATGGAAAAAAAATTATCCGTATCTTCGTCCAAGATGAAACACATGGATAGGCATTTCGATTATTCCATGATCCTTAGGGAACTGAAATTCTGCCTAGAAAAATAACTGACAACAAACAAACATGATGTAAACTTAAAAACAATTAACACAATAACGTCGAAATATCCGTTACTGCTGACAGTGTCCTCGCAAATTTTCTCAGATGCAGTAAACATGAACTGGAAGCCCGTAAAAATATATGGAACAACCTATAGCTATTGATTCTGAGAGAGCGCTCACGATGGCTCAATTGCATTGCCTTTCGGTTGCTGATCCCAAGGACATGGACTCGATCCCTGTCACGGCGACTGTATTTCGATGGATTTGAACGATGAAAAAAAAAAAAAAAAAAAAAACCTGTGTTGGCGATGTCAGTCAGCGAACGTTAAAGACGTCCAGACAGTGAAAACTATTCCGAGCCCTTTACTAGGACATTCTTCATTGTCCATGTATCGTTTTGGTTCATCAAGCCTCCAAATTTACGCCTTTAATACCACAGCAATAAATGCCCCATCCAATCGCAAAGAAATCATCGCACCGCCTACAAAGGGATATTACGAAAAGATAGCGGCTTCAGAAAACCTTCAAGGTGAACAAAATGTCATCTGTGATATTATCCCCAGCGACAACATATACCGACAACGGATGCCCATACTAACACCAATTCACAAGCATTAGTACAAAAGTTTTAGATCACAGTGTCCAGAAAATAAAACCTACCACTCATGTCTTTCCTAGCCACGACCATGGTCATAAAGTGAAACTTGCTTTTGCGCGAACAAACTTATTGCAGTTTTAATTCCGGTATCTGTATTTAGTGAATGAAACAATCTAGATAAAAAGATTATTTGAACCAGGAACCACAAAATGATTAGAGAGGCTTTCGTCTAACTACTGAGTACTTCGCCAAAATTAGATTAAAATGAAAGCTCCGTCTATTTCCCGTATGGCCACTGGTTTACTTTTCTTCTTTTCGTTTTTGAGTTGCACTCTACTTCCCAATAGTTGCCACCGAGCTGCATGAATGCCACTGTTTAAGCTAGTTCTCTACTCCGCGGTAGCTATTTTTTTTTTTCTGTAGTCTTTAACCTATGAGACAACAATGTAATGTTTTGACGATGTCTTGGACTTTTGATGATGCCTTCCTTCCTCCCACTTACGATTTTATGGTGACAGAATGGACTTAAATTACATATAATAATTAACAATAATGGTAACTACTGTCAAACGCTATCTCAATGAGTAAGTAGCCACAAATAATACAAATATGTTTTGCTGATTACCACAATTAACTTCAATTACCACTTCTTTATTATGCTAGCCGATACAATATTACAAATATTAATTATTGCCAATAACAAAATTTGAATTCTTAAGAAAATTCTATATCTAAATTAATCTATATTCGTTTTTCGTTCGCACAGCAAAAGACTGGAATGACTTACCTGCCGACTTCGTGCTCCATACAGACCCATCAATGTTCAAAGCATCACTCGAAGCAATATTATGCCCTGTAACCCACTCCCTCATGTAATACCCCTTCAATGGGGCCTTTGAGGTCGAAATAAATAAATAAATAATAAATAAAAGGCAACTCACAACAAAATACTTCGGCAGTCGCTCAGTGGCCATGACAATTTTTTATTGGCCGATGAATTCCTATCTTTAAGATAATTGCACAATTACACGGCATCCATCGCCTTAAATCAGTCTTGGCCGACACCTAGGCTCCGCCAAAGAGTTGGCTTGATGGCATGCGTGTCTTTCGGACACGTTTGGCGACTATTGGCGCGATGCCGGTCCCTGGCAACGGCACCCATTCGAAGAACGAAGTGTTTGAGCTTTCGAGTAGAATTAGCGGGGTTTAACGTACGCAAGTACTGTTCGTCACGCTCTTGCATGTATGTTTCGTGTTGAGAAACTGACGCAGATCTTGGCAAAGTCTTTGTTGGTTTGACAAGATACTTTGTTTGCTCTGTTTTTATTAATGTGTGTTGGCTTGGTTTTCTGGCGAAAGGGAAGGTGCTGTAACCATCTCACTATTCGATGTACACCTACACTAACAATTAACGGCATACACTAGGAGGTATATATGAGAATGCAAGGTAACCGATAATCGCCACAGATAACAGAATGCACTGTATGAGTCTACAGGTGTTGGCGGATACGGCAGAAAATTAGGTGACCAGAGGAAATTTGGAAGTTTCCAGAGAATAAATGGATGCAGCTGGCACAGACCCGGTTACTAATTGGAGGCATATGGGAAAGAAATTTGTCCTGTAGGATGTAGTCGGGATGATTATTTTGATGACAAGACGATGCTGGCCCGTTTTAAGGGAGAATAGAAAGAGGAGGCGAAAATAAAGCGCGCCAACCCGAAGAATCTCTGACGTGTCTGTTGGACGCTCGTATTCCTTACTCTGGATGCTTCGCTTTTGATACAACAGCAATAGTATTCGTCAAGTATCGATATGATTGTCTGAAGGAGCCCAAAGACTAAAGCATGGACACAATAAAAATACATTGAAACATAGGGTAGTCACTTCGTGTAGAGTGACGTCATTTCCGTGGAGTCATTAGAAATATCTTCTTCAAAAATCTCCCTCATCTGCAGCCAATAAGTGAATTCGAGGAATGACGACAGAATTTAACGCAACAACGTTACTAAGATAACGTCTAAAAGAATCGTCCGTTAGTTGAGTCGACCATTTCGAACCTCGTGTCCTCTAAAAATCACAAGGATGCCTCTTGCAGTTGACAGATGGCAAATACTGGGACTCTTGCATCCCCCTTTCGAAGAATTGTAGCATTGAGCATTAAAAAAATGGCACATTGCCTCCAGCAGGTGGCAGTTTCACTAGGTATGGCCAAGCATTCATAGGTTGGCGGTCCAATGGTACGCCGGGGCTCATATTTCTTCCGCTTATGAAAGTCCACGGATGAGTGATTAGTCGGCAGGTTGTGTGACACTGCGACACGAAGTGGCATGGTAAAGTTGCAAGGAGCTGCCTAATCATGCAGCTCCTTTCATATGGAAAAGTGTGATGGACCCTTGTCTCCTTATGCGAAGCCTCGCCGCCTCGTAAAGTCACGAGCATAATTCTCAGCAGTACCATGGTAGTGTCCAATTCTTTCTTTCTTTCTTTCTTTCTTTGTTCCTTTCTATTACAGAAAGCCGGAGCGAAAGCTAACATTCTCAACAGAATGTTATGATGATCCCAGTGAAATCGAAATCTTCACCTGAAAGAAGTGTCATCGGCTACAGGACATATTATGAAATGCAACTCATCTAAAATTAAATTTCCACCGCACAATAAGTGATTCAGAAACGATTAATCCTATCTGTAACGCCTCAACGGCCCTGTTAGTAACCAAATAAATAAATAAATAAATAAATAAATAAATAAATAAATAAATAAATAAATAAATAAATACTGTCTCTGTCATTTCTTACGTAGGCGACAACATAATCACGTCAATAATGCAGAAATGTAACGCAGCATCAATCTTATTGATCTGCCATATTTTTATACTAGAGCGTTAAAGGCCTGTTCACCAAAAACTCGGTGCTAGCGTTAGCGTTGTCAGCGAATAGCCACGACCATGGCGCTGGCAAGCGTTAGCTGACAGCCAACATGGACGCGCACTAACCGGACGTAGGATTGACTTCTGTTACGTTTGGCAAAAGCTGTCAACTCGGGCCTCTCCTTTCATATTGTAGGGCGATATCATAATTAGCATGTCAGGACTGTTGCATCCACGTTAAACCATTCACACCCTGAAAGGAAGACATTAAGCGTCGCCCGTAATTTTAATTTTATTTAAAGACATAAAAGGCGCAGTGTCTGGTCGGTTTGGTTGGTTTGTTGGGTTTAATGTCCCAATGTGACTAAGGCTATCAGAGATGTCGTAGTGGAGGGCTCCGGAAATTTTGACCACCTGGCATTCTTTAACATGCACTGACATCGCACAGCACACGGGCGCCTAGCTTGTTGCCTCCGTAGTTAAACGGGCGCCGAGGCTGCCATTCGATCCCGCACCCTTGGGCACAGTAGTAGAGCGCCCTACCATTGCACCACCCGGTGGTGTGGGCAGTGTCTGTCACATTTTGTTTTCTCTTATGGGGCTTCTAGCACTGTTCCGTTAATAATGAGTAGGGATAGGAATAGCATTTATACTAAATATGCATATGAACACATATTTAGCGGGGTTAATCACAATTTTTTGCAGGCTATTCCTCAAGTACCTTCATTATTTCATTCTGGTTGTGATGTCAGGGCAGATATCTAGCAAGGAGCGACACTCCCCGGCTGCGTTATTAAGGCCAAGGCTGCCTATTTGGTAAGAAGCAAATAAAAGGACTTAGAAGAACGCCAGGACACATTCTGGGGCCATGGGGTCTTGAAGCTATGATTGTTTTCTTTTTTTTTTTTTTTTTTTTTTTGAAACCATAAAAGATGCTTTTAAAGCACTTGGCTGCGAGGCTATTTTCATGGAATGAAGGTCGGTGTGACATGGGCATAGTCAAAATGACTTCGTAGGCTTAACAAAGGGAAAACTGGCCGCTGATTGATTTTCCTCGTTATTTGGAACCTCTTCGATGAGCCATGATAGGTGTATGCAGCAGGAATAAAGTAGTTGCTTTTTTAAAGTTTTTTTTTAATTCTATATGTGGGTAATACATAATGTCCCCATATGGCACGTTTGACTTTCTTGGTGTTCTATATATTCCTCATTGAACGTCATGGGCTGTCTTTCAATAAAGACGACTTGCAGTGTAGCGTGATAACCTGAACAAATATAATGTCCCCCTAACGAGATATGAGGATCAATACTTATAACCATCGTACCGCCGTTAGTCGATCTAGCAGAATCATGTCACCGCTAATGAAAAGCGACATGGGTAATACAGACTCCAGCCCCTGTTACAAAGAACAAAAAGGAGGAACCACACAAGCTGCAAACATTGAATTATGCGCACTGGCCTCTCCTTAATCATTACGTACTTTATGCGATCTTTCTGCGATGTTGGGCTCAAACACATTTTTTTCAGGTTTGACTTCATATCTAAAATTTGCTAATGAGCGCGTGATGGTCCTCGTCCTTGCTAACCTGCGACGTCCGTATCGATTCAGTGGTACCTCGACTGGAGACCCTTGCAGCGCTTTTTGTCTTTTCTTTGTCTTCCTCCAGTGGGACAAGAAGACCACCTTGTCGCAGCCAGACACGCTCAGCCCTTGCCATTCTAGCGCGGTGAGCCCTCAGTCTCATTTTCTGCGTCGTGAGTGCACGGAAACGCGAGGAAAGCGCGCCGGTCTATGGAGGGAAATGGGCAGCTGGAGGGAAAAATAATCATCCTCGAGAGAAAATTCGAAGGAAGCGAAAGGAAGGAGGCAACGATGTGCAAGCACGAGAGAAGTTTTTGATTCTCCTATGTTACTCCGGATTTGCCACCCACCTTTCTCCAATATCTTCTCATTTCTCAGCCTGAGTCTGTACGCTCATACTACTGGTTCTTTCGCACCTTGTTACTTTCCTTTCAGCTCCCGGGCTCCCGCCAGCTCTCGTTTCTCGCTTTATTTTACGTGCTTTTCTTTGTTTTTTAATTTTTAGTGCGCGTTCGATTTCAATTTTACCGCCACTCCTTTCATGGTGGCCCCGCTTCCTAGCCCCGATTACAGGCGGTGTTGCGCTTGTCGCCAGGTTCGTTCTTTTTTTTTCTCAATTTTTCGCAACATTGTAGCGTAGTCCGCTCCGCGCTTTTTCCGTAGCTCCCGCATTCCTCCAGGAATAATTGCTACAAGTCAATATTTTGATCTCGCAAGGATGGAAATCAGAGAGGAGTCCAGGAAAAAAATAAAATACAATAAACAGTGGTCCTGTTCGAGTTCTCTTGCACGGCCTGATTGCGTTCTTCCGTCGTAAGATTCGTTTACATCTATTGTTTTATTTTTTGCGCACTTGACAGAAGGGAAACCTCTAACGTATTCTGAGAGGCGGAAACTTAGCTGAAGCGGATATAATCGGGCCTTCATTTCTTCTTCTTTTCTCAGATTCCCGTCTCCATGCTACAAGTCCTATTTTTCCTCGGTGTTTCTGTAGATGGTCAACCTGCTTTTTTTTTTTTTCAATTTTTTGGGGTTAGTTTGCCGTCTCGTAAAGGTTTTCAACGCAAATCGTTGGTGCGACAGGGTTGTTTCTCGATGTTGTTCGTTGCTTATGAAAAATAGATTAAAAATGCTAGGACGCGAAATGAGAAAGGACAGTTTTAGCGTTGTAATTAATTTTATATACTACGCAAGGTCATATACACCGGGGGCATTTTTAATTTTTATTTATTTACTTTAGAACCATGCGATACACATCTGTGTAATTTGTGCTAGTCGATTGTACTGTAAGGGTAAGAATGCGCACGGTATATTGCTGGATAAATGCATAAGTAATGGACTAAACTACCTTATCAAATTTTTTGTTTCGTTTTCAATTTGAAGGCAACACGCTACTGAGCATTTCAATATCATCAATGCCAAAGGCCAGCCGGCTAAATGTTTGCGGAGTTCACTTTTCCGCATTGCACATTTATAAAATGGCGCCGCCAAGCATGGCATTCGCGCCGAAATTTCATTTCATTTCCTTTCATTTTATTACCTTAAAGACCCTACCTTCAAATCGCATTTCTGTTTTAAAACATTAGAAATGCGACCAACGTACGCGAGTGACCTATACCGTCACCACCGAGATTTTGGCAAGGCCTGCGCACCCCAGCAGCCTACGTCACGACAGGTGGATGGGCGATAAAATACCGGCAAGTGAAGGTGCGAGCGCAGATCTGAGTCGAGTCACGTGGTGTCCTCTGGCCACTTTACCCACGCCCGTACACGCAGATTCATTGGCTGATCCTTTATCGCCCATCCGTTCGTCGTGACGTTCTCTCATGGAAGAGAAGGTGATGCGACGGCCTTGTTAGAATCTCGGTGGTGACGCCTATACTCGGGGACAACTTTCTGTGGCAATGGAGCCAAAGCTACGAGAGCGGGGCTTTTCGAACTGTATTACTACGCCATGTAGTTCCAAGTACCTGGCTTCGGCTGCGGTTTCGGCAATGTGCACGACGTACGCTGTCAAAAGCAGACGAGCGATACGAACGCGCGCTGAAATGGGCGGAGAAAAGCAGCCGACGCATCCCACCCGGCCCCGCCTACGCTCTTGCGCTTTACGAGATTGTCGACAGGCCGCGCAGCAATCGACATGAACACTGTCTATTAAACTCCCACTGTACTGGCTAGTCCTGTAGTTTAAGCCTGATACAATAATAAGCTTAATAGTTCCGTAATGGTTTAACATTCCAGAGCATCCACTGAGAAATTTCTGGAGGCATTATATGCTTGTGCGGAGTGAGCTGGTGCGTTTCGGCTCCGTAGCTTTCACCACATTGCCACAGAAAGTTGTCCCCGAGTATAATTGCTACTTTGAGCACACCCAAGCTCATATGTTCACTATTGACCTATGGGATCATTATTCATGGGTGGTCGTATTCATTGAATACTTTTTTTTTTTTTTTTGCTGCATGCTTCGGTATATAATGCATACAGGTGTGATGATGGTGATTGTGGCGAGCGTGCGGGTGGCTCGAAAGGAAGTGAAGTGTGGCCGCGTGCGGGGCGGGCCAGTGCGCGTGAGTTTGTTCCGGCAAGCGAACGGGTCGGACGCTCCTGGGCGTCGCTGGCGGCGGAGTTCATCGTCCTGGGCCTGGCGTTCAAGGCCGGCTCGCCAGCACCTGTCGGGCACCTGGTCCGAGGTCTGGTACTGCCCAGCGCTTCGCCATCCGGCGAACAGCTTGCGGAGACAGCTCAACCGCTCCAGCGTGCCTGGCCGCCGCACTGGTGCCGCACTTTGCAGTACCCGGGCGTGACGCGGTACCCCGCGGTACACCGCAGTACCCCGGACAGTGAAGCAGACGCCGGATACAGACGCCGGAGCGTGGCCTGCCGCGCTACCGAGTCCTCGGGCGACTGGAAGTCCCAAACCAGAAGTAGGACGGTTTTGTGTTGGGACATATCCTATTGGGATAAGCTAGGCTGTATGCATGTCTGTGCCAGTTACGTTAATTGGTGAAGAAAAGAAAAGCGTCCGTGTGTCTGTGAACCTGCTCTGCTACCTGCCCAGAGCTCCTGAACGGACCTGGGCCCATATATAACATCACAATTTGGCGAGCCTGCCAGGATCCTAGAAATTAGTAGATTCAAGGAACTAATCATTCAGAGAGAGGGCAGAGAGTCGAGGACGGGTTCACACGCATCGCGACGTTTGAGCAAAGATGGAGCTCGAGGCGTTGGTGCTGATGAGCGAGCAGCTAGGTATGACGCTTAAAGAATTCCTCGGCTGGTACGAAGAACAGCTTAGCATTGACAAAGAGGAATTAGAAGCGGACTGGGCAGAAACGCGAATGGATGGGCGGCTTACGCCTAATGCCGAACCCAAGCATTTGCATGAGGTTACAGAACTCCGTGAAAGAGAACAGTGGTTGAAGGCGACCGAAAAAACACTATTAGAGCTTCGAAAACGCGTGACAGCGGAGGAGAAAAACGCCTCGTTTCATGGTGTTGGACGTTACATAGATCGAGCTACTGGGTTGGATCAGAGCAGCCCTGACAAAGTGACCCTACTGTTTAATGAAGCACATGGGGCATTACAGGCCGCAGCTCCTGCTAGTAGTGTAAGATCACATCTAGAGCATGAATACAAAGCTGTGAAAGACCTTACGAAGCCTTCAGCGCTACATGTGCTCTGTTTTGATATAGATACAGTTGGACACCGTCCTAATATGTTCACCTCTGTTCCTAACGAGGTTAAGAGCTCCATAAGGACATATGTCTGCATGGAAAGGTGCCTTACTGACTGTCACAGTAATACTGAAAACGTAAGCACCTTGATAAAGGATCACAGGGAAGGACTATGCATCCATGAGAAGATTGAGAATAAAGTCGTTGTGAGCAGAAATGTGAGCATGCGTGAAGATGAGAAAATGCATAACGAGAGTTTAAGAGTCAAGACGGTGGCTGGCCTAGGTTATATAAGGCTGCTACGAAATGTTGAGCGTGAGAAGCTCACAAATGGACTGTTGAGCAGCACTGGAAATTCTCCGGAACGTCGAGATGGCTATCTTACTTTAGATACAGCTGCAGTGACTCACACGCCTGGTGAGGATCGCCGCCGGAAAGGTGGGCGACCGAGGCATACCAAGAAAAGTACATATTCTGATGTTTCTAGACTATCTGGAGAACAGGCGGAGGCGAAAGACTGGCCGCAGATCTTCCATGTTCCCAAAGCCGTAAAATCAGTGATGGTTCATCTCAAGAAGAATGTTGGTGGCCGGAAGGAACACCCCCTACGAGAAGCAAGCTGTGCGAGAAAGTGCAGAAGTGCGCGAAGAACCTCGACGTGCAAAGCTCATTTCCGCAAGCACATTCGGTTTAAGCCAAGGACGGAAATGAAACCACGTGCCATAAAACAGTGGCATCGTACTCACTGCCGGAAAAAAGCAGCTTGTGAAATAACGGAGGATGTTGCGTCTTAGAATTATCGAGAAGTCGAAATCTCTCTACCATGCGCCAATTGTGTCTGTTAAGATGTCAGACAACGCATACGATTGTACAGTAACTTCCGGGAGTTCAATAACGTCCTGAAGTCTGACTGTGGGTTCATTCCGCGCATTGATGCCGTCTTCATCCTTGCAGGACAGAAAACGTTTTTCTCCAAGTTCAATTTTACGAAGGGTACGTCATTGGAAGGTCACTATGGTTGCTGGAAGCAGGAAAAAAAAAACGGATTTTTCCAGTATTTCTGGACTGTACCACTTTCGATATATGCCTTTTGGCATCAAAACACCACCACCACTTAGAAAGGGCTCGCACAAAACAAGACATACTACGACCGCAAGAGTCGGCCGGGGAAGCTACAGCCTGGAGAGAAAGTGCTCATCTTCCTGCTGGCCTATTCAAACAAACTATTCATGTAATGGCGAGGTCCATTTGAAGTTGTGGGCGTGAGAAACGAGGTTAACTACCTCACTGACTTGGGAGGTGCAAAGGAACAATTCCACATCAACATGCTGAAAAAATATGAGAAACTGCGTACCAGTTTCCCCACCGTGGCTGTCGCCGCTGTAGAAGGAAACATGTCAAACACACATCCCATCTGTCGCAAGAAATGTGACTACAGTGACTGTATCCCGCTATTAAGTTTGTGCCACGCAAGGACTACCATTGATGCTTAGGTGTCGCAAACTATGGGAACTTGCTTCCATATGAAGTGCGAAAGAGTATGTCAAGGAAACTGACAATGTGGGCGCTGACTACGTAAGCCGTGTGTGAACTTGAGCCTGCATTCTGCAGCCTTGTACTTCTTGTGTTAGTGTTTAAGTCCTGTGTCTATGTTACATGAGCAGCGTGTGAAAGGTGTGGGAGTGTGTTTCTGGTGTCCGAACAAAAATTTAAAAAAACGAACTCGTGTGTTGCATTGTGAAGTTTTGTGTGCTTCTGATTTGGGTTTATTATTGTTGTAGTTTGTTCTCTCCCCGCCACGTTTTCCCCTCCCCGGCGCCAGAACAGTTGCAAGAAACTGTCTTGAAACGGGGGGAGGTTGTGATGATGGTGATTGTGGCGAGCGTGCGGGTGGCTCGAAAGGAAGTGAAGTGTGGCCGCGTGCGGGGCGGGCCAGTGCGCGTGAGTTTGTTCCGGCAAGCGAACGGGTCGGACGCTCCTGGGCGTCGCTGGCGGCGGAGTTCATCGTCCTGGGCCTGGCGTTCAAGGCCGGCTCGCCAGCACCTGTCGGGCACCTGGTCCGAGGTCTGGTACTGCCCAGCGCTTCGCCATCCGGCGAACAGCTTGCGGAGACAGCTCAACCGCTCCAGCGTGCCTGGCCGCCGCACTTGTGCTGCCGCACTGGTGCCGCACTTTGCAGTACCCGGGCGTGACGCGGTACCCCGCGGTACACCGCAGTACCCCGGACTGTGAAGCAGACGCCGGATACAGACGCCGGAGCGTGGCCTGCCGCGCTACCGAGTCCTCGGGCGACTGGAAGTCCCAAACCAGAAGTAGGACGGTTTTGTGTTGGGACATATCCTATTGGGATAAGCTAGGCTGTATGCATGTCTGTGCCAGTTACGTTAATTGGTCAAGAAAAGAAAAGCGTCCGTGTGTCTGTGAACCTGCTCTGCTACCTGCCCAGAGCTCCTGAACGGACCTGGGCCCATATATAACATCACAACAGGTTTTCCCCCGTAACTTAAGTCAAGATTTCCAAATTCTAAGATAGTCCGGACACAAAAAAAACTGCATACATGATATGTGCGCTAGGTTAGAATCATCATCATCATCATCAGCCTGATTATACCCACTGCAGGGCGAAGACCTCTCCCATATCTCTCCACTTAACCCGGTTCTGTGCTAGCTGCATCCACTTGACCCCTGCGAACTTCTTAATCTCATCCACCCACCTAACTTTCTGCCGCCCCCTGCTACGCTTTCCTTCCCTTGGAATAGAATAGCTTGGTTAGAATAGCTCGGGCTATATTTATTTTGCTATTAACATTCTTATTGTCAAGTTCAATTTTAAATGCTCGAATTTTAAATGTTGGTTGTGGAAACTAAGTATCGTATGCACATTCATAGGTAGAAACGACTTGCATATTGCTTCCTATGCGATGTATCTCTTGTAGACATTTTGCGTCCCAAAGAAAGGACATGAAAATCTTAAAAATTCAAGGGATTGAGAGCAGAGCAACAGCATTGCGTAATTGCGCAATACCATTGCGTTGCTCTCAAGCGTGCGATGATTCAACTAGATCGGCTGCAGTGCGGCTGCAGTGTGACTGCGGCTATTGTGAAGTGGTAGGGCGTCTGCTGGTTGCAGGTATTTGGGTCTCTGGCTAGTGTTGCATGACGATGCGAATGCATGCATGCTGCTGGCAAAGCACTGTTGAATAGATGAAGCTTCCAAAACTGCTAAAGTAGAAAGAAAAACATTTTTGTTTCGAAGAAGAATCACTGGCCAGACCACGAAAGAGAAAGGAGGAAAGCACCATTTTGATTCTGCATCGAAAAAAGAACACGCTGCCAGCAACATGCATTTGCGCCGTTATGCGACAAATGCATTAAACTGTGCGCCTGTAACTGGGATAACGCCTGTTGCCTCTCCGTGCTCAGAGACACTCCGCAACTGACCTTGTTCATCTGTCATAAGCTCGAGAGTAGCACAATACCTGTCCGCATGCTCTGACTGAATGACTATTTTTTCATATTCCGAGGGCTTTCTTTGGAATGCAGAAGAAAGGGCTTTCGTAGACGCCGCGTAGGAAACTATCCTGTGATTTTTAGAAGTTCACTAAAATTTAGCTTACCCCACTCTAAACATATCGACAGTATTTAAGAAGATGAGTAAGTTTACTTACTTGGGGGAAAATAAAACATAGCTTCGAGCATTCTCGGAGACTGTGAACATCACGCAGATAGTCTATATCGGAAGTGCCTTTCATCTTTTAAACCATGACTCAATATAGGTTACGTGTAATAATTTTTACTTATGTCCGTGTCGTCAACAAAACTAAATTGTGAAGGTAGCATTGTAGCCTGTCCCTCTCGTACCTACAGTCCTTCTCTGCTCCAAGTTTTATTGTGTATGCGGTCGCTGCCTATTTTGATTCCCCTGGTACTCGTCAGATCTCAACGGTTGGCCATTTATGTAGCAGGAATTACCTTAATAACAAAAGTATTTTTAGAAATGCGTTCAAAACTGCTTTTTTAAATGCCTTACTCTCCAGACACCTGCTCGTGACAGTCGTTTCTCGGCATAACTCTTATGGTTCGACAACAGATCTTATTTATTAATACTGTAAGGCTTTTTTCTAACAGGCTCATACAATACTGGGTAGCAAATCGCAATCGTACAGCAAACTTTCAGTACATCCTAGAAAACAAAAACAAAGTAGAATAACCACGAACATTGAGTATTGAGCGAAGAACATTGAAAAACAAGGAATATTGAGCATCTCGCTGAATGTGTATGCATGCGCATTGAACACGCTTCGCTAAGTGATGCTTTGGAGTCACCAGCATAAATACGTCTGCTCACAATGTTGCAGTTTACTGGGCAAATATATTTCTATTTCGATGGTAAATTCATCTGCAGATATGGAAGTTACAATATCACATGAAAGCTTATTCCATAATTGTATGACGGACGAAAAGAATTAGAATACTCGAAAGCGTTATAGCGGGTGATAAACGGACTCAGTGTCTTGTCTTGGTTTCTTATGGGTGAGTGTTTGTATGGTGGTTTTAGTTATTTGTGTTTGTTGGTATTGTTAAAGGACGATCAAGAAAGAAGAAGCGGGCAGTGGCGCAGACAGGAAGGAGTGCGCGCGCTAGGCCCGCTAACATATTCTTTAAACATCATCTCACGACCATCGAGCATCTTCACTCTGTCCTCTATTCTACTGTTTTCATCGGCTTGCCACTTCGTAACATTTGGTTCGAGGTGCGGGGTACTTCATCAAGATCCCCTCATCCTAGTCCGGAGCTTCACCGCCCTGCGAATTTTTGCTCCGTCAGCGAAAGGTTAGGAGGCATCGCATGGCTGCTCCCCAGCCTGCCGGACCCAGCAAGACCTTTCTGTTCCTCCGCCCTATCCCTCCGCCCCGACCACAAGACACGACGAAGAAAAGACTGACCCGAGACGGCCCCACATGACCACGAGACACAAGAAGACACCAGAACAACCATATGTGACCCCACTGACCAGTTGTACGGACCAAAAACCCCACAAACCAAGACACCGCCACACATCCTCTCCTGCCTATGCCATGCGGTGCGTGCCTTGGCCTCCGCCATCGAGTCTTGGCCACGTGTAGCCCGAGAGTGTCCTGGGCCAAGGTTCATCGGGAATCATCGTGCCGGCAAGCCGTTCTATTCTTCCCTCTTCCTTTTCTTCAAGCATCCAGACACGCCCATCATCATGCCATATGGAATCATAAACATCGGTAAACTTCGTCGTCCATGATCGTGGCGATTACTCGGTGGCCCCGGGTCATGTTACGGACGATCAAGAAAGCAGAGGTGGGCAATGGCGCGGACAGGAGCGCTCGCGCTAGGCCTGGCAACATTCATTAAACTTCACCTCACGGTCATCAAACATTTTCTCCCTGTTCTCTGTTCTCATATTTTCATCGGCTTGTCGCATCGTAACAATATTAATACTGTCATGATAAAAAGGTAAGGAAATTTTAGAGAAATAATTTATCGCCGGCTCTTCACAATTTGGATGTCTACTCTGTTGCCTCGTATGGTTGCGGGGATGTGCCGTAAATACTGCGAAAAAAAAAAACGAATGATTTTGTTATGCGTCGCTTCTAATGATGGTTCAGATACGCTTGATGTGGATTCTAAATTATACTGCTGTAATAAAATATTGGTCCTACCAGATACTTGTAACTTGCTAGCATTGCTTTAGCTGGCGCCCGTGCAAGTTTTCTCCGAAGAAATCAAAGCTGCCTATGCGCTTTTGTGCACGTTTCAATGATGTGGACTTCCCATTTCGATGTGCTTGTGGTGGTAATCCCTAAATACCGAAGTGCGTCGACGTATGCTACTTGTGCTCGTATTACATGATAAGACAACTTTAGGGGCACCCGTTTTCGGGCTATGCTAATGGAGGTGTTTAAGTTAATTTCCATTTTTCATTATTGGCGTCACTCGGCAATGTTAGTCAAGGAAGGATTGAGATGTACCTGGTTGTTAATTGTGCGCACTGTGGCATAGATAACGCCGTCATCTTCAATCATAATTGCGGTTATATTAGATTCAACATGAGAGTTAATTACATTAACAATTATTAAGAATAGAATATGGCCCACCACTCACCGCCGTGGGGTATCGGTGTAAACATTTAATTCTTTAGATTCCCATGCACCTATTTTAACATACTGCATGCAGTTTGAAATGTACGCTGCTATCCAGTTCATTGCGCTAGAGTCGATACCTATACGCTTCAGCCTGTTAAATATTTAGATTGGGGTACCCTGTCAAAGGCCTATGAATAATATTCAGCTTAAAGTCTGGAGTTAGTTGCTGCAGTAAAGCGATATGTTATTTCGAGAAGTTGGGTTACCGTTGAAAGACATTGGCGAAATCCATGCTCTTTGAAGTAAAGTAGAATGTTATCTTCTAAGTATGTGGCAGCTGCATTGCAGATTACATGCTCCATCATTTCACATAAGCAATTAGTAAGTCACACCGGCCTGTGATTGTTTACGGCTAGTTTATTGCCTCCGTTGCGAATCGGAAAAACATTTACATGGAGTCAATCGGCTGGCAGCGCGATAGTTCAGAATTACGCTTTAAAAACTGTGTGGAGAAAGGGGCTTAAGAGTTCAGCGTAACAATGTAGGAAAGCATTCGAAATGTCGTCAGGACCTAGCGAGTTTTGGCATCGAGTTGTCGCAACTTTGTGTTCCTTTGTTTTCAGGCCTTGATTTGAAACGCCTAAAGTTTTGTTGGTTCTGTGGTATAAAGGTTACTAGTGTCGGTGAAAAGAAAACTTTCTTGCATGTTAGATACCAGTTCTTTGCTTTTCAGAATTTTGGTGAATATTTTGAAGATCACGTTTTTCTTTCGCATCCTTTGTAATTTCCTTTTCAGGTGAATCACACTGAGCGTGACCCATAGGTTTGTATGTCTTGCACGTTTTAACCTGGCGGTAACGAACTTTTCTTTGCAGTGCGCTAGTATATCACTTTGTTTCATCAATATATTATTTACTATGTCCTGCACGTTTCAACAAAAAAGCTTTGCAAACATGTTTTAAAGTAATCAATTAGGCTAACATCATCAGCTTTATTATCATTTTTAACGGATAGACGCGATTCAGGAGCCGCGCCTCTAAAATGAACGTGCCTTCTCTTGAACGTGCGTAGGATCTCTGACAAGCTCAGATAACGAAAAACTTAACGCCATGTTCAGAAGCAGTTCAGGACTACTAACATCTCGACCATCGATTGACAATTAATGTATTCCAATCACTACTAGGCACATAAAAATCACCAGAAAGAATAACCTTGGTATAATGTCTCAACCTGCTGGAAAGGAAATCGTGTATTTTTGTCGTGTAGTCATCAGTTGCACTTGGTTTCCTATAAATACTACCTATCAGTATAGGTGACCCATTGACATACACAGTAAACCACGCCCTTCCACGTTCTGCAACGTATTGCTCTGTGCGAAAAGGTAAACCGTGTCTTATTGCCATAGCAACACTGCCTCCATCACTACCGCATTCAGAGCGAATGAGAGAGTAAGAAGGTGAAATTATTTCCGAGTCATGAATTTCGGTGTGTAGTCATGTTTAGGTTAGGACAACCACATCAGGAGAGTGAATTAGCATGATATCTTCTAGTTTTTCTGACTTGCTAACAATGATCATTGTGTTAAAACGTATTTTAGAAAATGTATTCATAATGCCTTTCTGTCCGCGTTGCTACTATTCAACTTCTCGACGTCTTCGCAACCTACGTCTTCCAAAGGCAGCCGGCATTTTGGACGTTATCCCATACATAGAGCTAATTGTTTTTCTTATAAAAAATTTGTGTTGGCTTAGTACCCTCGTCTCATTCTGTTTTATAGGACTGCCACAGTTTACTAAGTCTGTCACGCATTAAGACCGAGAAATCTTCAGATATTGATATGCAGCTATTTTTAACTTTCTTGCAGTTACGAAGAGCGGAGGAGCAAAATCCAGCAGCGGTCTCCACTACAGGGGTGGTCTTAGTGTAAAGTTGTAGGGCAGGACACGCGGCTTATTCGCGCTAGTTCATTCGTCTACTCAAGCCCACGGTATCGCATGCATGTGCTGCTCCGCTATAAGCGAGCATACGGCGTCGGATTCACGCGAAGGCACTGCACATATGCTCAGTTGTTGTGCTACCGCTCACTACCTGAGTTTGAAGCCTCATAAGAACCTCTGGTGAAGAATTACCTTCTTTCCAATGTACCTCAGGCAACCACCTTTTTCAATTTAATCAAGTAGTCGTAATATCTAGGCGTCCCGGACTCTGAACTGATTGATTCCAAATCTGGAAGCAAAACGTTTTTCCGCACCTTTATAACCCTTTTTTATTTCGCTCTCGTAGCCGCAGTGTTATTGAGAGAGAAGATATTTGTGTCAAAATGGAGTGGGCGAACCCTCCTTTGCTTCTCTAGCTTCTGCTTATGCCAAACTTTCTTTTTTTTTTTTAGTTTTACTGCGAACTTTGCACCTTTAATGGCAATATGTTTACTTCTGCACAGGCAGAAATTATGCATTCAATCAGTGAGCAGTGTCCCACTTACAGAAGAAATAATTCGAGTTTTGAGTCTGAGTCTCGGGCTTGGGATGGACTCAGGCTGAGTTCGGACCACACAATGCTGTCCATGCAGTGCTTCCCTTGAAAGTGCCCAGTGTGCGTGTTGCTTCGTAAACGCGCAATACTGTTTGGTGTAGCAATATAGTTTCCAGACGAAGTATTATGGACTTCATAAAGCTCTACATGATTTTCACTTCGAAGACAAAACAATACGATTCACCTTTCTGTGTACGTGGCGAAGGCATACGACAACGTGTTACATGCAAAGATTCTTAGCAACATGGGCATTCTCTCGCAGGTCATAAAAGCAGTACATAATCTGCTTAAGGACAGGACGTTTTCTATCCGGATAAACGGAAAACAAATTGGCAATTACACCTCGAACATAGGCGTTCCACAAGGGTCAGTGTTAGCCCCTTTGCTATTTAATATCGCACTGATCCCATTGGCGTGGAAATTAGCTGAAATACCAGATGTGCGGTTCATGATATACGCAGATGATGTCATGAATTGGTCTGTTCATAAACAACGTGACAGGCAGAATCAGTATCAGCAAGAGGCCTTAAATACCATAGATGAGTACGTCCAATATGCAGGTCTGGAATTGTCACCTCAAAAGTCCGGTTACATTCATGTTGCAAACAAAAATTGAAGAAAAAATTGGCAACGCAAAGAGTCACCCTAAAGATTGGAAGTCAGGCATTGGAAGAGGTGGGCGAGCTGAGAGTTCTTGGCTTAGAAATTCACAAATCCGGCAAAGGAACACAATAGCTCCATAAGCTGAAAAAAGTAGCTGCAGCTTCCTTAAACTGGATAAAACGCATTTCGTCTAGGGGAGAAGGAGCTCGAGCAGACACGGCAAGACGTCTTGTACAATCGGTGTTACAGCCGAGGATACTATACCAGGCCCAATTTCAAAGACTCACGAGGCGGAAGTGGGCGAAATTGGAAACAATAAATAGAAACGCAATACGCACTATCACGGCTTTACCAAAACTTACCCCTATCCCTATTCTCCAAGAGTTAGCCCAGATAAATACGCTGACATAATTAACTGAACGAGAGGCAACAAGAGATATGAAGCGAAAGTACGTTATGCCCATAGCATCCTTGTACAACAAAGTGGTAGTTCAAACACCATAACAAGACCACTCGGCTTCGTCGCAAAGAAAAGCTGGCATCTCGACCTCTGGTTGATGCACTTCCAGGTACCTGCATTGCATATAAGAACGCATCAATTATAGAAAATGGCTGTAGAAGAGCAGCCACTAGTCCAACACACTGTGAACCAAAGGTGCAGAAAGAATATGCTTCAGAATACCCGGACCCGCTTGTGATGGAACTGTATGCAATCCGCGATGCTATGGAGGCCATAAATAAAATAGATTCCACAGCAGAAACCCACATCTATACAGACTCCTTAGCCGCCATAAAACAACTGAAGAAAGTGAGAAAGACGCTATGTGTAACTCAGGAAATCCACGCACTCATTAAAAAAATATATATATACGCATCCAGATACATTGGACACTAGGCGAGGCTGAGAACGCTGAGCAGAGAAAAGTTGACCACCTCACAAACGAAGTTCCAAACACTAATGCACCTCCCACCAGACTCCTTTTTGATGCCCGCTTCGCTGTTCCCGTCTTAGCATCCTCTTTAAGGAAAAGTAGACGTGTCCTCATTCCCCCGTGCTGATTCCCCCTCCCTCATAACTTAACGAGATTGTAGGAGGGTTCCCTTAGAAGGATGAGAGCTGGGGCGGCCCTTACCCCGTCGGTAACATGCCGATGGGAATCTCAAGCAGACATCGGGCCAACCACATGTCCGAAGTGTTCCACACCAGCTGCAGAAGTGGATGTTCGCCACCTTCTGTGGACTTGTGCAGGGACAAAGGCGTCAAGGACACAGATTCTGCGCTAAGTTGGACTATACCACAAGGGAAGAGGACTTCTCTAAATGGCTCACCCACAACGACAAGAGTGGGAGCCCGCTCCGGTTCCTTACCGAAAATAATATTAATGAGTTTTAATAATATGCCTCATAGCAAGCTTGCGCAAAAAATAAAGAGAGTATTATTGGTACACCACAAAAAAAAAGCATAGGAGTCAAATTACCAAGTGTATATTTTTTCCTGATGCCAATTATTCTTAAGATGCTTGTTTTTCAGTTCGCCCTGTAGCCTCGAAAGCAGAGACACTCAGGAAGAATGACTCTTACTATAGCAGTAGTCAGCAAAGCTAGATTTAAACAACGTGGAATCTTTGTTTAGAGCATGAAATAACCCGTGATTACTTTTCAACGCATTCAATTAGAGATGCATGATTAGAGCTAACCCAAAGGAGAAATTTTGGAGCGCTAAATGTCATTTTGTTTTCAACGTTGGAACATTTCTTCAGAAGAGACGATACCGCCACTTTTGAGAATGAAATTCTGACAATAAATGAGTGACAAAAAAGTAGCGGCCCAGTACAGAACCTCACGGAACGACCGCCTAGGACATAATAACACCTGAGGCCAACCTCACTGTTACAGTAATGGGTGGTTCTAAAGATACGCATAATATGCTCAAATGATGTGCTTCTCATTTCATAAATTTCAATTTTCTTTCAATAACATGCTGCGCCTAATAGAATAGCAAACCTTCAAAAATTATGGCGCCTTCGGCTTACTTTTTTTTCGAAACCCAAGCCACCTGTCAATATTCTTGTTATTTACATGACTGCGATGGATACCAATGGTATGTATGTATGTATGTATGTATGTATGTATGTATGTATGTATGTATGTATGTATGTATGTATGTATGTATGTATGTATGTATGTATGTATGTATGTATGTATGTATGTATGTATGTATGTATGTATGTATGTATGTATGTATGTATGTATGTATGTATGTATGTATGTATGTATGTATGTATGTATGTATGTATGTATGTATGTATGTATGTATGTATGTATGTATGTATGTATGTATGTATGTATGTATGTATGTATGTATGTATGTATGTATGTATGTATGTATGTATGTATGTATGTATGTATGTATGTATGTATGTATGTATGTATGTATGTATGTATGTATGTATGTATGTATGTATGTATGTATGTATGTATGTATGTATGCATGCATGCATGCATGTATGTATGTATGTAATTATCCGTCATAAATTTTTTCACTTCTCATACCAAAGTACTACAGCGGGAAGCTAAGAAAATCCACATGTTCCTTTTATTTCGGGCCTCGGGCGCGGCAACGCGCATGCATTAACTGGCTGCCTTGGAACCCTATTTTTCGACGGTCTCTCCCAGCCTGCCTTTTCTAAAGTAAATTCTAGGAAGAGGCCTCGCTGGTAATACCACCTTGAAACGCTGCAGCCCCGTATGACAAGAGGCAACTGGCTCGTTTCGGCGCTTCGTGTTTATACTGTGCCCATCAGAATTCCGGCGCAGAGTTTCCAACGCTGCGCCCTGCATACGTCGAACGCAGGCGAGACGCCTTGGAGCGGCATCGCGAACCACTTTCCGCCCTCGGGCTACGCGCATCATCGTTCAAGCAAAGAAAGGAAGCGCGCACGAGGACGCGTTGGGGGCTGCTTGTGCATTCGCTGCGTGTTTCTTTTGTTGTTTTTTTCTTTGTAACGAAGCCAGGCAGCCAAAATATTTCGCAAACTAGCAAGCATCCGCACGATCAATGTTTCCGGAAGATCGGAGGCAGAGATACACCTCATGCAGCCGCCGTGCACGTACATAAAGGGTATGGGGCGCCGCAAGGATGAAGGCACTCCGAGCGTATGTAAAAGTACGCTGTCAGTAAATGCAGCCGAGACAGATAGATTCGCATATAGGCACACGCAGGCAAACATAGCGGCTTGCATTCTGCAAACATTAAACCGTAAAAACATGCATGAACAAAAAAGAAGACATAAAAATGGAGGACAGTGAAAAGCTCGTTGCCACGGGCACATTGTTGCAGACGTTAGCTATAGAGGAAAAAGTGAGCTCCAGCGAACACCGCTGAAGGCGCAAGGTACATCGTTTGATTCTAAACGAGCGAGCTAAGGGTTGTGAAGTGTATAACGGACGCGCATCAAAGTGAGAAGCAGACACTAGACGAATTAAATGACAAAAATTCGCAGCTCATCGGCACACTAAAATAAAAGAAAACGATGGAAGGACGGGATTTAACCGATATCAGTGCGTAAATGGCCAACTCATCGGTATGTGGCATCTAGTTAGATGCCGATTTAACCGTCTTTTGCTGTGCATATCTTCAGCAGCTTGCCTTGCATAGTAGTTTGCTTTAACCAGTTCAAAATGGCAGAAACTCAGTATGCAAAAACCTGACTGCGTGTTTGCCCAGGAAAAGTGCTCCTCCGTCCGGCGGTCAGCCAGCAACGAACGTAACAGAGGATTTGTACAAAACTAAAAACGACGTTTACGTGGAGCTGGCTTTATGCATAGAGAGCGCTTTATTTGAAAAGTGCAAAACAGTTAGCTCATGAGCATGGTGCTGGCGACGGTGTCAGTTCGCGATGGCGCACCGCATGATCTAATCGAGGAACATGAGGGCTGTTGAGAAGGGTCTCAAGCCTGGCTCTGAGCCCCGCCATTTTTCGCCGGCATATGGTCCGGCACAGACGTCAGGGTGCATCGCGCGGGCAGTGGCAGCGAGACGAACACACTAACAAGCAAAGGAAGGGTAAACACGGCTATAAAACCACAGTATGCAGCAAAGCTACGAAAAGGTGGAGAACAAAATGTGTAAGGTCAGTTTTTTTTACGTCTTATTAAACTGACCTTTAAGTGGAAGGATGCTTTACGTGGAGGTCCAATGCAGAGCACTATCTTAGAATAAAAGGAAACTACACGGACGGTTAATTATCATTACGCGACAATGAATGATCTAGAATTAGATTATTCTGTTCGCTTTCTTTTTCTGCTTTATATTTCTTATCTTTTCATAGGTTGTACATACTTTTCTACGTATTCCGTTGCTCATTAAAGGCCCGCTTCAACTTAGCTAAGCGAAGGAAAACTAACTTTGCTTTGTTGTTTTGCAGAGACATTCTTGCTAATTTTCGTTCTTTGGGAGCAATTCATAGTCATTCTCAGTAGAAATCTTACAAAAATCCTTTTTTCTCTTTATAAACAAATGGTAGGGGGGAGGAAGCAGGGGGTCTACAGTGTGGTATCTGCCCTTCCATGGCCAACCATGGCGCGTAGCTCCTCCATGTGCACAACAGTATACCGGCGCCGGCTTTTGCTCACGATGAGAATTCTAATGCAAATGCACCAAAGCTAAACATTCAGCGATGTAAATTGTTAGTTGCAACACAGAGAAGCTCATAATGTGCCCTATAGCAAGACAGAAAGTATCATATCCAATGCTGGGTATTCTTCGGCATTGCGGAAAAGGCGAGAAAGGCTTTCACGCGTGAATAGTCTCTAGGCCACTCCATGGTCTGGTCAACAGACATGATGAGGCTGGAGGGATAATTTTAAATCTTAGGAACTACATCTTGCCTTTCTTAGTGGACTCCAAGGTAAAAGCGAACCTTGACCACATCTATCGAACGTGTTTTTACCATGGCGTCTACAAAAAAAGGCAAGATACTGTTCCTAGATTCAAAATTACTCTCCAGCCTCGTTATGTTTCCTGGAAGTATTCTTCGTGTTCACTGAAGCCTCTGCTAAGCTACCACTCTGGCCATCCCAAGGTGCTCAGGGATGATATTGCCTTGTCTTGCATTCGCAGAGCTTTAAGTAGTTCTTTTTTGCCTCTGCCTCAAGTTGTGGGAAGCGTGGATGGTCAGCTTGCTAGACAGCGAGACGCAGGTTATTCCAACTTGGTGGTTGCCAGGTCGTGCGAGATAATGATTACTAAGAGTAAGTGAGATGAAAAGCACGCGCCGAAGGAGCTTCATTCACAAAATCGTAAAAAGGTTGCCGTATATTCCATGCGTGCATGCCTTGTCGCACAGAATGCGAAAAGGGACCAACAAGTACAGCATCGCAGTTGTTGTTTCTTCACGTCGAAAACTGGCTATATTTGACCAGAGTGCAGCGAAAGAGACAGTCGGATCTACGAAAGAGAGAGTGCAACACATGTTTTGTAAGACATGATAGCAGGATGGTAGATTGTGCAAAAGGCGTTGTCTATTGGCTACCGCTTTCCTGTGGTGGCTATAAAGTGGATCAGGCGGTTTGGTTTAGCTTGCGGGTTTAAAGCTCCAAAGGAACTCAGGCTATGAGACACGACGTAGTGGAGGGCTCCGGAAATTGTGACCATCTGGGGTTCTTTAACGTCCACTGACATCGCACAGCATACGAGCGCCTTGCTTTTCGCCGCCATCGAAAAATGGCCACCGCTAGGATTCGATCCCGCATCCTTTGGCACAGTAGTTGAGCGCCGTAACCACTGCACCACTACGGTAGGGCATGTCATAAGTAAGTTGGTAGAAGAAACTGGATGGGTTGTTTCTGAACCCCGTCACGAACTTGTGACACCCACTTGGTCATAAAATGAATTATATTTTACAAAATTTACTTTAGGTCAAACGGGTCAGACGGGTCGTTGCGTGAACCCGCCTCATGGAACACAACCGTTCGCTTAGTTGTGGCACGGGATCGAATCTCCCTATTAATTGTCGGCAAAAAAAAAGTCACACGTGCAAACAATTGTTCAATGACATGTCAGTCGTTTTCACATATAGAGGCCCGATAGCAATGGAGGCGGTGAAAGATTACCATAATGCCAATGGTGGCTCATGCGTCAGCGAACCGTCATTATCACTTAACAGCCGTGAACTGAAGTTTTTGAAGGTGCGTTTAGGGAAACATAGGTGTAATCTACATTGATAAGTTAGGCTGTTTATAACTTTGCCTCGGCAGGAAGAATTTAAATGTATGCAAGTATATATTATAACTACGTTTAAAGCTAGCGCTTGTCTCGTTTTTTCTTCGTTTCATCCTCGTTTTTTGTGCTGTTGGATTATTTTTGTGAAAGAAACACTCACGCATACACGTACTCACACAGTTCCCAGAAACACTTCTGAAACAGCTAAGTTCACTAAATAAGTGGTAAGGATTAATTATAGCAAGCGTTACTCATAATGACATATTACTGCAAGGTTGTTGTGGATGTTAAACGGTTAATGTGAAGTGTAATGAACGTTTCCGTGGCTGGCACAACAGGCCGACAGGCTCAGTAAAAACATACAAGTGCTGAAAGGGCTTTTGCACGTAAAAGATAAACTAAAATCGGTGCGAAAAAAGCTATCTTATTCGTTTTTTATTGATCTGGTCGCTACCTTTTTCCTTCAAAGCATTACAAAATGTTATCAATGAAATCCCTCGAGAATCGCCAGAACTATGGCCGGCTTATCATGCTGCACAAAACTGCGCACAAGTCCATTTGTTTAAATGCTCCCATTTCATTTACTAGTTGGTCTGCATGTGTGACCCACCGGACCAATTCTATGAACAGTATGCCGTTCAGGTCCATCGTATATCGTTGATTACCGTAAATGTTTTTTTTTTTCGCACACAAGTGAGATGTGGAATGAACTTGATAGTTCGCTGCGACAGCTGCCCCTTGAGCAGTTTGTTAAAAATGTGCCTCTTTATGTACTGTAGTACTCTTTTTTTTATGTAACCACTACTAAAGTGTCTCAAACTCTAAGATGGCAATATCTGCAAATAAAACGTGAATAATAACTTGAATCACAAAACAATGCGGTGAATAAAAAAAAGTACCTCATTTCGTAAAGTTCTTTGCAGAGACTCTGACATTATAAGAATGGTGTTTAACTAGAACGAGTTTTTTATGTACTACTCAGAGACGAATTCTTCTAATAAGCACAACGTACAACTTGGCATTTCAATTGGCATGGAATTATTTTGGTGCTCAAGCATTAGCCCTGGAGGCGCGAATTAATTTAGTACCTCGATCTCTACCCAAATATTTCTTCCTTACATAGCACTCGAACATTAGGCCGCGAATTCTGAAATAAATCAAGCCCAAAAACGAAGAGCCCTGCATATGCTGCCAGACTCTAGAAGGCCCTGAGTCTGGCATTTTTTGCCCAAAAAAGACCTATACATCTCCTAGTTGAGTGGGTTTGGTAAAGCTTTGTTTAGTTTGTGGGGTTTAACGTTCTAAAGCGACTCAAGTTATGAGAGACGCTGTAGCAGACGGCTCCAAACATTTTGACCACCCGGGGTTCTTTAACGGGCACTGACATCGCACAGCACACGAGCGTCTTGCTTTTTAACTCCATCGAAAAGCGCCCGCTGCGGCCAGGATTCAATTCCGCATCCTTGAGTACAGCAGTGCATGGAGCACCCTAACCAATGCACCACCACGGTGGGTTCCTAGTTCAATGGATAGAAAAACTTACATGCGAAGGTAACGCCTTTCATTATTACTTTGTTCAAAAATGTATTCCAAAAGAAATAAGAAACCTGCCTTAGAAAACTACCACCAATGTATACCCGGAACAAGGCATAAGATAAACAACATGCTATTGATTTTTCATACTTCTTCCTCTTTTTTTGCTGGGGAAGGCAGCTTTCTGATGCTGCGCGCGATAAAGGAACGCCGTTGCAGCGCTCTCGATCGAGAGCGCGCCAGAATATTGGGGCGGCGCTACAAAAGCTTCCCCGCGCCTCATCCATAAGCCTTGCGATCATCGCGGAGGCTTGCGCAAACAAGCGAGCTGCAGTCAGGAGGCATCAGCGCGCGCGCGCCGCGGGGCTTCGGCAGAGCGAGAAATACACGCTCGCGAAAAACCCGCGGAACGAAGAACGCGCTGGTGAGTATAACGAAGGTGGCTGCCGATCTCCTAGCTACACTACAAAGAGGGAGAATCAGCAGCTGCTTTCGGCGCCGTCGACGCACAAGAGACGACCGAAGCTTTTTCATGCTTCGGGTTCCCTTTCGAAGAGGTAAAGTGCACCGTGGCTTAGCCGTTGCACGGTGCTGCGGTACATGGTTTGGTCCAGGGCGATGAAAAATGAGTGGGTCATAGTTCTATAAAGGCAGCCTGCATTCTCAGAACGAGTATTATCTTGCGCGAGTTCAAACACTATGGCATCAGAAGAAACTTGTGATTAAGAAAGAGAGAAACACGGCAGCGGTCAAGCATTGCTTATAATAGAGAATGCGCTTGTATGTCACGAATACGGTTCCTAAACAGAAAAAAAGCAGCATTAAATTGGAGGGAAACATCTGAAACAACCTGAATTTCCAGAAAACTTTGTACTTGGATGTCGCTTAACCCACCCTGTTCACACGCCACTTGGTGCTGCTCCTGTACATTGAGTAATTACAGCCAAATATCAGGTGCGCTAACATCTGTAATTGAGTTATATTTCTTGTTTTTGCAATGCAAACTGGAACCTCCATTAATATAAAGGAGATTATTCAGCCATAAACGTTTGAATCAAGATAAGATGTCTGAAGTTTTAAAGGAAGATGACAATGAGGAAAAGGTAGGGGTATTTCAAATTCATTACGCCATGATGTTCTGCAGAACATCCAAAAAGGCTCTCGTAATTGACATAAAAGAAGCACCGGCGGAAACCATCTGGCACAATTCATTGCGCAATGAAATCGCACTGCAATTAGATTGCACCAACATCCAATTGCGGCCGCCACACATAAATTTGATGCTCAATTAAACGCGAGTTACACTAAGCCATCGCTAATTCTCAATCAAGATTTCTCTCTCTGCTTACACACGTACACCCCCTTCCCCCACACGCACACACCAGGTGCTTCAGAAAGGCGGCAACAAATTCTTTAAAATATTTGTTTTAACACGGCTTTGACGCACCGTAACAGCAGTGTTAAAAGACATCCGAAAGAAGGTTGCTGATGTTGAATAGCGCGCTAGTAATTTATTTCTGGCGATTTTCTAACTGCTATAGAAGGGCGCCAGGTTGGAAGCAGAAATTTGTAGTCAATCGTTAGCAGTGACCATCATCGCACTGAGAGAAACTCTTTATTGGGCTGACTTGCGCACACAAGATAATGCAGAAACACAGCGACGTTGAAATCAGCAATCGCGTTGGTTCGTCATCGGAATATGAATGCCCGTTGAATACGGCAGCGCTAAACTTAAATTTGGCGAAGAAGCATTTATATAACCGTCCGAAGGAACCTGAAAAGGTCTGGAACAATACGGAAACAGTTGTGCTACGCTGCGATCATTAGAGAAAAATCTCGGTGCATCCAGCGCTTCAAGGAAAGTACCATGGTAAAGACGCGTCTCGCTGGAACAAGCACAAACAAGATCATTCCGTGCGCGGCAATCACAGTGATAAGGCTACTTGCTTGCGGCTGCTAAAACAAAAAAATATTAAGTTTTTAATGACTCGTGGCATTGCTCCCCATTTGAAAAGCATCACCTCGATGCTTCCGAATACAAACAGAGGAAGGTAAACATAGACATTAGAAATTAAATCATCAAGTTCATTAACGCACATAATAGGGCTTAAGGCGTACGCCATTCACATTCACCACTGGGATGCTAACCAGCATCCCGACAGTCATTCCTGACGACGCAATGTTGCGCCATCAGCAATGAACTCGTAGTCCAGTTGTCCGGCTCGGCGAAGGATCTTGTGCGGGCCAACATATCGGCGTAAAAGCTTTTCAGTGAGTACGTGGCGGTGAATGGGCGTCAAAAACCAAACTTGATCTCCCGGCCAAGCATCTCGTCATCGTAAGTTGTAGCGTCGGGCGTCGGTTCTTTGGTGATCCTTAACGTGCAGCCGCGGGAGAGTCGTCGGGCTTCCTCTGCATGTTGAAGGTAGGCGGCAACGTCGACGTTGTCCTCTTTTGTCACACGCGGTAGCATTCAATGCTCAACTTAGCCCAAGCTCCATGTGACGTAAAGTTATTGATGCACAAATAGTTAAAATCCTTCCCATACTTGATGATGCTTGCTTTATATGGAATCCTCATAAACTAACTGATATCTACTAGATCGAAAATGTTAAAAAAAAAAGCTGGTCGTTTCATTTGTCACCAGTATCACCGGAATTTCGCTCCCACTTCCTCCCTTCCTTCATTGCACCTAACCACATTATCAAGTCGCCGGCAAGCTTAATCCCTGAAATTTCTTTACTGCAGTGTACATGGCCATTATCTGCTGTCGTCTACCAGTTATATTAATCCAGCGCATCGCATATGAACTAAACCTTACCACCTATTTTGCCAGAAGTGATACATTTAAACACAGTTTTTCCCCTCGTACGATCGAGGCATGGAACAGAATACCTAGCTGGATCGCATCATTTTCTCCCATTGCATGAATTTGTTAGGGCAATCAGCCACTGTTAATCTCTGTCTTTATAACCTGAATTCAATTATTAGTTAGTTTCTGCATTTGTTTCGTTGTTTGCTTGATTGTTTCTTGATATTGTACTGTATGATTACCTTACATTTTTATTTCCTTTTGGTCATTTCTTAAAATATGCACTCCCACACCCCACTCCGGCTATAGCTCTAGATGGAGCTGCAGTATCTACAAATAAAATAAATAAAATGAAAGCATGATCCTGGGCTTCCTGTCGTATAAAAGATAAAGCTGTGCCACCCCTGCTGCAGGCCTCCTAACAGCGCTATTATAGTCTGCGATCAAGTATGGCAGAATGTCATCTCATGAATGTTCGGCATCCACGTATACCTGGCCAGCATGTCGGCAATACTTTTGTTCAGACGCTCTACGAGTTCGTTTTTCTGTAGATGGTACGCTGTGGGCCCTCAGGTTGTATGTCCGGCTATACTTCAATGTGGCTTGCCTGAACTCGGCGGTAAATGCTCTTTTTCTATGCGTAATAAGCACTGCGGGGGCGCCACATTGTAGAACAATGCGTTCTACGAAAAACTTTCCGACTTGCTCTGCGGTACTATTGGGCAGTACTTTCGCTTCGGCGTAGCGGGTAAGGCAGCCGGTGGCTGCAATGACCCAATTATTGCGAGTGTAAAATTGGGAAGAGGCCGAAGATATCCATCCCATTCTGTTCAAAGGGTTTGGTCGGCGATGGTATGGGATTCAGAAGCCCGGAAGGTTTGATCGGGGGTGCCTTGAGCTGCTGGCACTCATGGCATGTTTTCACGTATTGTAGAACGTCAGCGGCTAACTGTGGCCGATAATACTTCTCTTGTATTCGGCGCAACGTGCGTGCAAACCCGTAGTGGCCGGCTGTTTGCTCATCGTGGGTCACTAGCAGAATTTCTTCTCGGAGGTTTTTGGGGACAAGGAGATGATTGGTTCTTTTCGGCGAGAAGTTTATTAAGAGCGTTCCACTGCGCTAAGTAAAGGCCGAAAACTGTCGACTGAAAACCGCGGAAGAGTAAGCGGTCTTGCCTTCCATATAATAAACTAGATTTTGCAACTTAGGATCTGGGCGCTGCTCTGCGCGAAACTGCTGGCGCTTACTGGTTCCGAGAAGGCTTTGTCATCGTCTCCTTTCTGGGAGCGTAATTGGAGGCACGGAATCAGCAGACTGTGTCGGAGTGCTTGCCACCAGGATTTATACGAGTGTCAAATTCTTGAAGACGTAGGCTCCATCGGTCAAGACGGCTGGAGAGGTCTTTCAAATTGGTGAACCAGCAGAGTGCGTGGTGACCGCTTACTACCTTGAATAGTCGACTGTATAGGTATAGACGGAACTTCGAAGTGGTCCAGATACTCGCGAGGCACTCTTTCTCGGTCACCGAATAATTGGCATCGGCTTTGAGAGGGAACTACTACGTAGCGTATGCGATACCTATCTCTCGACCGGATCCTTGTGAACGAGAAGGGCGCTTAGGCCCACACTGCTTGCGTCGGTGTGAATTCAGTCTCGACGTTTTCATCGAAGAGCCCGAGGACAGGAGGGAATCGTGAGCGGCGCTTAAGTTCCTTAAAGGATTCCTATTGGGGCGCTTCCCATGCGAATTGCAAGTATGCGTTTGTAAGCTGCGTCAAAGGTTCAACGACACGCGAAAAGTTTCCCACAAATTTTCGGTATAGTACGCGCGCAGCCCTAAAAGAGCGGCGCGCAGTTTTCTTGTCATCAGACTGCGGAAAATGCATGATCGCATTTGCTTTCTGCGGGCCTGGGCGAACTCCATAATTACTTACGATGTGACCCCGGAACAACTCTTCCTCGTAGGCGAAGTGGCACTTCTCTGCTTTCAACTTAGCCCTGGTGATTTGAATGCGTTGAACAGTGTTCGAGGTTATTTTAGGTGGACTTAAAGTCAATTCGCAAAGAAGATAAGGCGTCGTCGAAGTGCACCAGACAAACCTGCCACTTCGAATCTGCTAGTACCGTATCCATTACTTATTGGAGCATGACTGGTGCTGATCAGAGGCGAAATGGCATCAGCTAGAGCTCGAAAAGGCCGTCTGGTGTGGTGAACGCGGTTTTCTCGCGATATCTTTCGTCAATTTCAATTTGCCGTAGCCACTCTTCAAGTCCATCGATGAGAAGTACATGGTATTGCAGTGCTGGTCCAGTGTGTTGTCAATGCGAGGGAGAAGGTAAACATTTTTTGTGTCGAAAGCTACACTATGATAGTAGAAGCTCATTTCGCGGAGCCGGGCAGAGGCCGCTACTGCGCAGCCGCTGGTGCCATGGCAACCAGTTACGTTGGAGCCACAAGGGTGCGCAGCGAGGCATGGCGCAGAGTCACTCCGCGCAGCTGGGATATAAGACGGGACGATGCCTTCGCTCCTCAGACGCATAACATTAAAGGAGGAGAGGGGCCGTGCTCCTCACCGCGGCAGTACAGGCTGCGGGAAATTGAATCTTCCGATCCAGAAGCCATCGCATGGTAGACGATCGCCGACAACGTGAAAACGAGGTGAGAAAGGCTAAGCGGGTGGCCGAGATGCGCGAAGAAATGAGAGGAACGTTTCGCGAAAAGACGCCGCCAATCCGCTGAACGACAACGACGGTGTATCGCTAACGAAATGTCAGTACACGAAGCTGCACTGAGTGAAGACACGGCTACGCAGCGGTTAAGCGACCACACCGTCCGAATGGCTGCCAGTGCTCCCGATACGTGTGCGTTCGAGGCGAGATTTGTGAACAACCAGTTTGGTTACATGTGTAGTTCATACGCGTACGATATACTAAAGCCCAAGAAGTACTTGACAGCGCTGAATGCGTTCATGTACATAACTCTGCAGTTAGCGTTTCCTGAAGGCACTTCTGAGACTGGCGAGTGTTCGCGTGATATCCAAGGCTTCGTTGGTTAAGATAATGTGACATCTATAAATCTCAGTATTCGCCGTTAGCGCCAGACTTGCCAGTTCTTGCCAGTTCTGCCGAACGTTTGATTTCTCCAAGGATCCCCTCCATGCAGATCCGGCGTTAAATGAACTGGCGCAATGGCCATATCGGCATTAAGGATCCGGTGGTTAACGTTCCGGTCAGTACGAATAAGGTGCTGCGTCAACATACGCACACTATACATACACAAGCAAAACCAGGTCTAACCATAGCTTTTGCTTGTATATAACGTCCAAGCTTAGCTAATCCGCTAGCAATTTGTTTTTATTATAATGCTCAAGCGGCGGTAATCTAAGCAGAAGCAAATTGTCTTCTCTTTATTCACTAAAAAGGCTTGTGCCGCCCTAGGGCTCTTCGATGGCTGGATGACGTCATCGCGAAGCATTTCCTCCACTTGATCCCGAACGGCCTGGCGTAACTCGCGGTAATACATGGTAGGGGCTTTGACAAAGAAGTCAGGCGTGTTCATCAGAGATAATGTGTTGCTTAGCCAACCAAGCTTGACGCACCTTCGATGCTGACGACAAGAATTCATTGTAGTTTGGAAGAAGGGCGCGTAGCTGGTATTGCCTGGCTCGAGGTAGCGCTGAGTTGATGTCTAACTTGGGCTGGTAGACTTGGTTGGGCGCATCACCTTAGGTTTGGTGGGGGAGGGTTAACACGTCTTGGATGTCTGCTAGGTCATTTAGAAAGGCGATCTTCATGGCCTTGCATTTCCATTCCGGAAATGGCCGGGGCCTCTTGCGATGGCCAACCCTCGGTAGACGAGCAACTGGGGGTTTCACTCGATGGCGTTTTCGAAGGTTTCAAACTCTTAAGCCCGTACCCAATATCACTTCACGCGAACACTGCTCTATAATCAAGAAGCTGTTAGGTTAAATGTGTCTTTTTACTATAACTCTTGCAGTGCATCGCCCCGATGGAGTAATGAGTTTACCACCAGCGGTGCGAATCTGCGGGCCATCACATGCTGAAGTAAAACGTTCTGAAGGGCTAGTTCGTTCATTAGAAACGATCGAGTAAAATTGCGCGTAAGACACCGGCGAGTTAGGCAATAATGCTAAGGTAATAATGTAAGCCAATAATAATGATGATTGGCTAAGAGTCATCGTCTAAGAGGGAACAGATGAGTAGTTAGCAGCAAGGCGGTTACAAGACTACAAGCTGCTGTCAGCACAGGCGAGCGAATTTCTCTGGAAGAGAACGCGGCTCGGTATTCCGATGGAGTGTTCTTTCACGGTACCGGGCAATGTCGTCCTACTTAGAAGAATCCGAGAGACGCGACAGAAAGGACCGAAGTTTTGCTTCGAACCGTCGACAGTAGGTTCTGATCTACTTGCTACGGGGCGACGTGTCGGTGCTTGGCCTCTAACCAGGGCAGAAGACGGTCTGTTGTCGACTGTGTAGATTGCGTTCTGGAGAATGTAAGTCCTCTCACTTCAGGGAAGGCTCCGGTAAAGAGAGTTCTGTCTGCGCCTTGCTTAAGCCTGTGTTTTTCTTCCGTCTCGTGCATTTCGCGGAGTTTTACTCTTTCCCATCACATGCGGTCGTGACTTTCCTGAGCTGAGAAACAAACGGTCCACTGATGAATAGATAGGCAACTCAGGTGTCTATTAGGGCAGTGACTGCGCGACCGTCGAGAGAAACTTCAAAGTCTCTTGTTCGCTTCTTCGCATTGCGTGTGTACCTTGGGGTGCGACCTCGGTTCCGTCTTGCACTGAGGTTGCGGCTGGAAACACCGCTCTCACTTTGCTGGGTGGCGGCGTGCAGGTTTGGAGTCTGGTGGCGTTGTCGTCAATGTTATCGTCGTGCCTATCAGCGCTGTAAATGTTGCAGCCTTCTCACTAGTCGTCGGCGGCGGAGGATCTCCGTTAGTTCGCCAAGTAGCAAATTCCCCTATAAAGCTTGCTGCCTTTCTATTACGGAGGCTAGGGGACCTCCGTCGCACTTAACCGCGGCCAAACGACGCGAAACGTACGCAGAACGGCGATGGAGAGCGGAATCGGTGGCTTGACGACGTCTACTTGGCCCTGAGCAAGTATTCGTGGACTTGCTGCTGTCGCTTGCCTGGATAGAGTAGCAGAGCGTCGATGGCGAAGCCGCGCAGACCGGTGCGTCTATACGGGCAGTGACGTAGAATTTGTTTAGCGTCACCGCACTAGAAGCGCACCGAGCAGTTGTTCGAAGTCGGTGTTACCTTTTCTGGGCCTCGAGTGTTGCTCGTAGGCTTGGCGGGCGGGGCCAAGGGGCGGCGTTCAGAAGCAGCATGTTTGCATCGATGAGTGCTTGGAGGGTGGCATCGGAAAAAAAGGTTGGTGTAAGGGAGCAGCATAGTTCTTCTTGAATTCTTGCGTCGGCGCTGTCGGGACGTGTCTTTTGAGGAATGCTCATTTCCTGCTGGACGTTTTTCACGGACAATTTCGGCGAGTGACACGACTTGAGGTTGCATGAACGATAACAGGAGTCGGCGCAGCTCTTCGTCGACGACTTCACAGATTATGTCATGCAGGGTGTCTCCGCTTGTAGTTACGGCGTCATAGTGGCTTGTGAAGAACACTTGAAGGGGCTGGTCAGAGTGGTGAGGTTCAATCGTTTCTCAACGCTAGTTTTTCGTAGGTGAACACCAGCACAGTTTTTTGGTGGCTGGCGTTGGTGACAGGAGAAAGATTAGTCTTTTACAACCAGCATCAGGAATTTGTCTTTGCTCAGTTCGGTCATTTCGGACTTGGTGCAGCTGAAGTGGAGGTTCATCTGTTGAAAGTGAGAAAGGATGGGCTGATTAGGAAGTTAAAACCTCGACTGAAGAGAGTACTGCGCACTTTTGTTTCTAACGTCCCTTGCAAAGGCGTTCAGAAGCTCCGTTTTGAAAATTTTCAAGTTCTTTAAAAACGCTTCGCGGTTGCGAAACCAGGTCAGTGCATATTTCTAAAATGCGAAGAAGAGTTGCGTCAACTTTCATGGGATGTTCGTTCTAGGCACTGAAAAATGACACACGCTCGAAAACTTCATGCCAGTCTCCCGCGTCTTCATCCCGTCGTCCTTCGAAGCTGGGGGGTTTACGGAGCTGGACGAAAATGAGAGGCTGTGCCTGCCAAGGTGGTTCTGTCTTCAGGGGCATGGTCACGTTGACAGAAACTCCATACCTCCGTCAGATGCCATGTGGCGGTGACAAAGCTGCAGGTCAGAAAGGCAGAGACTAAGGTTGCCCTGGAACACTTAAGTGGGCTGATTTGCACCCCCAAAAGATCAAAGAAACGCGATAGCGTCGAAAGCAGCAATCATGCTGGTAGGTCATCGGACTACGAATAGCCGTTAGTTGTCTAACGAATTTGGACAGCGAAGCGTCTCGCGCTGCAAAGATAGTGATAAAGCAGCGTGTCGCGACAACGAGCATGAACAAGATTGTTCCGTGCGCTACAATCACATTGATAAGGTCGCGTGCTGGGGGCTGTTGAAAACAGCAAGAAAATAGTTTTCAACGGCTCGCGGTAATATAATGTTTAGAATTTCTAAAGCTCTATTTCACCCTCGCTGAGCTAAAAAAATTTGGCTGTTTAGCGTCAAAAGACAGTTTTCGAAAAATTGGAGGGAAGCACTTCACTTACGTGCAGCAAGACGAAAGAGACAGAAAGAGGTAGAGAGTCTCTTTCTCTCTTGAGAAAGAAAGACACACTCTCTCTCTCTCTGTCTTTTTCTCTACTCTATCTCTCTCTCTATCTCACTGTCTACTTTTTGTCTCTCCTTCTCTAGAAATAAAGGTAGTCTCTCTCCATCCATCTACGTTCTCCTTAGAGAGAGAGATTAAGTTGGAACTAGGAGAAGGGAAGGAGAGAATTTTTTTTTCTCTCTCTCTATAAAGAAACACTCTTTCTCTCTTTCATTATCTGCCTCTTGAAAAAGAGCTCACCCTCTGTCTCTTGAGAGGGAGTACAAGAGAGAGACTCTCTATATCATCCCTGATTATCATTACCTATCACTAACTACAACTATTGGTTAGTATTCGTAGGTTTACTTCAAGGAGTAATTACTCTCTTATCAATAACGGACAATAATTAACGAGCATAAACTTCCAAATAGCCACCAGCAATGGTGCATGGTGATTAAGCGAATGGAAAAAGAACCTAATGTCAGCACTTTACAGCGAGCACGAAAACGACGACATGTGTATTATTGTCATTTTTCAAAGCACTAAAGACTCAGATTTGACTGTTTATATTTATTATAGATGTGTGTTTTAATTTTATAGATGTGTAACGACCACGCACAATCATGAACGGTGTGCATGAGCGCATCAAAAAAAAAAAACCTGAAACTCTCGCGACATTCCTGAAAGAGTGTTGACCTCTGCTTAGAAATTTTCTTTTCAGAAAAAAAAAAAAAGAAAAAGGTATCCCTTCAGAAAAGGCTGTACGAAAACGATACAGTAATGCTGACTCAATAATGTCTTGTTCCGCGTCTCGGATTTTTCTCGGCAGGTCGTCCACTGCACTTGTTTTCTGACTTTGGTCACCTCCACGGCTCAGAACATCGCCCCATATTGCCTCCGATATCACGGTCCTCCAAGCTGCTTCGTTTTGTTTTCAGCCTAGGGTACGTACACTCGTGGCACGTACAGCAGCTTGACATGAATGTGACGCAGTCAGAAAAAAGGAGGGAAACCCAGAAACGGGGTCACGCTCGCGATGAATTTTACGATCGCCTCGAGACCGGTGAGAAAAACACGTCCCGGCAGCGCTGCAGCTTCCGCTATGTTGTTTTGTTTTTACCGTCGAAGCAATGAGGAGAAGAAGAACGAAAGAAAAAGAGTCGGTACGCTTACCTGCGAAACTCTATCGCCGCAGCGGGGGCCTGGTTTCAACTGGCCGCTGAGCTGATATAAGGGCACTGTCTACAACCCTTTACTGAAAACTTACTGTAGACACGGACATGGTTAGTTGGATCTAGGTATCACACACACCTATAGTCAGGCTGATAATGATGATGATGATCACACACACACGCACACGCACGCACGCACGCACACACACACACACACACACGCACACGCACACGCACACGCACACACACACACACACACACACACACACACACACACACACACACACACACACACACACACACACACACACACACACACACACACACACACACACACACACACACTGAAATTCTTGAATAAGATGCCAGAGAGCGCGCTTTCTGGGAGTGCCGATGCGCAGGCTTGTGAAGGACGGTGGCTTCCCAACGTGTGTATTAGCGGCAATATTCTTCTGCTATATAGGCTGCAGCCGTCTAGATGCCAATGAGCATGCAACTTTCGACCTCTCCGTTCTTTATGAGCATAGAAAGCAATCGTGTGAGATCAACCCTTTTTTCTTCTTTACTTCCATTACAATACACGTTATTAGATCTCGAAACAGTGGAATGCAAGGCGAACAGTACTTTTCTGCGTTTGGTGGCGAAGCGTACTAAGGGAAATGATTGGCAAAGACAACGAAAGAATATGGATATGGGAGTGAGTAGCCCATCTTTTGAATTCACGGTGAATTCTGCTTTCTGAAATAGAACTGTCAAGACGTCATTAATAAAACATGGTCATTAATCCTTACATGCGATTGTTAGAAACAAATGCCATTCTGTCTCCCAGCCGTTTCCAGTAAAATGTCATAACCTGTTGGAAGTAAACAGTTGCAAGAGAGAGTGCGTCCTGTTTTTTCTTCTGCACAATATTACACGAAGTTACTGATATGAATTATCATATTAACTAGAGCAGTGACATTGTCAGATGCCATCTCAAGTAGCAGCGCAGAGGTGCGAGGAGAACCCGTTTGAATGTGGTGCAGAAGAGCTATTTGAGGTATCTATAGTTCTTTGTATACTCAAGATCCATTAAGTGGACTTCACAGGAATCTCAAAGTGTTGAGTATAGTTTCGCTGAAGAATTTTATTTCATACCTTTACATACCTTGCTCAAACGATTCATAACCTGAGCGTCATCAACGGGGCCTTCCACTTCCCGACTGATTAGTACTCCTATTTGCGAAGGTACCCCCTGGAAAGGCAACGAGAACCCTTTGCTCTGCAGTTTCGGCACGAAATGGGTTCCGGTGTGGAAGGGTGAGCAAAGAATGGTTTGCAAACCTTCATGGTTGGGGGAGAGTACTCGAAGCGAATTTTCAAGAATAAGGCGAAGCATAACCGTGATAATCTACGCAACGTTATTCAGGAATTGGTAAAGTTGTGGGAGGATTTAAAGTCCGTTGGTGCGAGGGCGGAGTACAAGAGGTAAAGATCGATTGTGGCCGAACGAGCTCGCTATACGATGTATCGACACGCAAAACGAGTAGCCACCACTACACACTGTGCATACAAAGGAATAGTGAGGTGATTACGGAGAAATAAAAATGTTTAATTTTATTGAACTGGACTCGCTGGTCTGAATATGGGAAAAACAAAAGAAAACAACTCTTAGAAACAAGCATAGAGGCGATGGTAGCGGTAACAGCGTGACAAACATCCGTTTTGCGGTAATAGGATCCTGCGAAAGCAGAAAAGAAGCAAACCAAGGTTTAAGCATCTAAAGTGAGGCTCGTACGAACAGTGCTTTTCTCCGTGAACCGAAATAGGAAGGAGGGAGGTGGCGAAGAGACAGTTATGAGTGCACCATTATAGGTTTTTTGTTGCAAAATCTTTTATCGCCGTGGTATAGAAGGGCAGTAATGACAAAGGTGAAATTCTTCAAGACCGCCGGAAAAGAAAAATGCAGTCACCATACAGAAGATGGCATAAGTTTTCAAACATAGCTTCGTGTCCGCTGAAACGACCTAACCTTCTGTTTGCGGCATGCTGTGTCTTTGTAAACGAAGACGCGAAGCGCAAAAATAAAGAGTTTATTTCAAGAAATAAAACAAAATACATAATGATGTAGTTGCATCCAGCAATCAAGGAAACCCGCCGAGCGGAAGGAATCGGGAGGCTGAGGCGCAAAGTTGGATGACTGCTATCTCGCTCGAATCGCTGGACGACAGAGACAATGAGTGCTTTAGGAATGCCTAATGAACAACGTAAGGTGGCACAGTTTATATTTGGCATAGTTCATTCTCCTTACATCTTGTCGGACTCCTTTCTTCCTTGCCTTTGTGTCTCAACGTTGCATTTTTGTCGTTTACAATGTTCTGCTATTGCAAAATAGGTCTGGCGACTGCATCTCGGTGGAGTGACTCGCAGTCCGGATTGTGTGTACATCCCATTTTGACTTACGCATTCGGATTAGTCTATGACGTACCGAATACTCCCGGACAAAGCGTATACATAGAAGCCGGGCATGGAGACGGAAGGGCGCTGAATCTCTTGCATTATTTGCCCTCGCGGAAGCATTATGCGTCTAGATATATCGTGGAATATACAACAAAGTTGTCTTGGCTACGGCTGTGTAACGAAGACGCTAAAGGACAGTCCTGTCTCGAAGGAGCGAAGAGCATGACAGAATAAAAAAGCTGGAAAGGGCAGCAGTTCCATCTCAACCACAGATACGCGCCGTCCCTGTATCGTCTTTCTTTTGTTGTGCAGCGCAACCTCTAGTGAAGCATGTATGAAAAAAAGACACAACACCTAATACTCAGATTTTCTTCGTATCCGCCTGGAGATAAGGGAGCGAGGACCTGTTCTTTTCTCTTAGTTGAATATACTTTTTTTTCTCGAAGGTGTAAGCAGGCTCTCACAAATTCTCCCTTGCCCTGCAGACAAGTTCTCAAAAATTTACGAATGAGATACTTTTAGGCCGGGGCGAAAGCCCGCAGCTACAAAGTAGATTTTCTGTGAAGTTTCCCTTTCAGCATCAGAATCGGGGCGATGCTACTATGAATATGCGGGAGGAACTCCGCAGAGAAGCGAAGGAAACACAAAGACAGCCATATAGGGGATGGTAGTTCATGGAATTTCGACCTTTCTCTTATTTTTCCTACCTCCCTATCATGCTTTCTTCTTGTCTGGGGTCGCAGAATAAGCCAACGGCGCTCTCCGCCACCCTGCGGTCTCCAGACATCCCTCCGTCTGCCCACCCTCAGGCATTAGGGAAGGCGACAAGGGAACTGCTCTGCTCATTGGGACGCTAGTCACGTTCGATGCCCGCCGTTTCTGCGAGGTATCGCCCGCCTCTCATCAAGCTCCCATTAGGAAAGCTTATCACGCGCATTATGTGGAAGAAAAGCGCAGCGATGGCAGACGCTTTCTCTTGCACCTGACAATGATGATGCAGCACACTGAAGAGAACAGAGAGGGGAAGAATATCATCAGCCCTGCTGTACCCAACAAAAAGCACGCGTTATACCGCATGAGTACGCGTGCTAACATGCTTAGCTTATGGGTACTGTTATGCGCCAAGCGCGGGCTGTGAGATTTGTCTACAAAAAAAAAAGAAAAGAAGAGAAAGAGATATAATAAAGCCGTCATTTGATTTCATGTGCAGTTCATCATTATCATCATCATCATCAGCCTGACTGTACCCATTGCAGGGCGAAGGGCTCTCCCATATTTCTCCAAATAGCCCAGTCCTGTGCTAGCTACATCCACTTGACCCCTGCGAACTTCTTAACTTCATCCACCCTCCTCACTTTCTGACCCCCCCCCCCCCCCCTTGCTACGCTTTCCTTCCCCTGGAATCCAGTTTGTTGCCCTAAGCGACTATCGGTTATCCTTTCTTCGAACTACATGTCCTGCCCATGCCCATTTTCTTCTTGATTCCCATTAGAATGTCAGTAACGTGAGCAGTTGCAGTTCTGTACAAATTAATGGCCACCGCAATCCAACTAAAGAAACGCAGAATTGTTCTAAAATAGAGGTCACCTCAACCCAAGGACCCTCTACGGCTCTTCGAAATGGCTTGTTGTGACCGTGCCACGTAAGAACAACCCCTTTTTCACTGAAAATATAGCACAAGAAAGGCATGGGTGAACAGGAAAAACAAACCATAAGTGAACGATAAAAGATTGCTTCTTTTTATTTAATCAATTGTAGTTACAGAATGTGACAGTTTTGAAATATTGTGTCTTTATGTACTGCCGAATGGTGTTCGGGTTAGCAATATTGAAATGAAAACTACAAGCCTTTTGTGCCACATGCGCTTCGTTCTGAAACATTCATCTGCCGTCTCCTAAGGAGTTTTCGCTGCAATAGGTAAATAAGAGAGTTAGAAAATACTCGATTTCAGGACATTACACCTTCGTGAATTTCTATTTTATTTTTCAATAACCAATTTATGATAAAATAGTAATTTTTATTTGAGACTTACATTGCTAATCTGGCGTCGTTGCCTTATATAGTTAAAAATGACGAAAGGTGCCTAGCCATACCTCGCCGATTAAGATAACTGTCTAGGTGATTTCTTCCCACTCTAAAATATAGCTAACTATCAAGATATTTTCTTGTATAATATTGCAGTAGGTGCCTTAATTGTCTTTTCAGTAGTTATCTGAGACCCCCGTTTGTCCTTCCTGTGACAGCAGAGTTTTACGGAAGCGGTCAATCTTCTAGAGTTCCACTGCACTGCACTTTTACCTAATTATATACGCCACACCAACACGGGTTTTTCTTTTTCTCCTTTACAAAAATTTCTCACAAAAACCGGGGTTGGCACTAGTTTTTCTTTATACCGTCCATTTGCCTGCTTTGAGGATGGATAACATAAGGCGGTATAGCAGTGCTTCTAAATGTTTTAACATTAGTGCACGTTTGCATCGAAGTCATAGACCTCAGGTCGCCCTCGAAAAAGGCAGAAATGCATCTTATCCGAATGGTGGGCTAAGGCGCAATCCGCTGACGTAATCATCACTTCTCGGCAGCCAACACAGGCCACCGCCTAAACTGCACCCGAGGGAGTGGCATAAAGAGCAGCCGGTAGATCCGCTAAGTCCAAATGGTGTTATTGGCGCCGGGAATAACAGTTTCCTCTCCCCCCCTCCACCCCCCTTTTGCCCCTAAAAAATACGCTACAATGGTGTGTCTTCTAATGCGGCGAGCAGCGGTAACGCCTCTGATTGAAGAAATGTCATTGTCCCGCTGCCAGAAGAGAGATGAGATGCTTCACAAAGAGGACGCTTCCGTTCTGCCCGCCATAAAGGAACTGCTTGTAAACGCTGCCTGCACCAGTTCCTGCTGCCACAGCCCCTCCAGTACCGGACACCTCATGCCAAACTTTCATTTATAGACAGCTCGATGGGCCATGATGCCTTGTTAAATTAGTGTAATATATAGCAGCGCTACCACAATGATCCTCCCGCTTTAGATCTGGACCTTCGACAAAAGGTCAAAAGGTCATCCTTTCGAGGACAAAAATGCCTAGGCGACAGCTCAGGGCAGGGCCTGCTGCCAAAAGTGGGACCTCCACTCTGATAAAGAATACGCTGAGAGATAAAATAGTTGCAAAGTGAATAAACGCCACCGGCTAACAAAAAAAATTCTCTGAGCGTGGTGTTGAGAATTGATATGATATTTTGTAGGCGCCGCTCACTTCATTTGCTGCAAGTTTTCAAAAGCTCACATTCGTATAGTTTAAGAGAAGTTATTACTTACCTGATTTATATCGTAGGTTCATGCATCGACATTTTAGTTGTTGGAGCACACAGTACCATCATTGTGCATTCGGCTGATACTTAAATTCGGATGTTGCTTTTTTTTCAGTGTCTTAAGTAGTTAACTATACTCTGCCTTCTAGAGCAAGGATCCACGTCAACACCACCAGATGACTCTTGACGTCTGATGGAAGTCACTTCCCAGCACTGGGACCGTGTGACACAAGTGCTCTTTTCTAGCACATTCTCCTGAGTTACTGTAGTGAATCAAAAGACTTTTGTGCCACCAATATTAGTTAGGCCAAGTCTTTTAAGGCGACTTACGCCCCTCATATAAATTCACTAACCTATTTGTTTGGAGAAATCGAAGGATGACGAAAGTGGAGCGATTCGAAGTCATATCAGTGGAGTCAGGGAATGCCGCAACTAAACCAAAACCAACCGAAAGCTATATTTCAGCACATGCGAGAGTCGCAGACAAAAGCAAAGAAAAGGTGCCATATGACTCCACTGGCTTTGAAAGCTCGTCCATATTCTAGCCCACTGGAATTTATCGCACTCCAAAGGCCCCGTATCCCAATAGCAAACCTCTCCCCTCCCTAAAGCTAAGCAAATGACCTTACGTGTATTCATATGCCTTTTCCTACATCAACACCAATCATGATCCGCGTTCTTCTCCGCTTCCCCTTTCCCGCTGCACAGTCGAAGGCCCGATTTTAATCATTCAGTCCAACCTCTATGAATTTCGATTCAATAAACCCATCTTTCTGCTACCTCCCTAATCATTAAAAATGCAACACAATCTGGTGAACTTAGTTAAATACCGCATTGAGGTCCTGAACACGTAAGCCACGACGAAAGGAAGCAAACAGAAAGGCGAACGATCATTCTAGCGAACAAATATGCAGGAAAAAAAGGCAGGCGGAGTATGAGCCCTGGGCCAAGCTGTTTATCGCTGTCATCAGCTGTAGATTTTTGTTTTGCTTAAGAGTACAGAATAAAATGCAGTTTCGTCTGTTTGTCACAACTGCAAAATCCGTATTTCAATAAAAATAAAATTAATACGTTAGTTAGCCACAGTGCAACGGAGATTAGCCTGCCGTCTGCCAGATCAACCATCAAGCTTGGCTTAACATCGGCAAGCGTTGCCGGCTCTGTCTCAATCCCTGTCCCACCTTGCTGGCCGAGCTCAGGAAAAGGACGGCCCGTTTAGCTGAGTGGGAGACGCATTAAACAGTTGGATGATCTGCAATGCATGGATCAATATAATTAAGCTGCTGTGGCTCCATCCATGACATTCATTTTAAATGCATTACAAATAACAACTGTCAGGGAGAAGAGGCGACTTTCCCTACAGTTTAGTGGCCTCCTGGTGAGCCCGACCTGATTCTGCACACTAAGCGATTACTCACCCTTAGATGTGTAACGCTGTCTACGGGCTAACACCTAGCGTGAAAAAAGGCAGGGCAGGGGTAAGGCACAGCGGTTAACAATAAAGGGTTGCCGGTTGGCTACCCTACGTTGTGTAGAATGGAAGAGGGACGTATAGAAAAAGAGTAATAGAGAAATGCGGCCTGAAAGCCAAGGACCGCTGCAGCAGTGCCCTGAGCATTGCGTGGGCTGCCACGCTCCGCGCCCTCAACAGTATACAGCATCCGCTTTTTGAAACCATAAAAATGAGATTTGCATAAAGTAGGATGTTCCACGGGGAAGCTTAGAGTGCTAACCCAAATTGTTTAGTGTGTGAAAACAATGCTCCTAAAGACGCGGAAGGTTTAGAAAAAAAATCGGGCATTGACTAATAGATTGCGGGTAAGGCTCAGCAGAAGCACTGTCATTAGAACTGACAAAGCCCATAAGTTTAACGTTAATTGAATTCCGTACCTTGTGCCTTGTTTGTGTTCGGTTGAACACCTTTGCGCCATTCCTTTAAAACCTAGAGCTGGCTGAATTTCTGAGGTATTAAGTCGAGTGAAAACGAGTTACTACAAAATGCAAACTCAATTTGACGCATTTGTTCCTAGTTCGCCCCGTGACATTATCATTTATAAAAAAGGACATGCACAAGTTCAATAAAGCAACCAAAATGCGTCTCTCTTAACTTTGAGGAACGCAGCTGCAGTTTATAATCCGTGATAAGAACGCGCGATGGTACCGCAGAGACAAACACGCTGAAATGGTTGCTGCTTAAACTAGTCAGTAAATAAGGAGTCACTGCTCTCAGACGCGGGTAACTTACGTGCATGTATATTTTATCTTTGCGTAAAAATAAACTTTTTCTCTCACCCTTTGAGGGGGGGATGCCGAATGAACAGCGCGTAGCGACAAGGCTGTGCAACACTGGGCTTTCCCGAGTCATTACTGTGTGTTCTGCATGTTGGAAGTGAGAGACGTTTCGGACACCGAAGGTCATTCTGCAGTGATTAGGACTGTATGCGGGCGTCTGGCTGTATTGGGGTGCGTTCCTTCGCGCTGTGTGAGTTTGTTACAACTGGGACATATTGCGCGTGGATTGCGATGAGCTCCAGCTTATGACCGAACGACAGGAATCACAACTTTCTTTCTGGTTAGTAAGGCAAAGCCTTTAATGGCTCATGCTGCCGTCCGTTCGCGAGAAGTGTCACATCTCTGCCGGAGATTACGCGGCATATCGCTAGATTAAGACGTCATGACCTGGTGGCATCATCGACCATGACCTGACGCGAAGTTAAAAGTAAATAAATAAATGTTGTCTTCACCGGGAATCGAACCTCAATCCCTCGAATCCCCAGCCGGACGCTTTCACCAACTACGCTACGCGTCCCGGATTTTTTTAAATCCTTATTGTCTTTTAGGCTGTAGAGTACAATATAACAAATACTACACTAGAATACTATACAATGTAATATATAATATAATATATTGCAATAAAGTAAACTGCAATATAATACATGTATAATACATTTCAATAAATACATGTCATTTTTTTAACACACCTGTAGCACTCCCGGCTGGCAGTGTGTATAATGTAACTTTTTTATTTGCTTGAGTTTTCCAAACAGGACCGCAGTTTCTTTGTTAGAGTCTCTGTCGATCAGGACTTCATGGATGTTTGTAACGCTTTCCACAAAATATTCGTGTACAGACCTGGTCCCAAGATCGCAGTGCCGAAAAGCCATTACGCTGCACCACACTGCATGCACACCTAGCCGGAAATTTGTATCGTATGGTTGTTTTTTTTTGCGTCGATCACAGGTAAATACCTAATCCCGTGTGGTGTGAGCGGAAGATATTTCTTTAGTTTGCGTATAAGCACATCTCAGAATACAGAATTATTGTTGTGAATAAAGACGTGTTCTACGTCCTATTCTTTTTTGCAGGGGAAACACTGCTTGCCCTATGGTACATGAATTCCCTTTTCGCTCACCCAGGCTTTTTCTGGGAGGGTACCTGTGTACCTGTACCTGTGTACCTGTGTGTAGGGTACCTGCATAGAAAAAAAGGTTTTCTATGCAGGTGTGACCCATACCTTTTTCACTCGCTTTAGCACGTTTCTCCCGGATGCGGTCGCGAAAGATGAGCGATACAAGGGGACGGGGAAAACTGTGTCAACAGGTCTTTTCATCAGGTTTTTCGTCAGGTTTTTTCTCTTGACTGCTGAAAGATACTCCCTCGAGCAACGCGTGACAAGGAAGCGACAAGACGCAACTACCTCGCGGATGTAACACGCTATTCCGTAACTTCCACCTTCAATAAATGACACAACATAGTCCGGCAATGCATTGCACAGCATAAACTGGACAAAACACTTTAGGAAAGGGTGTCTTTGGTCGCCGAGAGACATGAACCTTAGCACCTCTTGAAGTAGAAACAAATGAGACAGGAAGGGCTCCCTTTCATCGACTCTTCGAAAGAGAGTAGTCCGTCGTCATCTCTCAACTGGAGCCCCATATGAACGCCGCAAATAGACGGCGTTATTTATGTATTTCGCTCGTGTAGAGAACAGCGCCTGCAAGATCTACATCACTTTGGCAGCTAGACACATTTTCGACTGTAGCACGCGCGATTATATAGAGGTCGTGTCCACCCAATCAGGTGGTTAGCTCTTTATCCGTCTTGCTGGCCCAAAACGACCCGCTTTCACGGTTGCTGCCGATTTGCACACCAAGGTATGTGGTCGGTGTTGTGGACCAGTGTACATTCTCGAAAAAACTGATTTATTTATAGGAAGGGAAAGGCGTGGTAACTGTCTCATTTGTTTCCTGTGGGCCCTGCAACTGCGCCGTAAGGGAAGGGAGGAAGGTGGGAGTGAAAGTGGAAAGAGAGAAAGAGAAGCCGTAGTGGAGGGCTAAGGAATAATTTTGACCACCTGGGGATCTTTAACGTGCGTTGGCATCGCACAACACACGGACGTCTCTTCGTTTCGTCTCCATCGAAATGCAGCCGCCGAGGTCGGGTTCGAACCCGGGTACTTCGGGCACAGTAGTCGGGCGTCTTACCACTGCATCACCCCGACGGGGCTACATTCTCGAAAACGGCTGGTTTAGTGCTCTACAATCCACGCCACAAGCCAACACTTTTGTCAACGTTTGATAAACCTCCACTTTGAGCACGAAATTCCCGAGTTATTTTCAGGACAGTGTTATTACTTTCGATATCAGATACCAAAGAGGCAACATCGTCTGGCAGTGAAGCACACGTACGTCAGGGTAGACCCTAAAACCCCTGACTGTATCGCTGTGCAGACTTTTTCGACACAAGGGCTCAAGGAGCAGCGCAAATAGCAATGCTGATAAAGGGCAGCCTTGACGTACAGAATAAAGTACATCTATATCGCCGCGATAACTCGCCGTTTATAACCAGATTCGGTGCGAAATCTTTTTACGCCATTCTGACCCAATCACTAATGGTTGAACCGACACCAGCATGATGCAGTAAGAGAAAGAGCATGTCGTGTGGTACACTGTCGAACGCCTTAGCGAGATCAACCTACAGCGTGACCACATAGAGTCCTTCGCTGTCAAAGAGTCCTAGTATGCCCCTTGCAACATGAATGCTTGAGTAGATGGTCATGTTCTTAATGCTCCATGTCTGGCGGGGACCATTAGCTCTTTGATAACAGACTGAAGCCTCCTTACCAAGACCTTCATAAGGACCTTATAGTCGACGTTTGTTAGCGTTATTGGCCTATAGCCATTCGCAGAGCGGAGTGTTCCCGGTTGGTTTTGAGAATTAAAACCATATATGCGCGCCTGAACGGTGCTGGTAATAATCCGCGCTGAAAAGATCCCATGAAGACCCCATTCAAGGCTTCGGTGATTTCATTTAAACTCTTTATAAAGAGTTTAAATCACCGGGTCCTGACAGACTTAAGTTCTGCATTTATATATATATATATATATATATATATATATATATATATATATATATATATATATATATAAAATGCAGAACTTAGTCTGTCAGGACCCGGTGATTTACCGGGGTTCAGTTCATTGATGGCTTTTTCAACCTCCCCGACTGTGACATCTCTTTCAAGAGCTGTCGTAACCTCGAGCGCCATCTTTGGCATGACGGACAAAAAATCTTTTCTAATTCCGGGTTTCTCCACTAATCGGTGTCCAAATAGTTAGGTAGAGTGATTTTCAAAAGAGCTCTTGATACCTGACTGGTCTGTGATGCTACCCCGTTATATTCTATTTTCAAGATCTCTTTGCCTCAAGCGTCCTCACCGGCCAGCAGCCTCTCTCCTCGTGGTCGAATCAGTGCACCCTTGTACTTATCTTCATCAAGCTTCTCCGCGCTTCCGATCGTGAAACGTTCATTATAATTCCACTTGTCTACAGTGAAGATGACCGCGGGATTCCGTGAGTAACAGATACTCCTTTCCTGTAAACGAATTATAAAACGCCGATGAACTGTGATGCGTTCAATCGAATGCTGGTTTTGTTCGACAAGGGGCGCGCGATGTACTATCACTACTGGTAATTTCGTCACCAGCATATTCATGCATATATGAAACTGACCCCACCGGGCGTCTGATACAGGCGTCCTTGCGGGGCCTTTAATTTGGCGCTTCGTCGAACGCCGTACCATACAGCAAACAGTAGAACCATATGTATAAAAGGCGTTAGTACAGTAGCCATCAGCGGCGTTTCAAATTGATTTAAAGGAAAGAAAAGGCGCAGAATCTCACAATTCTGATTTAAACTGATTTATTTATAGGAAGGGAAAGGCACGGTAACTGTCTCACTTCATTTCTGTGGACACCGCAACCGCGCCGTAAGGGAAGAGAGGAAGATGGGAGTGAAAGGGGAAAGAGAGAAGGAGGAGCCCTAGTGGAGGGCTACGGAGTATTTTCGACCCCCTGGGGATCTTTAACGTGCGCTGACATCGCACAGCACACGACGCCTCTTCGTTTCGCCTCCATCGAAACGCAGCCGCCGAGGTCGTTTTCGAAACCGGGTACTCCGGCACAGTAGTCGGGCGTCTTACCACTGCACCACGCCGGATTTTGCTCACACTTTTCCGAGGACAAAATGTACCTTGCCGTAAAGGAAGAGAGCAAGATGGGAGTGAAAGAAGAGAGGGAGATAGAGGTGCCGTAGTGGAAGGCAACGATCTGCCGCGCTTTAGTGGTCCGAAGAGCCCTCTAGAATTTTTCCTTTCTTTCCACCACTGTTTGCTCATTGCTTGCGTTCTTCGTTGGCATCTGTGTCTCAGAACGCCAGTGCAGTCCGCATACGTGCACTTTGGCACGTTCATTACCATTGGGCCATCGCGGCTAGGGCCAAGGAGGTCGTCGAGCGCCATCGCGCGACGACCACCCCTGGTGTGGCTTGAGGAGAAGCGTCCTCTCGCGAAGAAACAATATTCCAATTTCTCCTCAATAAAGTTTCCTCCTCCTCCTCCTCCTTACCCATACAAAAGTGTCGAACAAAGGACCCTACAGTGGCTTGTGAAGAACTCCTTATCCCGTACAACAGTGTCGAACAAAGGACCCTACAGTGCAATTTCATTGATGATGATGATGATGATGTGGCTGTTCCCTTTACATCAAGTGGGCGCAAAAATGCACCCTAGCCGTTGTTTGAAAGGAAAAAAAGAAAAAAAAATAGGGGGGGGGGGGGAGGAGAATACGAATAAAAAACTGGGATGGTAGGTCAACGATGCTTGCGGCGGGGGCTAGCCAGCCACCAAATTTTATCGCTGTAGGCTATTATTGCACACGCCACTGCTTCTGCGGTGGATGACGGCTGTTGTTGCGACGCGCGTCTTTCTCTCCTTCTTCTTTTTATTTTCTTCTCTATTTTCTCTTCTGTCCGCACGAGGCAGTGGAGGGGTGTCAGCTGCAGAGCCAGTAGCAGGCCCGTGCATTTTCTTTTCCTTTCCCAGTAGCCACAACAACAAGAATTACATTGCTGAAGCTGAATTTTTCTTTTAATGGGTTCACAGGAAGGAAAAGGCGCAACTAAAAGCTCCTTCGCAAAATGTTCTTCCCACTTTCAACGTATTTTGCATAGCCGCTCCGCCTCAAGAGTGATGCACGACCGTTTGTTTGACACTGTTGCGACACTGTTAAAGGATTGGCCGGTTGTACCTGGCGCTCTATAATCATACGCGGCTAGGATGCTAAATACTTTCGTGATGTGATATATGACAGTTTTCAAAAACTACACAATTCTGTCGCAAAAAAATAAAGGGGGCAGCATTTTGTGAATGGCATAATGTTAGCTGCAAAATAAAAAATGATAAAATTTTTATCCCTTAACGCGCAAGCTCAGAATTAGCTGGTGCGGGGAAACTGAGAAATGATATGGCAGAATGATTGTAGAGTGAGAGGACAGAAGCTCGTTCCTTAAAGTAATGATAGGAAACAGCACCCCCCCCCCCCCCCTCCTCCCATTACTATACAGCTAAAACGCGGATCAAGGAAAACACATAAATATGCATTCAGGTTGTTTTTAAATTGAGAATTTGTATATTTTGCAGGCATTAAGCTCTACCCTAAGCTCTGAGTGGACATCTTCGCTTTATAATCATAAATACCATGCTTTCATGCAAGTTGCACGCAACAGTTCTGACTGAAAGTAGGTTTGATTCTTTTTCATTTAACTTAATGTTCTTAGCTTGCTTGCCTAAATTTATTGGCTATATATTATTGAGATCACACTTTTACAACAGTACAGAAATATTTATGAGTTTGACACCTTTCCCATTTTCAAGTTTGAAGTACACTTTTCTATTACTTCTAAAGTCTATTCCTTGTTACCTATCTGCATATCTTGTTTCTATATTCCTATGTATTTTCTAAAGCTTTTGCTATAAACTCATTTCCATTCATAGGACACCTCTATCGTTATTGGAACTGGAATGTAGGTCCTCAAAAACCAACCTTTAGTACGCATAAAATAATTATTTACATGAAATACTTTGTTCTGACGTGGTGCATTAAAAAAAAAAAAAAAAAATATTTCACCGCTACAAAAAATATCACATCCGACATGGTCGCCTAGAGTGGTTTTAAAACAAACTTTCTCAGTGTCTCCTCAAATGCTTGGGGGCTTTATGTGGTTCCGTTAGCGGCTCCTCCCAACCAAGCAGAGATATGCATTGTTCGCGCTTCCCAAATCGTAAAATGTTTATTACACTAACTAGCCCAATCTGCAGGTCTCCAATATTCGCCTCCTGTATAACCACATGCCGCCGATGGGGACCAACCTACGGCCTCCGTGATTCGCATCCTGTGTTCTACCCAATGAGCTAAGGTAACATAGAACGTCCTGTATTACCGCGAGTGTGTCGTGGAACAAGATCTAACGCGGAGTTTGCGAGCTTTGGTGATAATCACTTATCCTACATATGCCATGAAGCTGTAGCAAATAAATATATGGAAATGAGGGGCTCGTAATGAGATGCATATGTACGAACAGAGCCAAGAGCCATTGACACGTAAGAAAGCTTAGATCATTTCGTTTTGTGTAAATCATCAACGAAATAATGGAGATAACTGGTTGTAGCGTAAATACAAATAACCATATGCCATCAGTGGTATCTGAAACTACGACCTTTGAATTTCCTTTCCGGTGCTCTACAAACTTCACTACAGCGAGAGCTGCTCAATCTCCAGCTTACGTAGCCGTTTATGTTCGTAGCCGGTGGCACCAGCTATATTCATTGCGCCCAGAAGAGACCTGAAACACAAATTCAATCCATAGCATGAACGTCACCATTCTGATTGCGAGCGGGAAACAAGACTTGGCATGCTTTATCTGATCAATCGATGTAATCGAAGACATGAATTTATTAGTGATTTTCTAATTGCGTTTCAGCTTCCCTTCAGTATGTTACAGTTCACTGAAATAAACATTTTCTTATTTGCAAATAATAAACGGGCACGAGACCGAAAAATATTGCAGAATACATTTATTTCACTAATTTAATTTAGTTCTCTTACATTATCACGTGTTTGTGACAACACCATAGACAACAATCTGTGAAGTTGAGATTCCACACTGATTTATTGGGCCGTCTTGCGCCCACAAAAGAACTAGGCAATTCGGCGGCGAGGATAACAGTAAGCGTGCTCGGCGGTCGTCAATCTACGAATGCCCGTAGCATTCGGCAGCACTCAATTTAAAATCGGGGCAGAAACGTCCAGATAAACCAGCCAATTAGAGATGCTGGAAAAGTAGCGAATAAAACAGAAATAGTTGTGCTTGTCGGCGGTCATTCGAGAAAGCTCTCGGCGCATCTCGCGCTACAAAGTGATAAAGGCACGTTTTAAAATACCGAGAATGAACAGACAAAAAGGGGAACGTCCGTGCGCTACAATCACAGTGATAAGGCCACCAAGCTGACCTCTGTTGAAAACAACCAATAAAAATTTCAACAGCTCGCGGCATTATTGTACAATCTGCCCGTATGAAATGAAGGTAATCCGGGTATGATCTTGTAGCCAACATTTCTTAAACTGCTTAGCTCGCTAATAAAGCCGTTCTTTTTTTTTTATCTAATTTTTGATGTCTCCATGTGTGTATTTGATAAATTCTACCGTCTTCCTGTGAGCGTTATGGTTGGTCGCAAAGGAAAATGTAACTAAATGCTGGATTTCTCTGAAATCAAACTTTTGGCAATCGTACTGATTTGAAGTATACTGAGGTTAAATTGATAAACAACTTCGGCCCCATACTGAGTAAGCGCGGAAATCCTGGCTAGCAAGGTTCAGGGGTGCATCACTTCGAACTTAAATAGAAACATGTGGTATCCCGGATTTCAAATGTACCTGAAAAAGGTAAATAATATTTCTAAATAAAAAAGAAAAATAAGTACCATCACAGTCCCAAGCATATAAACGCAATACGAACGCTTCTCCGACTAATCTCACGGCTCTCCGTCACGTTTAGCGCCCTCCGGCAGCCAATTAGGGGCGGTGTACAAACCTTCCCCACTGTTTTCATTCGACCTTGACCCATCTCGTGTCCGATGAAGCCTTCTCCGCCCACTCGCTTCCCCAACTGCCCTCGTTAGCGTCACACGTGGCGCCGTCTTCGAACGAACGACACACAGGAGGTGCTGCCTTAAATAACCAAGCGCTTCTGAGTTGTTTTCTTTCCTCAGGGGCGGAAAACCCACCAGAAATCACGGTTCATTGCTTCTTTTCTTTTAGACGCGTTTTGTTTGCTCACATGTCCTCTTCACTATTTTCGGCCGCCAGCTTGTCTTGCTCCACTCGGGACCTCTGTGTGCTTTGGCTGGGTGGAGCAGAACAAACTACAGGGTTTATCATTTCGCGACAGACGTGATGGTATTTGGTTCCTATCCATCCGCGCCCGTGAGTGCATATGTGACTGTGAGGGTGCTTGTATGCAGTCCGCTACCCAAATAGAGTATATTGACATATACTACAAGAATTTATTTTTGTATGTTACACCAGCTGGAGTGGTAAGAGAAGTGCGAATGTCATGGGTCGGATTATTTGCCGTGAGCTTTAAACTGTTCCCGTCAACACGAAAAACTCCTGTTACCCGAGACTGTCGATGAAAAGAACAAAAATGGTTTGCAGTGAAGCGAATCCCGATATATTACCAGGAGGAGAGCGAAAACATACATTAGGTGTCGCCCTGCCGGGGTGGTGCCATTTTTGTGTGGGCAGCAGAATGGGAACGATGTAGCCGGGCCAGTTTGTTTAGACGGGTGAAGGACGGTGGACTGGGTTTGGGGCATTTATTTCTACGACAGATTGTCAGCAGATTCCTTTTTGTTCGCGATGTAATAGATCCATTTTTGCGTACTGTGTGCCAATTAAGGCTCGAAAATGCACTGCCGGACTTTGTTTTAGACCGAAAGTGTATCGGGACGCATTTTTGGTTATTTTAGAGAAGTTGTCGCTAGTGTGAGATTCCTGTCTGTTCGATTTTCTTATGAATATTTATATTGTGTTAGCAGGAAGAAGCTGTACAAGGATTTGTGCGACGTAGTTCTTCCCATACCAATGTACAGGTCCTTATACAGTGGAGGACCAGGGCGCGACGTACTTAAGCGGGTGAAGGTGATGCAGGTCCCGTCAAATGCAAAAGCTTTTTTCTTTAAGTTACACACTGAAACACTGCCAGTAAAGAAGTTCTTGGAAAGGAAGAATTTATTTTTACCTTGGGGTTCGCATTGCTTAATTTTTAAACAGCCAGAAACTATAGACCACGTTTTCCTACATTGTTGGGAAGGGGTATGCTTTTGGGATATTTTACAAAGGACTTTAAAAAAGGAATTTCCATTAGACGCGCATAGTATTAGGTACTTGCCAGTAGAGAATGAGGATGGGGTGCCATTTTACCTTATTATGCTAATGGCCCTCCACTGTATTTGGCGCTCGAAAATGGCAGGATACCATTGCGATCCTGACGCACGGCCAGCACGGATCTATTTTCGGGAAGGCATGAATAGATATATTGAAATTCAGAAACTTGCTCCTGAAGCTCCCGAGTGGCTCGGAAGATTGGAGCCATTAGTGACCCTAAGAGAATTTTAGCATGACGACGCCACAACCCACCTGGCTGATTGTTGTATTAATGAATGCTCATTGTGCCCTGTAAGTGGTTTTGTGTATTGTGCCGAAGTCAGGCAATAAAAAAAAAACAAAAAAAAAACTGCCAGGGTGGTGCAGTGGTAAGACACCCGACTACTCTGCTGGAGTTCCCGGGATCGAATCCCGGCCACGGCGGCTGCGTTTCGATAGAAGCGAAACGAAGAGGCGTCTGTGTGTTGTGCGATGTGCTCCGGAGTCCTCCACTATGTCGTCTCTCATAGCCTGAGTCGCTTTGGGACGTTAAACCCCACAAACCAAACCAAACATTAGGTGTCACAGTTGAATGCAACAAGCGTTAAATTAAATTAAATTGGTTCACAGGAAGGGAAAGGCGCAGTAACTGTCACACTTGCTCTGTGGACACCCGAACCGCGCCGTAAGGGAAGGGAGGAAGGTGGGAATGAAAGTGGAAAGAGAGAAAGAGGAGCCGTAGTGGAGGGCTACGGAGTAATTTCGACCACCTGGGGATCTTTAACGTGCGCTGACATCGCACAGCACACGACGCCTCTTCGTTTCGCCTCCATCGAAACGCAGCCGCCGCGGTCGGGTTCGAACCCGGGAACTCCGGCACAATAGTCGGGCGTCTTACCACTGCACCACCCCGGCGGGGCACAACAAGCGTTCCTAGTTCCTTAAACCCAAGTGGGAGCTCCTGAGAGACTCCTGGTCTATTGACTGCGCATTTTTGTTTATTCGCCAAGTTAAATAGTAAAACTAGGCAGCATTTTAGCCATTCTCGCGAAAAACGAAGTGTCAATATAAAAGTTGATGACCATCTCAAGAAATGGCTGTTTACGATGTTTCTATTAAGGCATAATATATGTAGCTTTATTTATTGCCCTTCAAGAAAGAATAATATGTGACCAGCTGCTAACTCTCACCTCTCGACCAGTGCACCCAAAAAGCCTCATCAGGAAGAGCGTTTAAAAAACAAAACAAGGCTGATTTTGATCATTGAAACGCTTCTTAAGAGGCTGAAGTGTCGTCACTGTAACATGAACCTTCCATTACTGCGCGAACGATCATTTAATGCCAGTACAAGAACTAATTTGCGTAACAACAGCTTGGCACAAACATTTGTCAGCTGTATTTGAAGAAAATTCTCAACTTTTATATTTGCACTATGTTGCTCAAGCCGACAAATAAAACATCAGCTAATTATTCTTTACTATTATTCAAACTTAGAAAAACAAAATGACTTCACATTAAGACACGTGGATCTGAATACGTACCAGTAAGTTTCACTATATTCGGACACATTTTTTGTAAAACCTTTGCTAGATTTAGACGTCACATCTGGTGCATATGCAAACCAGCAGCAGTCGCTGGTTGTAGCTTCTCCAGGACATACAGTGTTTCTTGATTGCTGCTACCCAGGAGTGACAGCACTTGAAATCGAACTGCATGTTCTCATTTGTTATGCTCACACTAGAACATGTAGCTCGAATAATAGTCACACAGTATGACCATCTACTGAATGATTACTTTTTAAGTACCTGTGGCAAGTGAAACTTTCTCCCTTTTCCTGGTTTTCCTGCGGGCGTATGACGTGCAAAATATACTTCCAACTGTAGCGAAAAACACGTCCTTTTGTGATCATTCACCCTTCACTTCCATGTTTAAGCTGGCTCAATATTACAGTCGCTCAACGTTAATAAAGAATAATATGCTCGAAAGAGTGCAGAGAAGAAACCTAAGCTGATCGGGACAACATTTTGCGCTCGATGCGTTCCTCCATTTCTTTGTAAATGCCTATGCAATGCTATGCCAGGGCAAGTTACTTTGCCTCGTCCATGATAAAGTACTCCGTGTAGAACTGTGGCTGCACTAGTTGGCAAATGTTGAACTCCGAAAATAAACATTTTTCCGCTGTACTTTCCTTGCTGCATGGATTACTGGAAGCTTGCTACGAAAATAAGAACATCACTAACAAGAACATCACTAACATCACACCATCATCATTAATAGGTAGAGGCTAGCAATGTCTCAAAGGTGGCAGTATAAGAAAAAGGACCAAAATGCGTTAAGTTCATGAAATTGACAGCGTGACACGTCTGAATCATCTTTCAGCAGAATCCTGCTTCGGTAGAAAACTAGAAGTTGAGTGAGGTAAAAGAGTAGGCCTCAAGTTTGCTTTTATTTGTGACGCCGTCAACCCCGAGCATGGCAATGTTAGAATTCTTCGCGAATTGTGATGATGATAATGAGAAAGAAGATTTTGTTTCTAGAACTTCGCTTTTAACGAAGACAGCAGTCCGTTTTGAATGCTAAATATTTTGCGTGCATCAGCTACCTGCATCCTACTCCGAATACAACGCGAGGTCATCGATCAGAAAAACCTCCTTGGTAGAACAAGCTATCGCAGAAAGAGTGTAAAGTCACACGTAAATCCAGCTAATGAACAAAAGCGCGATATCCTCAATATCCTATCACTACCATGGTCCCAGTCAGTCATATTCGAACCACTAAAGGACAGTATAACTTATATACTAAAACCGCATATGTTTCTGTCCTGCGTAGAGGTCCACAGAAACAAGTTTGACTGATACTGCGCATTTGCCTTCCTTTAAACCAATTATTATTATTATTATTATTATTATTATTATTATTATTATTATTATTATTATTATTATTATTATTATTATTATTATTATTATTATTATTATTATTATTATTATTATTATTTCTGTTTTGCGCCAGCCACGCCCAACCTACTTCAGCACATAAACTAATTCATTCCCTTTGCTTGACGTTCGGTCTCTTCAGGCTACGGGCTTCTCTCGATGGAATCCAATAAGTTTCTCCTCACCCCTGGTAAAGCGGAATTCACTAAGCAACAAGAAAAAAAATAAACGAACCTTTGCTGCATGGTGCGCATATCGATACTTACGGACAACTATGTTGCATACAGTGAAATGCAAACTTCTCCTTCTCCAATTTTTCTTTTTCTTTCTTTTTTTTTTTTTTTGCGGACGCTGCCTGCTTTGTCCTTTCATGATGATTCTCAGCTTTCGCACAGCATGCACTTTAGGCAGTTATGGAGGCACCCGAAACTACAACAGGCTATCCGCAGAATGCTGATACAGCTGACGTGTCTTTAACTCGGTGGGTTTCTTCTGGAACATTTACCGAAGCGTGCCTCATAACCTCCTTTGCATGAAAGTTTCGTTCCGTTAAGATACGAACGGCAGTTTTTCAAAGCCGGATATGTTGCGCTCAATGTTGAAACCTTTTTTTTTTTATCAGGTTTTACGCGATTGGGCAGATAAACTTCAGTCCTTCTGCTTCTTTCTGTCTTATTTACTGCATCATTTACGCATGCAAAGTGCTCGTTATGTAAGGGCGAGTAATTCTGCTGCTTTAGCCTTCGAAGATAACAAACATTTGAGAGCTTGTATGGGGCACACAAATAAAACTTCTAAAGAAACGTGGGTTGGATTCGGATGTTTTTCAGCAGCAATAGAAAGAAAAAGAAAACTTTTGCAATGCAGTTCACATTAAAATCACATTTTAGCCCACATTGTTTACGCTGAGCGTAGCTCATGAGCCTCTTCAAGGCAAGCTGAGCTCACCTTCCTTAACTTTGGCAAAGCATGCGATAAAATCACTTTCAGTGAAAACGCTTACTACTTTTTGTCTTCGTAGTTTATTTGTAGTATATAAAAGGATACCTTCCAAAGATACTCAGTTTGGTAATGTTAATAGATCTGCCGCCATTAGATTACCAGCACAGTAGGACCGACATTTTTTTAATCTATTTTAATTGTATATCTAAAGGTATTTACTCCTGGTTAAGATCAGACGGTTTTCTGACAACTGATTTGCTCTTAAAGAGGTTACATGCCTTGATATTCTAGTTCAGGTAAAAATTCGCTTTGCGCAACTTAAATAACAGCACCGTCTGGTCTATCTATCTAAACCCCAAGACAAGTGTCGTACTGAACGTTGAGAGCAAAACCTACCCAGAAGTTCTTTTATTTTGCACCTATATTACACCAAATAAATGTCTCAAAATATTTATACTTAGCTAAAAAGGCACAGTCTTGTTCGATCCATGCACATTTCAAGAGTTTGCACCTTCGCCTCTGTAATCCTTACATCGCCAAAATTGCAATGCGCCCGCAGTCTAGGTAGAATAGCTAAGATCTGCAACGCGCCTGAAATTCTGCTCAAAACCTATAAGTAGCTGGAATTCAAAGGGCGAGCATGTGAGCCTTACTTGCCACGCAACTGCAAGCACCATAACACTCACAACTTGATCTTGTTCTCCAGGCGCACTAGCTTGCTCAGCGATCCTCTTTTTTTTCCTCTCGGTTATTCAATGGCATGATCTCCTCACTGAAATTTTCTCTGCCGATAACTTTAAATGGCTACTACTTACATATTTAACACCATTATCTTCCACGTTCTTTGTTTCTCTTTTATCCCAATTATCTCGAATTCGACGAATATGCTTATGGGAGGGTACCTTTCTCCTCACTATGTGAAGGGCATACCTTTTCAGTGCCGAAAAGACTATTTGTTGTTATGTTTTCTTTTCCGCTTTTCTGCTGTTATGGATAGCGCAAGAGAACATGATATTTTATGCCATGCAAATCTCGTTTCCAAACCTGCCCACTAGCTTCGCCTTATTTAAAACGAAATATGCATAAATAAATAGAGACAGGCACACTGAACGGCATACGATTGGAGGCACATGTTTCGACGGTTAGGATCCCTGTCACAAACTATCCTCCAATTTGACTGGCAGATGATGCTAATTCGGAAGTGAAATGATATGACACCACACTGAATTACGCTGTACACAGAATGATTTCGTCACATTTTGATATTAATTTAGGCGGGTACTGTCGGACCGAAAAGGTCTTCCCCTCCATGCCTGCCAAGGTCACTTTTGGCGAGCGTGTGGCTTAAAGCTGGAGTAGTGTAGGTGTAGGGAGCTTCCGGACGTGCAAGCTGGGTTTCGCAATGGCAGAGGAACTAGAGACCAAATTGCCAACCTTCGCTGGATCATAGAAAAAGCAAGAGAGTTCCAGAAACCCATCTACTTCTGCTTTATTGATTATGCGAAACCGTTTGACTGCGTAGATCACAGCAGATTGTGGCAAGCTCTCCAAGAGACGGGAGTTCCAATTCACCTCATCTGTCTCCTCAGGAACCTTTATGAAGGGCAAGAGGCCATGGTCTTACTGATTGGTTTCCGATTGAGAAAGGAGTGAGACAAGGCTGCATACTGTCGCCCTGCCTATTTAACCTATATGCAGAGTGCATCATGAGGAAGGCCGGTCTGGACGAGTCTTCAGCTGGAGTGAAGATTGCTGGAAAACGTATCAACAACCTTAGATATGCGGATGATACCACTTTAATGGCAGAAAGTGAAGTGGAACTCAAGAGACTTTTGATGCGCGTACAAGAAGAGAGTGAGAAGTTTGGGCTTAAACTGAACATTCAAAAGACAATGATCATGGCGTCTTGCCCTATCAAGTCCTGGAGCATCAATGGACAAGAAGTGGAAGCTGTGACAGATTTTCTCTTCTTGGGCTCCAAGATTACCTCGGAAGGAGACTGCAGCCACGAAATTAGGAGACGCCTGCTTCTGGGAAAGAGAGAATGGTTAGCCTTGCCTGCCTAGTAAAGAGCAGAGACATTAGTCTGCCAACCAAGATCAGTATAACTCGTGCTATGGTCTTTCCAGTTGTGATGTATGGGTGCGAGAGTTGGTTGGTTGGTTGGTTGGTTCATAGGAAGGGAAAGGCGCAGTATCTGTCACACTTGCTCTGTGGACACCTGAACCGCGCCGTAAGGAAAGGGATGAAGGTGGGAGTGAAAGTGGATAGAGAGAAAGGGGGGCCGTAGTGGAGGGCTACGGAGTAATTTCGACCACCTGGGGATCTTTAACGTGCGCTGACATCGCACAGCACACGGACGCCACTTCGTTTCGCCTCCATCGAAACGCAGCCGCCGAGGCCGGGATTCGATCCCGGGAACTCCGGCACAGTAGTCGGGCGTCTTACCACTGCACCACCCTGACCGCCGAAGAATTGACGCGTTTGAATTGTTGTGCTGGCGAAGACTCTTGAGAGTTCCTTGGACTGCCAGAAGACCAAATCAGTCGATATTGTCGACCATAAACCCTGATTGCTCATTGGAGGGTCAAATTCTAAAGTTAAAGCTCAGCTACTTTGGTCATTTGATGAGAAGAGAGGAGTCGCTGGAGAAAGATTTCATGTTGGGAAAGGTTGAGGGTCGCCGGAGAAGGGGTAGGCAGCGAACGCGATGGTTAGATGGCATCCTCGAGGCACTGCAGATGAAGTTATGTGATGTTAGGAAGATAGTGAGAGACCGGAAAGCGTGGCGTGACATGGTCCATAGGGTCACGAAGAGTCGGACACGACTGAACGACTGAACTGAGTGTAGGTGTGACTGTGACGTCATACCACGTGACTCGCTACTCCACACATCCACATAAATAATATGCTCCTGTGTAATCTTGTTTTTCAGAAAAACAAGCGGGCCACAGTGATTGTGACAGAGCCCTTTAAGCTCAATCAAAACCCATGAGCGTTGTCACAGCTAAGTAAGGCACGTGCTGATCAACATAAAAACAATAACAAAGCTGTTTCGAAGGCAGAACCGTACATAACCGAGTCGTTCGTTGACCTTTCCCAGGCACTTATAAGGATGGTTCGCCAGCCTTAGATGCACAATCAAAAATACACCAGTCAGAAGTTACGCACAAAAGCTCACTCTTTCAGCAGCCATAATTCATAGTGGCGCTGCAGTGCCCCAAGAGAAACGTATGTTCACATGCGAAGCATTGGATGTGCCCTCACCTGGATTGCCAGAGCTCTGAAGGGGTGTGAAGTGCCTCGATAGCTAAGCCATGACTTTCGACATGTTTTACCAACCGACAATATACTCTTTCTCACCGCGATGCTAGACCACAGCAGTGTAACAGTGTTGATTCTTGTTGCCAAATTCACAAACGTCTATTTACGTTACAGTAAAATTCCGTTTCCGTTCCATTTTTGCTCCAAGGGTGGATCGTGATTTTTAACCACTATACTTATGTTACAGTGCGCTTCTTTACGATACTTATATCGCCTTCAAACACATCTGCTCATTGTGGCGTCGGAAAATGAGTATGAAATACCGCAAAAGAGACACAGAGACATAGAGGGTGAGAGAAACACAGATACGATCTTCTTAAAGTAACGCTTTTACTAGCGATGGCGATGCGTATGAACCACACTGTGTCATAGTAGTGCTGCAGAACTAAAAGTTCCGAAAACGCTGCAGAATCTGCAGGGGAGTTGTTGTGGCTGTAGCAAGAAGGAAAAGAAAATGCATGGCCTGCTAATGGCTCAGTATCTGAGCCACTTCCGCTGCCTCGTACGGACAGAAGAGAACTGATTGATCAACTGATTGATTTATAGTAAGGGAAAGGCGCGGTAACGGTCTCACTGGTTTTCTGTGGACTGATTGCTTTATAGGAAGGGAAAGGCGCGGTAACTGTCTCACTTGTTTGGTGTGGACACCTCAACCGCGCACCTTAACCGCACCTTAAGGGAAGGGAGGAAGGTAGGAGTAAAAGTGGAAAGAGAGAAAGAGGAGCCATTGTGGAGGGCTATGGAGTAATTTCGACCACCTGGGGATCTTGCGCTGACAACGCACAACATACGGACGCCTCTTCGTTTCGCCTCCATCGAAACGCAGCCGCCGAGGTCGGGTTCGAACCCTGGTACTCCGGACAGAAGAGAAAATAGAGTAGGAATAAAAGAAGGAGAAAAAGACACACGCCGTCACAACAGGCGTCGTCCACCACCGAGGCAGTGGTGGGTGCAATGACGGCCTACAACAGAAAAAATTCGGTGACTGGCTAGCCCCCGCTGCAAGCGGCGTTGACCTACCGTCCTAGCCCCGTAGGGCCAGGAACAGCCACCCTTTACTACCTGCCCCTCAGAATCTGCAGTGGCGAAATGCGACAGCCTGAGTGTTGCTGCTGCCCATGGTACATCATGCGCCCCTTGTCAAACACAACCAGCATTCTCGTGAACGAATCAGAGTCCACCGGTGTTCTATAACTGGCTTACAGGAAAGAAATACGCAGTATCTGCCACACCTGCTTTGTGTGTATATCTAAAGTCGTTTGGAAAGATCAAAGGTTTGGTTTGGTTTGTGGGGTTTAACGTCCCAAAGCGACTCAGGCTATGAGAGACGGCGTAGTGGAGGACTCCGGATATTTCGACCACCTGGGGTTCTTTAACGTGCACTGACATCGCACAGCACATGTGCACCTTGCTTTTCGCCTACATCGAAAAGCGGCCGCCGAGGACGGGATTCGGTTCCGCGTCCTTGGGCACAGTAGTCGAGCACCGTAACCACAGCACTACCTCGGCGGGGCCAAATCGGCTTCAGATATCGTTTTTTATTGCGAGACAGAGCGTAATAGCGTTGCAGTACTGAAAGAAAAATGCTTCGAGAGCACTGAAGAATCTTCTGTGGAGAAAAACATTCAATAGGGTAGTTTGGATCACTAAAGGGCGATGAGGCGAAAACCGTTCTAGTGCTGTGGATCGTAGCCCCTCCACAATGGCCACCTCTATCTCCTTCTCCTATTTCATTCCCACCTTTCTCTCTTACTTTACAATTTGTACAGGTGCCGCGGAGAGCCCCGTCGGGGTGGTGCAGTAGTAAGACGCCCGACTACAGTGCCTGAGTACCCGGGTTCGAACCTGATCTCGGCGGCTGCGTTTCAATGGAGGCGAAGCGAAGAGGCGTCTGTGTGCTGTGCGATGTCAGAGCACGTTAATAATCCCCAGGTGGTCGGAATTACCACGTAGCCCTTCAATACGGCTCCTCTTTCTCTCTTTACACTTTCACTCCCACCTTCATCTCTTGCCTTGCGGCGCGGTAGAGGTGTCCACAGAAAACGAGTTAGACAGTTACCGCGCCTTTCCCTTCCTATAAATGAATCAATCCGCGGAGAATTGTGACAGATACCGCGCCTTTTCTATTTTGTAAATCAATTTCAAACGGCGCTTATGCCTGCTTAACACCTTCTTGACATCTGGGTCTGCTTATGTTTACTGTGTGGTGCGTTGTTCGAAGAAGCGGCAAAGGAAAGGCAGCACGGACACCTGAATCGGAAGACCGGTGGGGTCAGCTTCGTATATGCATGAATCGCGCGCCCCTTGCCGAGCACAAGCAGCATTTCATTGAACGCATCAAAGTTCACCGGCGTTCTATAGTTCATTTACAGGAAAGTAAAGGCGCAGTACGTGTCCCTCGCGGAACCTCGCCGAAAGATGTCGCGGACGAATTTCGAACACACGAGATTTTAACGCGGTAGCGTTAAGGAGCTCGTGTCGCAGAAAAGCCGGTGTCGTCGGCGTCGTTGGCAGTGAGCGATAAATCCCGGCATGCACTTCATAAATAAACACAGAAGAACCCCTCCTCGCAATGTGCGGCGCTGCCCCGACACGTGGCGCGCCACTCGCCCCTGACGTTCCGCCGTGCACCCTCACGGGTTGTAAAATCAAGCTTCTTTCTTTTCTTTAGATCACTATCTTCGCTCACCCGCTTCTCCCCTTCGGGCCGCGCGGGTACCGGTGCGAGGATGCCCCAATACCCTTGCGTTTAATAAGTTTTCTCGACGAGGTGCAATAACGCTATCGCGTTCCACTCTTGAAGGCGAAGCTTGAACCTCGCCGAGAGATGTCGCGGACCAATTTCGAACACACGAGATTTTCACCATGAGCCTAGAAAGAAGTTCACCTCACAAAAAAAGAAAGAAAACGTCCAGCCTGCTATACATTGCCGTAAACGACGCAGCTGCTATCAAATTTTCCGCATTGTGAAACCCGACCTCGGCGGTTGCGTTTCGATTGAGGCGAAACGAAGTGGCGTCCGTGTGCTGTGCGATGCCAGCGCACGTTAAAGATCCCCAGGTGGTCGAAATTACTCCGTAGCCATCCACTACGGCTCCCCTTTCTCTCTTTCCACTTTCATTCCCACCTTCCTCCCTTCCCTTACGGCGCGGTTCGGGTGTCCACAGAGCAAGTGTGACAGTTACTGCGCCTTTCCCTTCCTGCGAACCAACCAACCGCATTGTGAAGTCTCTGCTAGGCGCGCGCGATTACCGTGCACAACAGCAACGCTCAGGCTTACGCTTTTCTCCGGTCCAGATTCTGCATTGCTCTTGATTTTTTCCCTCTTTCCACCCTTAAGCAAGCTCAAATGTTTAATTTTAGGCGCATATATTCTGGGACAATAATAAATCTTCACTGCTCAATTCTAGATTGTTGTTGCGGCTGTAGGAAGAAGGAAAAGAAAATGCACGGGCCTGTTACTGGCTCTGTAGCTAAGCCACCTCCGCTGCCTCGTGCAGACAGAAAAGAAAATAGAGAAGAAAGAAAAGGAAGAGAGAGAGAAAGACGCGCGCCGCAACAACAGCCGTCGTCACCACCGAAGCAGTGGCTGGTGCAATGATGTCCTACAACAGATAGAAATTTGGTGGCAGGCTAGCCCCCGCCACAAGCGGCGGAGACCTAACTGTCCCAGCCCCGTCAGGGGAGTACCTGTGTAGATTGCATAAACAATATTCAACAAGTGCCCCTTCTGCTGACGTCCAGCGATAGTTGCAAAAATAGGCTTTATGCCTGTGCATTTAGCTTCTTTGCAAAACCATCATTTACGCTGAGATTTACCTTTTACGTTTGTCGATAGCATTTCGCAAATGCCGTAATTGCGCCGATAGTTACTTTTTACATTTGCCCCGCCGGGGTGGTGCAGTCGTTACGGTGCTCGTATACTGTTCTCAAAGCCGCGGGATCGAATCCACGCACCGGCGGCCGCTTTTCGATGGAGGCGGAAAGCAAAGTGGTCGTGTGCGGTGCGATGTCAGTGCACGTTAAAAAACCCCAGGTGGTCGAAATTTCCGGAGTCCTCCACTACGGCGTCTCTCATAGCCTAAGTCGCTTTGGGACGTCAAACCCCACAAACCAAACCAAACGTTTTGCATTTTTCGAAATGCTGTATTGCGCGATTAGAATTCTAAAATAATTTTTGTGTAATTTTGAGAGAGGCCTTCCGAGTGCTGTGCGATGTAAGTGCACGTTAAAGAACCCCAGGTGGTCAAAATTGCCGGCGTCCTCCACTACGGCGTCTCTCATAGCCTCAGTCGATTTGGGACGTTAAACCACAAATCACAAACCGCCTTCTTATTTCGTTCTTGGAAGCTTCACGTCAGAATCAGACGCTTTTCCAGAACAACAAAGCAAAATGGGTTATTAACTTTGCAGTGCAGCACTTTGCCTACCCTCAATTCAGCTCCAGCGACATACATTTACAACACTCCTTACCGCAGACCGGATGGCTTAATAGCGGCTAGATTTCCTTCGATCAACTTTTAAGTACGAAGGCGCGCTCACCATCGCCAGCGCAATTGCCGTCCTGCATAACATAGCAAACCATAGATTTTTCTTGTAATTGCTTCTTCTATTCTTATTCAGTCCCAAAACTACTCAGTCAACTAGAACCATCGCCAGTCTAGCGGCGTCGCAGGAAGTCACGCATCCAGCACGTCGGTACACGTGAAGCTTTGGTCGAAGAAAATGGCGGCAGACATGGAAACGCTCTTGCATACGCACACAATCTATATATGCACTCCCACAGTAAAAGCCTCTATTCACCAAGCCGAAGTTAAAAACACAAAAGAGGCCCCTGACCAAATATGCTTTCTGCTTTATATAAACGCATTGAATAAATCACCCCAGAGATGGTGTCACCCGATCTATTTGGCGCACTGCTGCAGCACAGGCAAACCAGATCTGATTTAAAAGAGGATGAAAAATAAGGAACGCATACGAAAAGCGGGTACAAAAGCGGCAAGGTTAGTAACGTTGTGCGCAGTTTTGTGCAGCGTAGTTCGGTAAGTGGAAGTGCTGATCTTTCCGTAATGTGGATTCCTGCGCCCAGGGCTTCCAGGAAGCGTAAGAACAGAAAGTGACCTACCACTACGTTATTTCTGACAGGCACAGCTCTTCTTTGACTTGAACTTTCTGAAACATGTTTGCTCCTGAGACATGTCTGTTTCTTTCTTCATACTTTGTTTACTTTACACAAACACATGAAGAGAAATCGGCGCATGATGGCACTAGGTGACCATTGTCGCATGTGGGGTTCTCGGGTTCGAACCCGACCATGGCGGCTGCGTTTCGATGGAGGCAAAACGAAGCGGCGTACCTGTGCTGCGCGATGTCAGTGCACGGTAAAGATCCCCAGGTGATCGAAATTACTCCGTAGCCTTCAGTACGGCTCCCCTTTTTCTCTTTCCACTTTCACTCCCACCTTCATCCCTTCCCTTACGGCGCGCATCAGGTGTCCACATAGCAAGTGTGACCGATACTGCGCCTTTCCCTTCCTCTGAATCAATTAAAAATGAGGAAGAAAGCGCGCAAGAACTGTTAATATGCACATTGTATAAATGCCGTACGCAAAGCACAGCGCAATTTACTTTAGAACGAAACTTAACCCTAATAGTATCGAGCTGCAGAAAATATAAAAAAAGCCTTTTTAAGGGTTTTTTTATATTCAGCTTAACATAAAATTGAGAACAATTCTTTTATGAAAAATATTGTTCTCAACACCGACTTTAATGTCTTAATAGAAGCGCAACACAGCAAAAGACACGAGTAATAAGACACGAGGCCATAGAAGCGCTGACGAACAATTAGCCACACTCTTACCTATAGGGACATTCCAGTCGTCCTACCGGTCAAATTCAATACACAATTCGTGTGGTAAACCTAGAGAGAGAGAGAGAAAAACATTTATTGCTCTAAAAATTCTGGTTTTAGCGGCGGGCCGATGTTTTCATATCTTCGACCTCTTCACAAGGTCGGCGCCCCTATTCCAGGGCACCGCTGAGTCGCTGCTTCGCTGGCGTGCCGCACCAGTGCCCTTTGGGCCGTGAGCTCGCTGCTGGTCAGCAGACCCTCCCATTGTTCCGCACTCGGGTTATTTAGTTCGTGGAAGGCTCTGTTTCGTTCGCATTCCCATGTGATGTGGTATAGTGTGGGGGTTGCCCCGCACCACGGACATGTCTTCCTGTATTGTGTAGGGAACATCTTGTGTAGTATGTGTAGATTGTGGAAAGTCCCTGCTTGCAGTCTCCTCCAGCAGACCGCCTCGTGTTGTGTTAATGATGTGTGGGGTGGTGGGTATTTGAATCTCCGCCCTCTGTGGCAGTTTAGTATTTCTGTATACGTTGGTTCCACCGTTATGGGGTCCTCCAGGGTTTCTGACTGCCCTGCTCGGTTCGTGATCTCGCGAACTAGGCTGTCTACCCTCGAGTTACCCTCTATCCCGGTGCGTGCCGGTATCCAGAAAATCTTGTGTCTTAAGGTCTTATTTGGAAGCCTTGCTTCGAGGAGGATGCTCAGCGCTTCCTTGCTTATTTGGCCCGTGTGTAGTTCCTGAATGCTGCTTTGGAGTCTGTTAGGATTATCAGAGACTTGTTCCTACGGTAACCTTCGGCCGCCGCTAGAGCTACGGCAGCCTCCTCCCCCTCCGTTACTGTACAGTTTCTTAACGTCGCGCTGCTGATTGGTTCCCCCATGTGGTCTACCACTGCTGCCGCGACTCTGAACTTTCTGGTCCTACGGTCCTATGGGTAGAGGACCGCGTCTGTGTATACTGTATTTTCCATTGTGGCTAGGTTCTGCTGCACATAGTCTGCCCTGGCCTGTCTTCTAGCGGCGTGGAGGTTGGGATCCATGTTTCTCCGCAGGGGGCTGACGTCCAGTGTCTGACGGGCCTCGTCTGGAATGGTGGCTGTTCTATCTACGGTCCCTTCTACGTCGTGTCCTAATCTCCTTAGGAGCTTACGGCCGGTGACTGTCTGTTGGAGCCTGACTATTTGCGCACTTAGCTGGGCCTCCGTTACTTCTTCGAATGTGTTGTTTAGGCCCATTTGTAGCAGCTTTTCATTTGATGTGTTCATTGGTAGGTGGAGTGCCGCCTTGTACGCCATTCTTAGCAGCGCCTCCGTCTGTTCTTTGTCTTTCCTGGTCATGCGGTGGTATGGCAGCGAGTAACGTGACTCTGCTGACTATCAGGCTTCTGACGAGCTTGATCGTGTCGCTTTCCTTCATCCCGCTTCTGTTATGCGATAGCCTCTTTATCATGCGGCTTACTTGTTTTGTTGACGCCTTGAGTAGACTGATTGTGTGGGTACATCTTCTGCTTCCTTGGATCCACATGCCTAGGATGCGTATCGTGTCCCTTTCCAGTATATTTTGGCCTTCTAACCTTACTGTCAGGTCCTCCTTGGTGGGGTTGGACCTTACCCTAAGAAGTTCCGACTTCTCCGTGTAACAGGCTAGGCTCCTCTCTCTCACGTACTCTTCTACACATGCTGCTTCCTGCAGTCTTTCTTGCTTTTGTCCTAGCGAGCCTCGATTCGTCCAGACCGTAATGTTGTCGGCGTACATTGCATGCTGGATGCCATCGATCTTGCTGAGTTTTCTGGCCAGTCCGATCATCGCAATTTTGAACAGCACTGGTGAGATTACGGATCCTTGCGGCATGCCCTTTCGTGGGGTGGTGAAGGTGCTGCTTCGTAGGTCTCCCAACCCCACTGTCACTCTGCGTTCTGATAGTAAGGATCTTACGTAGTCGTGGGTCCTCCTTCCGCAATTGGCGTTGTTTAGGCCTTCCATGATGGCTTCGTGGCTAACATTGTCGAAGGCCCCTTTGATGTCCAGGGCCATGATAATGTTCTTCGCTAGTTCTGGGTGCCGCGTCTATGATTTCTTCCTTGATCTGCAGTAGGACGTCTTGCGTTGACAAGTTCGCCCGAAAGCCGAACATGCTGTGCGGGTACTGTTCCTCGTCTTCTAGGTATTGTTGGATTCGCCTGTTGACGATTCTCTCGTACAATTTGCCGAGGCACGACGTGAGGGAAATGGGTCTCAGCTTCTCTATCTCAAGCTTCTTGCCGGGTTTAGGTATCGTAACCACGACGGCGTGCTTCCACTCCTTCGGCACCATTCCCTCTGCCCACAGCGTGTTGAGGTACGCCGTGAGCTGGTGGATTGCCTCGTTGCTGAGGTTGCGAATCAAGGCGTTCTTGATCTTGTATGCACCGGCTGCTGTATTTCGTGTTGCCGCGCTTATCGCCGCCGGGACTTCCTCCCTCGTGATCGGCCTGTCCATTGCAGGATTGTCCGCCCCTTGGTACTCCCCGTCGTAGCCCTGGGGGTTGCCCTTTCCGTAGCATTTGACGCGGACTGCTTCTAGCAGTTCTTCGTCTGTCCCGTCGTACTGGTGGACCAATTTCTGAATTGCCTTGCCGCTCTCTGTTTTTGTCTTAGTTGGGTCCATGAGGGCCTTTAGTATGCGCCACGTCTTGGCCGTGCTGAGCGTGCCGTTCAGTGAAAACTTTTGAAATCGACTCAAACGTCACATTTCTCATCATGCGTGGCGATTGTCTCACGGGTATATGTGGTAACCTTCCTTTGTTTTTGTTGTTTGGTCAGAAATTGCATTGTGGTCTATTCGAAGCGCTCACTTTGGAGAGGAAAGTAGGCATATAAACGCTTGAAAAGGAGCCATTTATAGGTTCTTGAACACGCGCAGTCCGGCGGAAGGTTTCAAACAATATTGCAGTTGCTGCCGAAGAAAAAAAGGCAAAGTCCCATACGAACGATACTAGGTATATATACAAGTGTATGGGTTGCCACAAGCCGTAGGAGACGTTAACAGACTATAGGAGAAAGCCTTATACTACATGCATAACGCACACCATTTGGGCATAACGAAATTATCATCAAACCAAAGCTTATTTTACATTAGAAACAATAGTGTGCAATTCAAAAGAAATACGCAAGAAAACAATCGAACACAGACCACATCTTGACGCGCATAACATCATGAAAATAGTAACGAAAGATATTGCTAGGACCAAAAACACGTTAGCAGCGCAGACGTCACCCTTTTCTTTATTTCTCGTTCCAGCACCGACACACACGAGAAACACAGGCATTAGTGCCATTTCGCTCTCTTCTTGTGCAGCAAGGAGGGAGCGGACAAATATTACTACAGTATTCGGTGCTCCAGTATGGTCCCACGTGATTAAGGCGAAAGCCTTACTTGACTATGTTCGCGATTTCACGTCAGGTGAAATGGACTCAAAACGTGTTAGCACTTGTTACGTAGTGCCTGGTGTCATCGACAGTACCGGAATCATGAAAGAATGCAAACATTATCTTCATTCATAAGAAAGGGGACTCTAATGACTTTAAACATTGCAGACCAATCAGCTTACTGTCTGCTACTTATAAGGTATTTACTAAGGCAATAGCTAATAGAAACAGGACAACCTTAGACTGCAATCAAGCAAAGGATCAAGCAGGTTTTAGGAAACGGTACTCTACTATCGATCATATCCATACCATCAACCAAGGGATAGCAAAATGCTCGGAATATAACCAGCCCTTATATATAGCATTCATTGATTACGAAAAAGCATTTGACTCAGGTGAAACCTCGGCGGTGATGCAGGCATTGCGAAATCAGGAGGTAGACGAGTCTTACGGGAAAGTGCTAGAAAATATATATAGTGGCTGCACAGCAACCATAGTTCTGCATAAAGAAAGTAACAAAATTCCCATAAAGAAAGGTGTTAGGCAAGGAGACACAATCTCCCCAGTACTATTCACAGCTTGCTTAGAGGAAGTATTCAGAGACTTGGAATGGGAGCAGTTAGGGGTAAGGGTAGATGAAGAATACCTCAGATATCTGCGATTTGCTGATGACGTTGCCTTGCTAAGTAACTCAAGAGATGAACTGCAAATAATGATTGATGATCTAGACAGGAAAAGTAGAAAGGTAGGCTAAAAAATCGATATGCCGAAGACTAAGGTAATGTTTAGCAGCCGTGGGAAGGAACAGCAGTTTATGTTAGGTAGGGAAGCACTGGAAGTAGTAGGCGAATGTGTCTATCTAGGACAGGTAGTAACCGCAGATCCCGACCATGAAAAAGAAATAACAAGAAGAATAAGGTTGGGATGGAGCGCATTTGGCAAGCACACACGGATTATGACTAGCAGCTTACCGGTATCGCTCAAGAGGAAAGTATACAACAGTTGCATCCTACCTGTACTCACCTATGGGGCTGAAACTTGGAGGCTAACCAAGAGAGAGGTCTACTTAAGTTGAGGACAACTCAGAGGGCTATGGAACGAAAAATGGTGGGGGGTAACATTAGGAGATAGGAAGCGTGCAGAGTGGGTCAGAGAAATAACTCAAGTTACTGACATTCTAGTGGAAATTAAGAAGAGAAATGGGCATGGGCAGGACATGTAGTGCAAAGAGAGGATAATCGATGGTCGCTTGGGGTAACAAACTGGGTTCCAAGGGAAGGAAAGCGTAGCAGGGGCGGCAGAAAGTTAGGTGGGCGGATGAGGTTAAGAAGCTCGCAGGGGTCAAGTGGATGCAGCTAGCACAGAACCGGGTTAATGGAGAAATATGGGAGAGGCCTTCGCCCTGCAGTGGGTATAGTCAGGTTGATGATAATAATGATGATGATGACGTCGTTCATGAAGAAATGGGAGCAAAAGGCAATTGTGCAATATAGATGAAAAAAAAAATGTTAATACCCAACTTGACTGATGTGTAATGATTAGTTAATTCTTCGTGTGTGGCGTTTATCTCGTCTCGTAATACTATATCTGGCGCGCTCTAATGCTTAAAATAAGAGCGGCATTAAGGAATAAGGGAGGTGAGCTCTCAATCTGATTTACCTTCATGATTGCCTCTGGCTCCCCGCACCGGTATAGCACAGACCACCTGCCACCCTGATGATCACAGTGCAGCAACGTCATACCCGATGTAAGGCAGAAAAAGGTAAATAAAAAAATCACAGTCGTTTCCGAAACCGGTGCCGCTTCCCAAAAACTAAATTCCGTTGTTCGATTGGCCTGCATTTCACCGCACGCTAATGCACGACATTCGCGTGGTGGATTCGTAACAACCCTCGGATAATTTCTTCTTCTTCTTCTTCTTCTTCTTCTTCTTCTTCTTCTTCTTCTTCTTCTTCTTCTTCTTCTTCTTCTTCTTCTTCTTCTTCTTCTTCTTCTTCTTCTTCTTCTTCTTCTTCTTCTTCTTCTTCTTCTTCTTCTTCTTCTTCTTCTTCTTCTTCTTCTTCTTCTCTTCTTCTTCTTCTTCTTCTTCTTCTTCTTCTTCTTCTTCTTCTTCTTCTTATTATTATTATTATTATTATTATTATTATTACGTTGTGATTTCTACATAGCATTAGCCGACTTTATTCGTGGGGCTGTGTACACAACCACCCAACGTCTTCTTGGCGTGACTACGTGAGTTAAGATGAACCCGAGACACCGTTGATGAAACTTGTTTAAGAAATCCTCCTCGCATCATTGAAGTATGGCGAGTAGAAGGAAAAACAAAGTGTTCAAAGCAAATAACTACGACTATTCTCTAAAAGAAATAAAATATTGAGAGTAAGTGCAGAAAGAGAAATGCGGAGAGATAGACTCGAAAGAATAATCTATGTTAAGGAAAGAATGGACTGCGATACATTGTCCATCAACATGGCTTCGCAGGCACCGCCTACGAGACGCGGAGGAGTTGCATTATCCATGCAACTTCGCTCAAGGTGCAGAGAAAACAAAGCTCCACTCGCTATTCATGCGTCGGAGGCACTGGAACCAGGTTGTGCTGATCCTTTCTGACTCTGCAAGAAACAATAACATCGACTGGTTCCTTCGCTACCCCGTACCCCATTCCTTCCGCGGGATTACGCTTGCGCTTGTTTTCATTCCTGACATAGAGCCTCACAATTTTGGGTTGCTCTGATCGAGAACTCGGGTTAGCCTGTTTGCACAGGCTGTTGCGATGATCAAGGGGCTTATACATAAGGCGCATGGATGCTTCTTGTTGCGTCGTCGAAAGAACGAGCTCCAGCGCGCGATTGGATGCGCTTGTATATCAAAGCCAGTCTCCACGACGAAATCGAAGCCGTAGGAGATCATCCAGAGCGCGCTTTTTCCTGGAACTTTCATCCCTTTTTCCTGTTATATTTTCCTGACAATTATCATCCCAGTTCAGAAAGTAGTTTTATTAATGCAGTAGCTATTCTGCAAGTAATTACGTAATTTAAACGATTACTTAAGAAAACTCGTTCTTTTGAGTTTATTGCATGTGCAGCTTGCTTTTATAACGTTTGCTCATGTTATCCTTTCGATAAGGAAGAAATTAAGACTTCACAGGCGTTCTCATGTAGCTCACGGCCGTTCAATGAAATTTGGCAATTTTTTTCCCGAAAAAACCCTGACGTGCTCGAGGGAAAAGCAGAGAAAGCTCAGTACAGCCGCCCATAGACTTAACACGATTGACGGAAAGCGGGATTCGGACTGCCATGAGCGCTGCTAAGTGATAGCCATCGGGTGTAAGATAATAGATACATTTAGCATGCCTTGCACCGTGTTATCGTTTGGCTAACGAAGTACCGTGCACCGGTTAACCAACAGTGCGGATGCTCTTGATTTGTCCCGACGCGTGGCAGCTCACCTTGAGGCAGCTAGATGGCGCTAGTTGCCCGTCAGCTAAGTGCATGCCCACCGCGTCGGGAGCAATCAGTGCGGGCGCACTGCTGGTGGGAAGAATCCCGGTACTCAAATAATGCAGTCGGCAGCGAGATACACTGCATCTAAAGGTGTCTAATGCTCTTGGTACGTTTAGATCGGCTGATGATAGCTGGTGTGCAGATAGATTTCACTGCTTTTTCGACTGGGCCAAATCATTGCGTAGACAGCGCGCTCGTTACGTAGGCGTTTCTCCGCGCTTTGCTTTCCGGTTGCGGCCTGACACGCCCGGGCTATGCGTCCCACTTTTTTTACCGCGGGAGCCATCAGCTGCGCGCTAAACTTCCACAGCTCGCTCAGCTCGCGAGTTATGACGGAATGCTGCGGATTTAACAAGTATAAAATGCTATGGCTAGCGTCGCGTGCTTTCAAGTGAATTTAGCAGGAAGTCACACGTATCCGTGTCGTGATCTCGAAAAATAAAAAAAAAAAAAAACAAGCCCGAAGGTATAAGCGATTCATAGCAGCCAGTAAGGTTTGAGAAAAAGGTGGAGGGGAGTGCTTGGATTCGAAATATACAAACTGACATCCCCCCTTCCCGTTCTCTTCAGGGTAATATGTCGAAGAGGCGATCGCAGGGCATATTTTATTATTATATTTGGTAAACATATTCGGCAAACTTGATTGCACTTGGGGTCTCGCTTTGATTGATCAAAAGCAGGCTGCTTTTGCGTTTTCGTGGGTACATAGTGCTACGGCTACAAAGCAGGTATATTAATCTAACCTCACCTCACTTTGGCTTTTCTATAATTATATACCTGAAGGCCTATTTGCAGAAAATGCACTTCAGCAACACCGATAAACAATTGTACTCCCTGTCATTTGTACCCATATGCCATGCCATTACACATGACATGCCATACAAATTGTAATATTGGGGAGCTAAGAGAGTGAGAAGTTTCGGCTTAAACTAAACATTAAAAAGACAAAGATCATGGCGTCTTGCCCTATCAAGTCCTGGAGCATCAATGGACAAGAAGTGGAAGCTGTGACAGATTTTCTCTTTTTGGGCTCCAAGATTACCTCGGAAGGAGACTGCAGCCATGAAATTAGGAGACGCCTGCTTCTGGGAAAGAGAGCAATGGTTAGCCTTGACCCCCTAGTAAAGAGCAGAGACATTAGTCTGCCAACCAAGATCCGTATAACTCGTGCTATGGTCTTTCCAGTTGTGATGTATGGATGCGAGAGTTGGACTGTGAAAAAGGCTGACCGCCGAAGAATTGACGCGTTTGAATTGTGGTGCTGGCGAAGACTCTTGAGAGTTCCTTGGACTGCCAGAAGATCAAATCAGTCGATACTGTCGACCATAAACCCTGACCGCTCATTGGAGGGTCAAATTCTAAAGTTAAAGCTCAGCTACTTTGGTCACCTGATGAGAAGAGAGGAGTCGCTGGAGAAAGATTTGATGTTGGGAAAGGTTGAGGGTCGCCGGAGAAGGGGTAGGCAGCGAAAGCGATGGTTAGATGGCATCCTCGAGGCACTGCAGATGAAGTTATGTGATGTTAGGAAGATAGTGAGAGACCGGAAAGCGTGGCGTGATATGGTCCATAGGGTCACTAAGAGTCGGACACGACTGAACGACTGAACTGAGTGTTGATTTGTCAGAATCGTACCTCAAATTACTTCAAAATAACCCGATTTGTTTCGCGTATTGGCCATTCATGGCGCTTACGGCGCTTTCTCATTTACTGATTCCACTTCGTGGTTATAAATAAAGAAAAATATGTAGCTTTTTTCGTCGAATTAGATGACATGTTTTCTACGCAGCTATCACTGTCACATGAGTCCAAAATCCTAAAACCTCCGAGACAAAGATTTCATCAGGAGCAGCTGAGGACACATTGAAGGGCTGGAGTAACTTAGAACTTTTGGAGCGAAGCTCGACTTTTCGCAAGCAAAGAAAATGACCTTAACAGAGCTTAGATGATTGCTATGCGCCTAAACAAGTGGTTCATTGCGCTTCGCTACCGTGGCTACAATGTAGAGAGCTGAGAGCACACGGTCCCTTGGTATGTGCGCCTTCCTAAGCACGTAATTCGCTTTAATCTGAAAAAAGCAAGGGCTATAGAAGAACCGGTTGAAGGTTTTATTCGTTGTGCTGTGAATCGAAGATGCCAAGCCAAATCTGGACTTCCTTCTGTCGTGCGCCGGGAAGAAGCGCTTGCTAATAACCATGAAAGGACGCGTGTCAGACTATAAGCAGAAACCTAAGGTGAAAGAGAGGCTCGTCTTGAGAAACAGTGGGTAAAGTATGTCAGTGACGCACTTGAACACCGTTTTGGACCTGGTGTTCAACAAGTTCCCGCTTTGGTGCAAACTAGGTGTTCCAAATACTCAAACTGTGGCGAACTATTTCAGCGACCACAGGAATTTCTGATATAATCCACGTGAACGACTAAGATTTACCGAGTGTTGAACAATAAAAACTGACCAAGACTTGAATAAGACAAAGCTAAACATTGTCTAACCAGGGTTAGCCGAGCTTTCATTCCGTATAGCTAAGCTAAGCCGATTGGAACCTCGGCCATTTTTTGTTTCTGCCCCTACCTTCTTGAATACGCTTAACGGAATGCCCGCGAAAGTCTGCGAGAAAGCACGGCAAAAATTCAGTCCCTTAATGCGAGTGGCTGGGAATGTTGACTGTCAACCCTGCCGACTTTCTCTTCGCCTTCTGTCTTTGTTTAAGCCTACCAAGATAACAGCGCTCGATATTCGTCTTCTTTCTCCTCTTCGTCTTGTTTCAGGGTACGCAGAGAGAAGAGTGAGAAGTGGACACATGACCTTCTGTGACACCCTTTTACTCAATCGAAGGCTACATCTATTAGCATGCTACTAATCCTCTCTTTTAAAAATCGAAGTTATATCTTTCTAACATACGCGGTTGTGTATAGGCGGTGTAGGCTACAACTTTGCTTGTGGCCTTTACTTGGGTGTGCAGCTACTTGGTTCGCTTGTTAGCTCTGCTCTCGGGGAGGCAAAGAAAGTACGATATTACCCACAAGGGCCACAATGCATTTCGGTACTAAAAGAAAAAAAAAACTGAAGCCAAGGATGAAATACAATGCATAGAAAATTACTAGTTTAGTTGTTGTTTTTTTTCAGAAATCGTACTCCTAGTAGGGGCCCCTTTCGTGAATACGGAGGCCCGTAGTCACCACTCAACCGCACCAGAGATCGCAGCCTTCGTGTTGGTGAGACGACGCTACTTTGTAGCGACAGGCGCGCGTGGTTCCGAGGTCAGAATCGCTCGGCGGTAGCAGCCGCAGCAGCAGGCGGCGAGCTCGGCCGTCTTCGTGAGGCGATCTGCGCCGTCGCATCGTTTATTTAGCAAAGCCCGACGTGGACGCTTGCATTATGCAGCGAGCGCAGTTGGTTCTCAGTGGGACGGGTCACCGCGCAAATCGCTATTCTTCAGGCCGCCGAGCAGCGCGACAGCGTGTGTCCCCGCGTCGTCTACCCCTCTCCCCCTTCGCGGATGCTTTCTTTGTCTCTCCGTCGTATTCAGTCCGAGCGTCCTGACGTCGCCTGCTAAAGCTTTTTTGCTGCACAGATTTTTGAGGGCATGCGGATATCATTGCATCTGTAACTAGCAGCTTTCTGTCACAATACCTACGAAAGAGAAAGAATATTTGCTGCTTTACGAGAAAACGAACAGCATTCATTAGGGAACGACAGGCGGGCAAATATACTGTTGTATAACAAATTTTCTTTACTCACTTGCTATAATGGCATGTTAAGGTTGTGACCAAACACCTCTATATATAAACTTATTGGCTTATAATAACGGCAGTTTAGCCGGAAGTGGCAGCTATGGTACGTGTGATATAATAAGGGTTGCAACAATAAGGCTTTTTCCTTGCTGCTCATCATAGCGGGTGTTCCATGTCGTGACTCTGTAGGCTCATACATGGCGAAGCCAGAAGAAAAATTATCGATATTACATGCGGAGTTTGAAAACGCTTCTCGACGATGGTCGGCCAGCAACAACCACCAACCCTCGTGTGCTCAGACAACTTGGCATTAAACTGGAAAAGATTCCGGCAGCACCTTGACATCTTCATGTTAGCTGCCGGATACTCCACAAAGGGCTTTGCAACAAAGTCGCACTGCTCCTGCATGTGGCAGGTGATGAAGCACTGGAAGTGTACAACACCTCCAAGTACGCCGATGGCGAGTCACGCGAAGAGTACGACGTGGTAGTCATAAAGTTCGAGAACTACTGCGTTCCAAAAAAAAAAAAAAACATAAAAAAACGATATCTACTAGTGCTACATGTTCCGAAGAAGGTAACAATCGGAAGATGAACCCTTTGAGCAATTTCTTTGTGACTTCAAGAGCAAAGTTTCATGGGTTTTCAACTATGGCCAAGTCGATGTTGAGGGACCAGATTGTTTATGGCATCCGAGACAAAAAGCTACGGGCTAAGCTGCTCAGGAAAACGGGTCTGATGTTGAAGGGGGCAGTTCGCTTTTGTCAGGCAATGGAAGACGCGGAGAAGCAGACTCGGGTCTGCGTCATAAGCTGCCTCACATATAGAGCAGAAGTTACGGGACCTCCTACCTCACATATAGAGCGAAACTTACGGGACCTCCCCATTCCTCCAAGCATACTTCGACATGAATCTCCGGGGCAGGGACCGGCAAGCGCGCGTCCTTGACGATGGGCTGCCGCGCAAACAGCCGAGAGTATAAAAAAGGAAGACCGAAGCACGCCTGCGGCAGTGTGCTCTGGGAAGATTCAGTCTTCCGGGCCTCCCTCGCGGCTGCTCGCTCTGGGAAAGTGTCTTGTTTTTCACCGAGCCTCCGATCAGCTCATCGTTCTTCTCATCTGCACAGCCGCCGCTACCAATCAACTCTGCTACTTCGATGCCGCACCTAACAAGAAAGCCGTGAGAATTCCTTTTTTGTCATAGACTGTCGGTTATTAAAATATTGTTTTCGTGTTTATTTAACCTTGATCACGCTGTGTTTTGTTTTGGAATGCTTGCTGTGACATCTTTATAGTCTTCTTTTATGGCAGCGTTTTGTTTATTGTAGGGCTTTCCTTCTTTCCGTTACCGAGTCGTTTTGATCACTATCCTGTCATGTTGTTTTCTTTTTTTTTCTATTATTTTTCTGTCCAAATTTGGACTACTGGTTATAAATATCTCAATGTTTGTAAAAGAAAATGTACTTGAGGTGCATGGCGACCCGGACACATTGAAGACACGCGGAAGCGTGTAGTTGTCACTTCCAGTGTCGCACGTCCCTCCTAGCACTGGAAAGTATGTTCTAAACGACGAATTCTGTTTGCCGATGATGCTTGCAAAGCTATCGCGTAAGAAATAAATCAGCTCGCGCACAGAACAACATTGGCAGTGGCTTAGCTAATTAAGCCTGGTAATTGCGAAAGCAATAGCTATGGCTACGCCTAGGTTCAGCTGGAGGTGGGGTGCTTGTGGTTATGCTTATGGTTATGCAGTGATTCACTCTGGCCACGGCATATTGTTCAACTATTGTTTAATGAGGGGTGCTACCTGGTTATTCTACTAGTAGCTAACTAGTAGCGAGGCAAGGAGTGCCGTGGCTGCAACGATATATTTGGCTGGGGTTGAGGTTAAGGCAGAATGTACAACTGCCGCTCCTGCGCCAGCTGCAACGACATTCTTTACGCCAACAGAAATGAAAGCATCCCTGAAGACTGCGTTGGTTCCACCTGGCGCTAGGCTGCCTCCTATAGTATCCAGCTTGCACCCCCGGCGGTAGCTGCGGTAGGAGCGAGAGTTAGGCTGCGGTTGGTAGCTACCGCCTCGCGAGTTGACGGCGCGAGTTGGGGGCCTTGTTTTTGCGGCAGATGGGATGATGTCACTCCGGCTGCAGCACTCAACCTTTTTCAACCAGTGTGAAATTCAACGTACGAACGGAATCACCAATGTTCTTGTCCGCGCTTTGTCTTTTTCATCTGCTGCTTTACGATTGTTCCATTCCAACTCGCCCTGTTATCGATAAATACTCCTTGACGCCGTTTTCGCCTGACATTAAGAACAATTGCTTTTTTTTTTTTTTGTATAGTGGCTTGTGAAATTTATTACCGCCTAGTGTTTTTGAGTCAAACAATTTTGCGGTTGAATTGAAACGCTTGCTCTCAGTTGTCTAGAAATTTATCCCTTCTTATATTTGGCCCTGTGTATTTCTGCGCTGCCTGTTAATGTAATATTGTTATCATTACTTTTGTCATAATGTTGTCGGAACCGTTCTTTTATTTTCCCTTCTTATCAGGCCAAAATTGGCCTGCAATGTATTTGTAAAAATAAATTAAAAACTTCGCATTCGGCTGGCGGCCATCGCACCGGCAACGAGAAAGTTCGAAACTGACTTTTTGCATAATGAATTTGGCTCTGCATATTCCGTGTGCGAGAGGCTTTGGCATAGGCGGGATGTGGCAACAATGAGTGCACCCATGTATGCAAATTCGGAGCTCATACAGCGTTCATTGTGACATGGGGTTCACTTGCAGGTGTTTTCCTCAGTGGCGAGATACCACTGAGGAAAACAGTGTCGCATGAAACCCGCGTTGTACTGATCGTTTGCAAATCATTCTCACGCAAAGACCCCGTTAAATAAAGAACACTCTAACAACATAAACAAAGTAAAACAGTCCATTAATTGTCTCCTGGGATATCTCCTGCTCCTATATTCATTATATCTCCCTCCCTCCCTCCATTTTTTATTTTTTTTGTAAAGGTATTGTCCTAGAGAAGCTTGTTTTATTTATATAGCCTTTCATTTCCGGTGATTTCAAGGATTTGGTGCGTTTTATATTACGTACCCTTAAAGGGCTAACTGACCCAGGAAACTTAGGCCATTCTTATGAGGTTCATGCCCAGCTTCAATTGAATTATGCAAGCCTAAATGTATATACTAAAATCCTTATTGGCTTTGTAAACAAGGTCCATTGTAAGGCAAAACGTTACCTGCCTACTTTTTGTCTGGTTTGAGAGGGTTGACAGGCGGTCAGCTAAAATAATCTGATATATCCTTTTGTGAAAAAGCAAATGTGGTTGAGCTATGATGGTTTATAAAGTGTTGAAGAAATGTTGGTATTGGATTCCTTGCATGGATATTCACAGTTATTAGTCTGATCCTAAAGTGCCTGCACATTAAAAAGTCTTAGGTAGCCACTACTTATACTCCGTGTAAAGATGCGCCAGGCATTACTAGATGACTATAAGTAAATTGGTTCGTTCGTTCTTTTACGGCTTAAACGTAACAAAACGACGTACGCTGATTGTGCTCCAGGCTTCCTAGGAAGCGTTTTTCTTTTTATTGCAGTCGCTTTATCGGTCATGGATTTTTGTTTACATTGATAATGCTGACTGCCTCAACCATACCCCTTCTTCTTTAGAAATGTGTACCTGCTTTCATCCCTCCCTACATTCTATTTTGCCCCGCCGGGGTGACGCAGTGGTTACGGCGCTTGACTACTGTGCCCAAGGAAACGGGATTGAATCCCGGCCTCGGCGGCTGCGTTTCCTTGGAGGCGAAACGGAGTGGCGGCCGTATGCTGTGCGATGTCAGTGCACATTAAAGAACCCCAGGTGGTCGAAATTTTTGGAGCCTGAGTCACTTTGGGACATTAAACCCTGCAAACCAACCAACCTACATTCTATTTTCTGGATACTGCTTGGCGGCGTATAAAATGGTTCGCGCATATGCAGTTTACACCGACTGTACACACCGGTTGGGCTAAGAGGTTCTGGGTAGTGTGGCCTGTTCCAGGTTAAATCAGACCACAGCGCTCTACCTCCTTTAACTAATAATGGTGGGATGCGTGCGATAAAGCATTTTATGAACGCCTAAAAAATGTTAGCTCGTAAATTAAGAAAGTACGCTTCAGGCACCACTATAGAAACATGCTATATATTCGGGGTCCCTTTATAAAATACGGACATTGCTCGAAATATCGCGTGAAATATTGCTGTGAGCCAAGCTTAAACCATTGTGGTCAATGGGTGGTATTGCGCGCTGTCTATACACTCGTTGACCTGATTCTTAATGCGCTCTTACTATAAAGCAAGCAAATGGTACGCAGGGGTCTAAGGTAATGCAAGTATTTTACGGAAGGCTTTAAATATGGCTGAGCTCTTCCTGTATGATGAAGTGACAGAAGCAGTTTTACAGGTCTGCCCTACAAAATGTTTGCTGCAAAACTATTTTTGATGCTTTGTTTTTAGCATTACCTTCTCCTGGCTTCATCGCTAAGAAAAAGTATTTACCCAGCTCATTTTCACAAACTTCGCTAATCTACACTAGATCGCAAATTCATCGTGCTTTCAAGCGTCACTTCTAGAAAAAATTAACTCTCAATAATGGGTAATTGCATAGCAAAAAATGCAAACCAAAACACAAGGGTTTCGTTATTGGCCAAAAAAAGCGACCTACAAGCAGTGCCTATATCAGCCTGAAATTTTCACCGAACTTTCGAATGACAACATGCGGGCATGTATTTTCAGATGTGAATGACAACATCCGGCAGCGTGGCAACTGAATAGACTGCACGCACAAGGCTGTCTCTGCTTTATGAAAACAACAAAAACTTAAAACAGACCAAGACCAGAAAAGAGAAGAAATAAAAAAAGGCAGTGAGAATAGGGATTACGCACTTGTTGAGTACCCCGGCTTGCTTTTTGCACTCGAGATTTGCTCCGCCTGGCTCCTCGGGGACACGTTGGCGGAAAATGAGCAAGCTCTTTATGCGGACGGCCTCAGGTCTAGGCACCATAGAAGTAAAGGCGCACATCTGTCCTCGAGAGAAGACCATTTTGTATTTTGTTTTTATAAAAGGTGGAAGGCACTTCACTTATGTTTTCCCTTCAACCAGATCCTGACATCGTAAATAAAAAAAAATCTTTAAACAACAAAACCCACAAAGGCAACAATAGGTTGGCGGAAAAAGAAGTAGATGAAGAAAGTCGCCGAAGAGAATCGTCTCCATCAGGTGCCAAGATGGAAGATGGGATCGCGTCGAGGGCACTCTGAACCGACAATCCTGATCTCGGAGAAGGAAATAAATACAAACACTAGGTGGGCCTCCACCAGTGATTCAGAAGTGGTGGCTCTTTTAGTGCGGCTGCCAGACGGGTCTTCATCCTGGTTTTGTTATCTATCTTTTTAGGGCAGAAGGCTCTATTGATGGCTCTCTTTTCTTTTTGTTTTTTTTTTTTAACATTCATTGGAGCATCAGTGTTGCTGCTTCGGAGTTCATATTGACCCTTCCAAGAGTTTTTTTTTTTCTTTTTTCCGGATGTCTAACTTATCAGTCTTCTATAGAAGTGTTTTCGCTTCCATATACCTGGCTTCTAGCTTTAGAAGAAGATGGAAGAGGCCACCTAAAGTGAAATATAAATCGACAAATGAACAGAGGGGAATAGCCGTGTGATAGTTAATTGATCGTGATACGATGCAGTACTCATAGCAGCACTAGATCTGGACACAAGCGCTCACAAATTCCTAATGCGGCTTTCTTTCTCTGTCGGGACTGTCGCTGCGGAGAGGTGTCTCTAAGCTGAGGTTCTTGCCAGATGTTGATTAAGCGCCAGCAAGATTGATTTTCGTGTCTACAATAAACTTCGGCATAAGCATTCCCTGAATTTTTGAATCAAAAGAAAAAACAACCAAATCAAACTTTTTCTTTTTTTATCGAAATATGAGGATCATTTAAAACAAGAAGAATATGCAGGGATATCTTGTAAAACATGTGTCTGCTATTTTGCAAAGAAGACATTTTCCTTTTTTTTGTTCATTCTAATACAGCACAGCTTTCCTTGGCTCAAACGTTGTTACCGGCACTTCGCACAATTTCAAATTGTTCATCGTAAAATTTCAACATAAGCAGACCTAGCCTAGTGTTAGTATTTCATCACTTCATTAAAGTGCTCTTCTTGTATTCTGCTGCAGGTGTATTTCTTATCAGGTCCCTTGGAAGCACTAATTCTTTCCCACAAACACGTGCAAGCGCTGAGCCTGACTGTTTCTACCGCTGCTTCTGGCGCTTTAGTATAATCTTCTCCATTCAGAGGAATCGCATATTTACAACCCAAGAACAGTCATCTTGAGCCAACGTTCTTTCAATTGACTATACCCCAACCTACTCACCAACTCGCCCCTCGCCTGCCTTCCTTCTCAAGAAGCAAAAGCTGTGTAAACCTTGGCAATCATGACCATGCCCAGAAGAACACAAATCCTCTTTTCGAAACGTTGGATAGCAGACAGACGCTCCACCTCAACTCTTATTCTGTTTCCTTTTATTTCCTGCAATGGCCACTATTTGTTAAAGGTGCCCTCAAACTAAGAAATTCAACGCTATCAACGCAGTCGTCCCTTTGATTTCTTGTGCCGTATCTGCTAATGCAGGGTAGCCAATCATAAACTAGAAGCCTCGATCCTAACGCTTACTGGCGGAAGGAAAACGTAGTCGCTTATTTTCGCATTTGGCCGCTGCTGACGCATCATCTGAGATTTCGGTCTTTGCATGTCCTTGCACACTACTGACAGGAACTTCTATACATAACAGGGGATATGTCAGCGTGTACTCGGTGTGCGCTAAAAGCTGCATTTTGGTAGTAGTTGTAGCTGGTTTATTCTAGCAGTACCTAGTTATGCACGCACAGAGTGTGTTCCCGTGAGTAAGAACCTAAACGAGTCATCGGTTCTGCGCATAAAGGTGGGTTCAGACGAAAGGACCGGAGCGCGGACGGTCCGCGCGCGTCAGCACGGATCTGCTGCCACGTGACCACTCGTCACTGTGTCCATCCGGCCGTCGAGCATTCACACGAAGCCAGCGGAGCATCCGCGTGTATTCTCCTCCAGCGCTGTTCGTGCGCGCTGCCGAAAACCTTTCTACCGAGAGTTTCAACATGGAGGCCGAGCGAAACCATCGTCGCGCTACTCTGGCTATTTTACGTGAAGTGTGCGAGGACGACGAGGAAGCGAAAAAGCGTTCATTTATTTAGAGCTTTTTTTATTACAAGCATCTTCAATATTTCATATCGGTGGGCAGCTCTCTACGAGCGCTAAAAACGTGACTGTCCCTTCATCACTGAGCGCTTTTTTCACTACTTCTCCCACAATAAGCACTAGAAACCGAGTAAAGCTACAACTCTGGCACACCCACAAGCACAAACGCACAAAAAACGATGCACTGCAGCGAACACAGAGCGAACGACGCAGCGCATGCACAACAAACAATACCCCGCTCGAACTGAATACCAGACGAAATGCGCGGGCGTAGCAACGCGGAGGCAGCAGCGATAAAGCAAAACGAGCAAAAACAATCTCGGTTCGCGCGGACTGAAAAAGGCGCTTGGCATATTCAGTCCGCTCCGCCCGGACGGCCACGCCGCTCTCTCGTCATCGCTCAGAGCAGTGACGTGGGCGTCACGTGGGGACGCGGGTAGCGATGACGCGTGCGGATCATCAGCGCTCCAGTCCTCCCGTCTGAACCCACCTTAACAAGGATTGTCCTAGTCGAAATACGATAAAGAGGCCATATAATGGTGGCCCTCTGTTGTATCTGCTCTGTTTGGGGTACAGTTATGGCAAACATTTTGCCGCCGAAAAATTGAGTCAAAACCTACAGAGACCTCTTTCGCTCGTACACTAAGTCTTTTCCGTCCGCGCCAAGGGACAGCAAGTACGAGCGGTGATTTAGAGTATTTTGCGAAAATGTCATTCCTATTGATTTACAGTTTAAGAGCGTGTGTCTATAATGAGGCAACCATCATGAATCTAGCGGTCGAAATAAAAATTTCAAACAGGGCAATGAACCCACATACACATAAAAAGCTGGTGTAATGTTGTAACTATTGTAATTAAATAATCGTAATAGTTATTTTTATCACCTGTAATATGATCACTACTATTATTATTGCAGATTTCAGCTTTGTATACCTATTTAGGCACTGAATGTGACGCACGCGATAGCTCTAATGACCGAAGATTATAAAAAACTGCGCTGCAAGACGACGTCAGGGAAAGGAAATAGCACAGGCGCAAGTTTTCGCTCCTCTCCTTTCGTCGTTGTCTTGTAGTGCAGTTTTTCCCTTATTTGAACATGATCCAACTAGTCAGCAATATCGTTCTTCTAAGCTGTAATGCCGTTTATATCTCAATGTGTTAGACTGTGCCATTTTAGCAAGTAATAACTTCCAAAACTAAAGGGAAGAGATGAGACACGGATGCCAGAAATTAAAGATCGGAAAAAAATAAATCAAACCATAATACTCGTGACAAGTTTGGATACAAATTGCAATGTTTCTTGTTCAAAAACACTGCCCTAGAAATGAATTCTGCTCGAGGAATGTCATCGGAGACGCAATTTGACACTGTCCGCACTCTGAAGCAACCAGTAACGGGTGGCTTCAGAGAGAGCAGTGAAGAATGTGCGGAAGAATGGGTGGCACAAGAATCATTGAATAATGACTGAAAATCTTGATCGAAAGATGCAAGGTAATTACTTTTTCCAGGTGTTTCAAGAAGACTCTGCGTCTCTGATGGGCTTCATTAATCACCTCGTGTAACCTTGACGTTCCAATCCTTTTGTGTTTTAAGTTTCTGTGGCAACATCGTGCTAACTTTTAGTTCTCAAAAAAACGCTCAATGTTTTTTTTTAATTTTTAGAGCGAATTGTTTACCGTATTGTATGCTATTATTGAGCAATTTAATGAAGGCAAATGTTGCGCCTGAGTCTGAATGCTGAACTGTCGCTGTCCTTGATAGGTTAGGTATTTTTTGAGGCGCAAACGACGTTTCAAAGAATATCTTCTGCGGTTGCAGTATGAACAAGCAAGACGACGGTGATGATAAATTTCATTTGTGAAAAGGCGACCCTGGTTTAAGTGCGCTGCGGCACAATGTATTTTCTTCTTATGAGGTTAGGTATGAGACCCGCCTTCCCAAGCATTTCACTCAAATCAGTAACTTTTTGCCATTACCTCAAACTCTGAACTATATTACTGGAATACCTTAAGCTAGTTCCCAAAGACGCGGGATCGAATCCCGGCCTCGGCGGCCGCTTTTCGATGGAGGCGAAAAGCAAGGCGCCCGTGTGTTGTGCGATGTCAGCGCACGTTAAAGAACCCCAGGTGGTCGAAATTTCCGGAGTCCTCCACTACGGCGTCTCTCATAGCCTGAGTTGCTTTGAGACGTTAAACCCCACAAACCAAACCAAACCTTAAGCTAGTTTATAGATCCTTTCGTTGCGGTCGTACTTATAAAACATTGTAATTAAGATAGCGAAACTCAAAAACTACGGTGGTATAGACAAACAAGTTACTCGCCTTGGTGGCAAATTTTTAAACCGATAGCAAAAATGAAATTAGAGTCTCGCTATAATTACAGGAGGAAGTTCCCACAAATAGTATGTATCCTTTCAGTTGCCAGATTTTGTGGTATTCAGAATAATTTAAGGCTAGTTTGTGGTGCGTTGATTGTTCAGTCGTCCCAGTGACTTGACGTGTGACATATACGTCCGACGCGCCTTCTTTTTACAGCAAGTTACGAAAGCTCTAGAGGCAAACTTGCTATAAAATTACAACGGTCCTCAACTTTGTTTTGGCTTCCTATGGCTCAGAAAATCAGGTTCTTTCCTAAAAGAGGCCTGCTTACAGTTCAGGTACATTCTCATGTGCACTGCTGTTTTCTGCCATGGCCACAATGAACTGCTTGCAACCGTAAATGCAGCGACTGGCCTCGACGATAAGTATTGGGCGAATAGAGCAACGCAAAGCTGTGGAATATGCGAGCTGCAATTAAACAAGGGTCTTTCAGGAGACGTATAATAACTGATGGCATAGACACAATTTAATTTTGTACCGCAAACAAGAGTGAAAAGTCTTCCGAGTGTGCGGATGGCTGATTAGAGGAGGGATGAACGAAACCCCACACGCCGTCCGCACGCGCATAGCTTCTGAGGTTTTATTCGTCTTCTTTGGCGCTGTGTTGATTGGTATTAATAACTTCTGATCTATATACGTCTCTGTAAACTCATAGTCGAGACTACACATATTAACTCAGAGTCGAAGTATGTATTCAACAAGGAGAAAATAGAAACCCTGGCAGAATGACGGCTAATAAAATGCTCCTGAATAACAGGCATATATTAAACCAAGGAGTCTAAACCGATGAGTCTGTGCACCCTAACAGTGTTAGAACCTCCGTGTCCCAGTGCGCGTTCTTAACCAGAACCATCTTTATGTGCTGTCTCCCTTGACTTAAGGAACCTGTGCGCCGCCCATTTTTCGAAAGTTGGCCAATAAATTAGTCGGCTAATTTATTCTCTGCCCTGCATCGCTTTAATTATACGCTTAAGTTGCTGAATACTCAACATTCAGATCTCTTTAACAGCGTTTCGAGCAATAAGAACTTGCAGTTCTAGAACGCTGCCGCACCATTAAAGAGCCTTTCTTGTTTTGCGCAATAAAGTGAAACGACTGAAAACATTTCATTCAAAGAGACTATATTTTACGTTGCGATGTCACCGCTTGCTTTTTAAACGAAGCATTGTCGCGCAAAGACGATTAATACGAGACAGCATACCTGAAACGCCCAATAAATTTTTTTCTTCATTTTTTTCATTGCTTCAAAGACCTGAACGCCAGAAGTTACCCAGTGAGAAAACGAAACCCCGGTTTCAAAAAAAAAAAAATAAACGAAACATCCAGGAATGACCGTATTCGCTGGCGCAGGTTCGAGAGTTTTTGAAGGCGAAAGCTTTTAACAGCTCATGATTGGCGTCCTCAGAAAGCGTGCGCATAAACTTTTTGCAAAAAGTGTGTACTGCATCTCCAACAATAAGATTAATTAGCGTCAAAATGACGATAGCCTATGAAAACAAAAAGTGCGAGAGTCTTTCTCTACTCTTTCTCCAGCGAGCGAGCGAGCTAGAGAGAGAGATAGAAAGAGAAAGCAAGGGTCTTCCTCCCTCCTCTTCCTCTTTCACTAGCCATTCCCTCTCCTTCTTCCATTCCGTCACCTCGCTCACTCTCTCCTCGCTCTCCCTGTTTCTCTAGAAAGAGAGCAGATAGAGGCAGAGAGACTATCTCGCTTTCTAGAGAAAGAGAGAAAGAGTACAGAGAGATAGAGATAGTAGACAGTGAGATAGACTAAGAGAGAAGGAGAGTCTCGCTATCTCTAGAGAGACAGGGTGATTGAGTGGAAGAGAGTAACTCATTATTTCTGTCTAGAGAGAGATCCTCTTCCTCTCCCTCTTCCCTTCTCTCTCTCTAGAGGATTCAAGGGCGCTCGAAGGAACCCAGAAACGCGGCAAAATGCTTTCGCCGTGCTGCACGTAAGACGACTTAAGTGCTCCCCTGATATTCGGGGGGGGGCTTGGGGGAGGGGGCGTTGTGTTCAGTACCACTCATTACTATCATCTAGCCTTATTCGTTGTGTCTATTGTTGCTTGTGCCAAAGTAAGTCTAGACACTTTAATCCAGTACAAAATATTACTTTCTTTCATGCTGTAGAATTCCAAATTGCACACTGTTGATGCAGTTATTGCAGCTAATTTGCTTGCAAAAGAATTTTTTTTTAATAGCGTTGTTTATAGTCTCAGGGGATAACAGAATATGTAAAAAAAAAATACTCGTTGTCTTAGATTTCTCAATAAGTTAAAGCTAAAATAAAAATCGTAGAGACAATTCGTCGTCTCTTGACAGACAGACGCAAGTCCAAGATAAAATTTTGAGGCCACCATGAAAACCTCACTTCTCGTCAGAAGCGGCCTGTTGAGCAGTCGGAAGCAAGTGCAACTTTGCTACGGCCTGCTTTTGTGGCTGCCTTGATGAACGCTGATAAATTCCATCTCGTTGTGCTGAAAACAAAATGGCCTCTTCTCCTCTTTAAATATCTTTGAGTGCCGAATAACGCATTCAAGTCAGGCGTCCAAGAAGGAGCGGGTCTTTGCCTTTCTAAAGTATGCACATTTTTTTCTTCATTGCGTTTCAATCTTCGGTCGAGCTCGAGCATGCAACATGCTTCTGGCATCAAAAGTACAGTATTTACAGTAGGTACTTCCATGCTCTAGCTGCTACATACAAAGCTTTCATCGTACATTCGCGACCTTTATTTCGACCATTGGGTGTGAGAGACGATCGGACGTAATAACCTATTTAGGCCTGTTTCTGTTGGTGGACTTGGTTTGGTGCACCTTAATGTGAGGTGGTTAATTGCTCGCTTCTCGCCCAACAACGTGCACTCTTAATTCTTGCACGTTTTCCCTCTTTCCGTGTAAGCTGATATCCCGTTATTAGGTATTCGTGCAAATTAATTGTTGACCTGGTTGCAATCCTAATCAAGACTTCTAATCATGCCGAACCCCCGTATGTACTTCAATGTATACAACGGACTTTCATGCTTTGGAACGTTCCTTCTGTACAGCTCTGTTATAATTAGTACTCATATTTTGTGCCGCGTAACATTTTTACAACATTTACATCAATACTGCCCCCGCCTTCATTTTATTGGTTCGCTTACACCAGTATTCAGAAGCAAGATGTATTATTGGACTGTGCAAAATGCCAATTTTTGTCTTTCATCAAACCACTATTCTTTAAATTGTACTCCAAGACTGTGTCAGCCAAAGTCTGACTTCAAATGAAGGACATTTTGAAGGACTTTGTCTTCATAGCTTGTGGACGAAGCGTAAGCCGGACCGGAATGGCGGCCCTGATCTTTGCACCTGAACACATATTTGAAACATTATGGCCCAGCTGAAGTACACTTGCGATTAATATGACTCTCTGCTGAACCGACTTTTGTTGCTGATGTATTATGTGCCCTTGTCGCCCTTCTAGACCATTATCGATGTGTCGTGTTAAGTTGCATGTTTGTCTTCAGTTGTTTTCAATATTAAACTGCTGCAGCGTACCAATATACGTCTGACCGTTTTGTATATGACCTTTGTATGTAAATGCTTCCTAAGTGATATACAGCGTACTATAAAATTAAGGTTTTTGGATTGCCTGGCTCGTAGCATAGTCAGGCTCGCAAATAAAGGGCTCTACGTATAATTCCTGCCTCAAATATTTAGCTATCTAGAACCATTTTTTTTGCGAAAATAAATCATTTTAGACTAGTAGCGACCTTCATTTCACCTTACATGTCATGTTTTAATCACTTTTATTCCACGCATCTCGCCATGTTTGACTTGACTGTTGCGCGATCTTTGAAATTTTCACGTGAGGTTCTGTGGCTGTGACGTCATGACTTTGTAACCCAAGTAAAGCTTTTCGCTCACTGCCAACTGCCAAGACACCGACGGCAACGCTGGTTTTTCAGCAAAACGGGGCACCTGCGAGGTCGTGTAAAAATACATACACCGTTAATGTACGCGAAGCAACTTTTCTCATGACAAACATCGTTACGTGATTTCGGCTACCTCATAGAAAGAGCAATTAAATTCCAGGGTTTGTGGTTGCGCGGAAGCATTGGCCTAGAAGCGCACGTCCCTTGGCGTGCAGTGTCTCGCTTCTGTATACCTCCAGGCTGCTACTCATTGCCGCGACAGGACCCTGATCCGACACCATTCTCTGAAGGTCGCAACTAAAAGGCTAGGCGTCCCGAGGGCGCTGTTAAAACCTGCCTATCTCCCTGCCACTGCTGCGGAAAACACTTCGTAGAGAGAAGAGGTATAAAGGAGTCTAAAGGGGCACGAAAAAATATACGTACATGCGGCTTACGTAGCGCGACGAACGCGACCTAATGGCAGGCGCCATTTGGTAATGGCGCTTTTAACTGCTGCGCTTGATTAATTGCTCGGCCGTGTTAATTAAACGATCTGAGCTCGGTCACTTTCCCTCCGTAACACCCTCGCTCGTGATTCAACCCACTACTGGTTCCGAGGGAATAGAAGGACTGACAAAAAAAAAAATGCACTGCGGAATAGTTATGCGCTGCTTATGAGACTCGACATCGAACGAGCTGAGAGCGGTAAGATGATTAGAATGAATGGAATATGGATTAAAAGGATCGCATTTAAAAGGAATGGGACGGAGCATTCCTCCTCGAGACACAACAAATAAGAGCAAAACGGAAGAAACGACGCTAAACAAGCGCTGATTTCGTTTAACTATACCGCGCAGAAGCCTGGATATATTAGTAAGAGCAAAGCATGCGCTAAAAGCTGACTATGCTAAAGTACCCAGAGATATGACATTTCGGTCTTAAATATGAGAACAGTCAATCCTTTTCTCTCTTTCTTGTGTAATATGATTAGAAAACCTTCTGTGCCTCAATGTCTCCTCTGCTGCCCTGTTATTTTCTTTCAAACAAGAAAGTTCTTATCAAAAATTCACATTGACCTATATATTCAGGGAGAATGAAGTCCTGAAATATACTTTTAGCAACCCGCAGTTAACAAGACATGTTATAGGCCTAGTTAAGATGCGATGTTAGGACCGCACGGCCACAAACGCAGAAAATGTTGCTGAAAGACGAAGTCCGAACACAAAGCAGGAACTAAACAACAGTTTGAATGCTCTTGTCGGCAATGCCTAAATATGAAGGTTCGTCACAAGAAAGGACATATGGAAGCACAAAACACGAACCTAATGAGATGTTTCGTGTTTTTTTTGATATTCAAGCAAAGGTTTCCTCTCCCGGGAATCCAGCCAATGATAGTAACTCCTCTTACTTGCTAGAAACGCAGACCATACAAACTCCGTCGTCAGATTGTTCTTCTAGACTAACACTACGCCTGTGTTTATGTCATTGCAATGGGCACCCATCGTAGTCGAGCGCACTGTCCTATTGCAGCATTTCAGAATGTCCCCTGCAGAGTGGTCAGAGGTGCCGGTACAGAGCCATGGACTGACCACAAGCAAGAAATGATTGGGTTGGTCCGAAGGGAAAAATCTGGCGAAAGGCAGCAACAATGGCAAACGATTCCTTTGTAGGTGCACAAAAGCTCCCGCTCTATTTTCTCTCTCTCTCTCTCTCTCTTTTCCCCGGACACATCATCGTTCTTGCGTTGTGCACAAAGGGGAAGTCAAGAGTGAGGCGTTGCCGATGGCTCCTATGGACAGCGTCTTTGTTGTGCCCTTCTGATGAGCTGGTGAGATGGCCGATGGGCCACAATTTGAACGCCACTTTCTTGACAAAGTTTAAGCCCTCCCGGAGAATGCCTTCATGCCTTTGCCTGCTGCTGAACGCCACTGCGTGGTCGTACAGATCAATGGTGTTGACACATTTTTCGTATGAGGTGCTTCAATAACAGCCGTAGCTACAAGGTCTTACGCTTATATCTGAGAATGCCTTCAAGTAGTAAACTGCGATGAGATACACACATTACTTTGCAGCGTACAAAAAAGTAGAAATCATGGCGATGACAAGGGAGGCAAGATAGATCTCGCACTTCAATTGACTGCATAGGAAGCTCTTTTCTAATGAACGAGATGCGAAGACAGGGATTTCTAGCACTCACGCGATGCGAATGCTGAATAAAATTAAGCTGGCGTCCTACTCTTCTTATTTTGTTGCAATTAATCGCAAAATATGACATAATCAATTATATGCTAGCTTTCTAGTTAATCCCTAAAGCGAGTCATCTGTCTAACAAATGTTCGGTTCATTTTTTTATCATGTGGACCGGGCATACGCTGCTTTTCGGGACGGGATGACAGAGTTAGCCGGTCGGTCATCCCATCTCTAATATTTTTAGGACGTTGTTTCAGGCAGAGATCTGAAGGAATGTTATGTGTTGCCCTCAAGGCGTCCCTTACATAGCGTGTGCAAGTACGCAGCCTGGGAAGGATGTGCAGGTGGGGTGGATAGTTTGCCCTTGGTTTCATCATCCTTCGTTTCATCATGTGCTGTGCCTTCAAGGACGCGCAAAGTATTGTAGCGGCTAAAATGGTACAACACTTATTGTAGGGGTGCTCGTCCGTCGTCGAAGGTGTGGAACCGGACTAAGCCTCCTTTGTGCCTTTGTTGAGGGCTTTAGTGCTCCTCTTGCGGTTAAGGCATGCACAGCTTCACTTGCTACAGCTCGTAACCTGATGACCTGTATATAGAGAATAGATCATTTATTTTTGTTGTGAAGATTTAAACAAGAGATGCCCTGTGCATTTGTAGAAATTATAGCCCTTTGCCAGTGTCTCCGAGTGAAATACGGACAACAATGATCCATTACTGTCACACCTCACTGTTCACGACCCTTACAAAATCACCTCTTCTTCAACTGCATATATGGACAAACTATCATTTACATACGGCCTTACTTTGAACAATAAGTCGTTGTAATAAACATCGTAGTGTCATTAACATTTCTTTATAGAATCCTGAAGAGTTCAAAAAACAATATATGCACGTTTCTCTAAAGGTTTCTTCTAAAGGTTATTGAAAGTGTTCCAGTGCTCTAAACGTCCTCATGGGGCTAACATTGTTTTCGAAATAAGTCGCTGTTGATACTTATTCATTTATATAAGCGTAACTCATTTCTTGATATTATTTTTATTTTTTATCATTTGAACCAAAACCAACAGACTACTTTTACATCTTATGAGAGTCTTAAGGCCTCATATTACCGCGAATCATTGTAAATTTTATTTGTTGTTATTTTCAATAGTCGCCAACAGACGGCGACTATTGCTGTTGACTGTGATTGTAGTGCACAAAACGATCATGTGCACTTTGTATTTTACACTCGGTATCGCGAGGCGCGGCTTTATCATTTCCTTTGTCGCACAAGATGCACCGAGATGTATCTCGAATGATTCCAGCCACTCGCGTATTTTTCCACAATGTTTCAGTTTGGTCCGGTCTTCTCTGCGGTTTTGTCTAGATCTTTTTTTCACAAATTTTAAAATGAGCACTGAGGAGCGCGGCGTGCATTCCTAGTTTGACGACCGCTGAGCTAAATTGCTGATCGTTGCTGCCGATTTGCTTGCATCTTTTCGAGTGCAAGTCAGGGTAATAAAGAGAGTTCGTTTAAGTGCAACCTGCCTCGTCATCTGTTGCTTTCGGCATTCTCACCGCCAGGTGAAAATATATTGTTTTTTTTTATAGCTGTAATAAAATGCAGCATCCTAATGTGAAAACACAACTTTAGAAGGTCTAACTGGCTCATCGTCTTGATGCTTCACTAAGTTTAGAGGCGGTGCCATTTAAGGATTCGCTGTTAAGATTGGAGTGCGAGATGAAAATTGAGAGACGAGACCCTCCTTTAGATACCGAATAAGACACTCTCTCTGGCATGTGACAGCTATAAGGAAGCAGCAGCTTCATTTGCATATACTATCTTAAAAAATAAAAAGTCACACTAATGCATATTGCACTATAATGATATAATGCAAATATCATGCGATATTTGGTTATGCCACGTTAAAATTTTGCAACTAATTTACTAGTGAGGTTCTAATCTATCAAATATATAAGTAAAAAAATGGGCAACTTTGGAAACTTGTTATGAATGTGTCCCCTATGGCGAAAGAATGCCAAAGTTTGAACCTAGCTTTAGTTTGCGCAATGCCCTGAATATGTCAGCGTGATGAGTGACACTGGGCGTATACTGAACTGTAATCACTGCGGATATTTGGTTTGAAGAATAAGGACGTCAGCATATATTTTTTCGAAACTTGGTATTAAAACAGTAAATTGCAAGGTAAATATCTGAGAATTGCAAATAAATGACAGATATGGACAGACAGATAATGTTCGGACATATACGTTTCATTTATCCAAAAGCGAGCTATTTGTCATTATTACCCTCTTTTTTTTCTTGCGCAGCATTTTTTTGCCTTAATTTTCTCTGGGTAAGCTCGATATCTTCACTCGCATTCCAAGCTCTTGTAAGCCACTTTCTTGGCGCTTGTTGTATCTCTGATTGTAAGAAAAATAATGGGATAAACTCCGGTGTATTCATCTGCCAGCGGTCTGTGTATGCGTTGTATTAGAGACATTTAGTTTAGCGCTGTCGCTTACCGCGGCCGCCTACCGCAACCGCGCACCGTCAGCACACCACGCGCTGATTGGACACCACGTGCGGCGTCCGCCGAAATTTAACAGCAACGTTGTGCCATCTGTCACCATCAGGGTGATCTGCACATGCGTACTGACGCTCTTAGCGGTTGCGGTAGGCGAAAGTAAGCGGTAGCGCTGAACTAAAAGTCTCTGTTGTGAGTGTGAAAGCGTGGTCTGACGTATGAGCCAGTGTGGTTCGCAAATAACTTATTTCTAAAGCAGCTGCTTCGAGGCGGTGGCGCAGTGGTTCAGATGTCGGACGACCGCTGGCGGCTGCGTTTCGATGCAAGCGAAATGGAGAGGCTTTCTTCTGCCGTGCGGTTTCAGTGCACGCTAAAGATCCCCAGATGATCGAAATTACTACGTAGCCTTCCACGACGGCTCCTCTTGCTCCCTTTCCACTTTCACTCCCACCTTCCATCCTTCCCTTATGGCACGGTTCATGTGCCCACAGAAAAAAAGGGCGACAGATATTGCGCCTCTCATTTGCTGTAAACGAACCTATAGCGATAAACCGTAAGCTTCAGTGACAGTGAGCTTCTGTAAAGCGTGCTCTGCCTCGGGCACATGTTTTGGGCAAGAAAGCCGACTTCTTGCAGATTTGCACACATTTAAGCAGAACGAGAGATAATATTCAAGAACTCATAATAGAGAAAGAGAGCACTGTTTTTAGGTGGGGCACAATGCAACATATAAAGAAAGCGTTAGGAATTGGTTTACACCAGATAGGCGTTTCTTGCTGAAATTGACGTGTTGTACATATAAAAAGCCAGAAGCGATTTCTAAGCTTTAATAGTTTTATTGCGAAAGTAATGCTACTAGCACTTTCAAGCCTTCGCGTGACCCGACCGCAGTTAAGTCTTACCCACGTGACACACGAGCTGGCAGGAGCTGCCAACTTGGGTCTCTCGTTTCACATGGGACGGTTATGTCAGAATCAGCCTGCTAGGACCCTGGCATTCACGTTATCCCTATAGGCCACTTCGGCACGTTCATATGGGTTGGTTAAAGCAGGGCTTTATTTGTGGGCTTAGGAAGAAGAAAAAGAGAAGAAGAAGAATGCTGGGTCACCTGCCGCAAATTTTTTTGCTCAGTATTTGGTTCAGCAGAGTTGAACCCTTGTAATTTTTTTGTTCGCACTCTTCAGATTGATCTCATTTATTTTGCACCTTAAAGAGCACAAATGAGTTAGAGAAGGAAGAAAATAATGATGAAGAAGAATAATAATTGAAGAAAACAAAGAGATCTCAATCCTTAATAGAGAGGGAAGTGGCTAGTGGAGTAGAAGGCAGAAGCCCAGGCTGGAGTAAAGAGAAGAATGCGGTGAAAATAAAACAGAATGGAAGGATAAAAAAGACGCAAAACATTACAGTGCTGCGCTTGTCTGCTTAAGATTGCAAATGGCGGAAGCCACTTTACAGGACTGTTTCAATTAATTCCATTGTCATTGTCATGGCTACTATCACCATTTTCATTATCAACGCATCATCATAGTCATTGCTACTATCATCATTATCACTAAATGCATCTTCATTGGCATCGCTACCAACGTCATTACCATTATCACTAACAATATTGTCATTTTCATCGCTTCTATCACCTGACACTAGACAAGAAGAATTACGAAAACTTTTTCATGAGCCCGTCGATAAGTAATGGTTAGCGCGCACGGCTGGGAGTCGGAGGAACAGCAGTTCGATTCCCGGTGGAGACAGAGGCATGACCATAAGCCTAGAAAGGCTTTCAGTTTTAAAGCTTTCTATTTAAAAGCGCTTATGGCACCAAAAGAGGAGCTGCTTATTGAGAGTAGGGCGTGAAAATGGTTGCATTAGTTTGTGGTGAGCTAGTTACTACAAAACGTACTGAGAAACGTAGCCAGTCTACTTCGTTTTCAGCCAACAGTTAACTGCATAGACAAAACAGTTAACTGCATAGACAAGAGGTAGGCAGTGAATATTGCTTCCCAGCTTGTATGTTTTAAAGAAAAGAAGGGAGCAGGGCTAATCTTTTGGACTAAAAGATAGCGATCTATTATCAGCACAATCGTTTTAGTGCTCGCATTCGAATACGAATTTACTTCTATATATTTTTTTTCTCCGACAAGAATGAGAGAACACTTCGCATTCTAGCAGAGCTGCCAGTAAGACTTTGGGACATAACTGTAACTTTATATATATCCCTTTGCAAACGACTTCAGGTTAGTTAACCTAACAAGAACTTTTACAACGGGAGTGGAGCGGGCGCTTTGTGGAAAAACGACGCTTTTTTTTTTTTTAATTGACTGTTCTGAATACGGTTTAGGTGTTAGCTAATGGCACAGTGCCGCAGCCTCATAGTAAAAGAACTACAAATGGCGGTTTGTACACAGAGGCGAGGGGCAAAAATATAAACAAAAATAAAGTTCGTGGTCAGTTTTAAGTAATACAGCACAAATTTTATGGCGAGGCAAAACGTCAATCGACAAAGTGCTGGACCCCGGCCTGACACGCCCAGTTTAATTACGAGCACTTCAGGCCGCGTACTCTGCCCGAAAGCGCTCGCTTGATAACCACGTTCAGGGTTCCTTCTTTCCTTCCCATCAGCTTTTATTCTCTAACAAGGTTGTCCCTTTCCCTAGAGCTGGCTCCAAGCCTTAGTGCGGGGAATGGCAGATACGCACGAACGGCTTCAAGTCTCTTCTGAAGCGAATTGTGCGTTCCCTGTCTCGCCTGCCTGTTTCTATCGAAGTTTACACAGGCTGCTCGCCGTTGCTGTCGACGCGTATGGCACACTCGCCATACCTTCGTTGGGTTTAGCTAGGCTTAGTACTGCAGAAACTACCGCATGTTTATAAATTTGTCTGAACACCCACTTCTTTCCTTTTACTCCACAAAACATAACAGGGTGGTGACAGGGTTGACCCTTGAAGGCGCCACACACACACACAGCTGTGTACATTGTCGTGACGCTGGGGCTACGTCGACCCGGCCTTCACTTGGTAGCGTGCAGAGACTCGGGGTTGAAGTAGGATTGAATCTTGGAAGTTGGTGAAATATGTACAAGCAGGTTTAATGGCACTTTGAGAAACTTATTTACAAGATTATTTACACGAAAAAGAAGGGTACATCAGCAAAATGGCAAGCGTTAAGAGTTCATAGCGAGAAGCGACTGGATGAGCCGTTTACCCAGGGCCCAGAGCGACATTTCGTGCTCTGCAGCGTCCTTAAAAACCCCCTATGTCCAGCCCCTCTCTGAAGATGCTGACCAACCAAATCCAGGGCACGCCCCTCAGGTATCGGCATCCAATCGAACACTTCACTGCACTGATGGTCTGAAGCACTGACTGGTCCGGCATTCATTCGTTGGGCGTGATCACTTGTTGGCGGGAAAAGCTTGGGAACGGCGAGGAGAGGAGGTACATTTCTATTCTTCAGCAAAGAAACCACAAGCTGGTTCTGACAAGGGGTTTTACTTCTCAGAAACCCGAGTGCACGTGGCGCCGCATAGGGCTCCCAACATGGTCCCTTTTCGACAATTGCAAATCTTTCCTGCATTCCCGGGAAATCACTTAATGGCCGTATGAGTCATGCTCCTTTCTTGTCCTGCACGTCAGCGGACATGTCACTCTGTCGTCTCCTTTGGATAGGAGGCATTCATCACTGGAGGATAGCACTTCTCGACTGGAAGGGTGAACAAAAGAAAGCACTTCCTGCTATTTCCCGCAGGGGGACGTTTCTTTGTGTTTTTCCAGACGTTCTCTTGACAGGGCCAATTTGGCATTTGCAGGTTGTCCACAAAGCAAAACATGCTTACAAAACAGGATTCCTGGAAACAGGCTCACTTAGAGCCATTGGACCATCACCACATATTCACAAAACTTATCCATGCCCACAGGCGAACAATAGAGCGCGCAATTGCGGATGCTTGGTCGTAACAGCCTCCTCCCCCGCCAGAAGAGTCTCGGAGGGCAGCAGTCCCAGCTGCTGCATGAAGAGACGACTTAATGGCCTGCACGTGAACGCTTGAAGCTCGCTGTTGCTTGTCGCGTTGTCTTGATTGTTGTAGGCCAAATTGCTCGAGCTGTCTGAAACTCAACCACATGTCGAAGCAAGCACTCGGCTCCCGTCTGAAGAGACCAGGTCAAAAGAAAACTGCCATTGTTGTTCGAGAAAAGCCCACTCTCAAGACGTTCAGGACCCACGTATTCCTAGAAAACCAAACGTGCTGCTTTACATAGTCACACATATACAAGCGCACGAAAAAAAAAAAAAAACCTGATTATCAATTTGGATACATGGTGAGGAACATCTCGGACCGCTTAGAAAGAGCGGCTAAGCGCGTCCGCATTCCCATTTAACTTCCCCTTTTTGTATCTTATTTCAAAATTGTACTGCTGTAAAATCAAGCTCCACCTAAGAAGGCGACTGTTCTTCGATGTCGCAGTTTGCAGCCAAGCCAGGGGACAATGGTCCGTCTCTACGGTGAATTTGGCCCCTCCAAGATAGCACTGCAATTTTTGAATGGCCCATACAATGCAAGCGCATTCTTTCTCTGACGCGCAATAAGCCCTCTCTCTAGAACTCAGTTTTCTGCTCAAGTAGAGCACGGGGTGCTCATTACCGTCGTCATCTCTCTGGCAGAGAACAGCACCTAACCCTCGATCACTGGCATCACACTGGACCGTGAATTCTCGGCCATAGTCTGGAGCTCGCAATACCGGACGGCTAATCAGCACAGCCTTCAGGTTTACGAAGGAGGCTTTCTTTTGTTCGTCCCAGACTACATTTGTCGGTTCTGTCTTGCGGAGAGCGTCGGTCAGAGGGCTAGCCAAAGCTGAATAGTTAGGGATGTAGTGATTGTAGTACCCAGTCAGACCCAGGAATGCTCGAATTTCCGTCTTCGTGCTCGGCCGCGGGTAGTCTGCTACCGCAGAAATCTTAATCTCGCTGGGTTTCCTGAAACCTTGACCTACATTGTGACCCAAGTAGTCCACGGTCGCCCTTGCCAGGCAACATTTCTCGGCCTTTACGGTTAGTCCAGCTTGACGCAAAAGGCTCAGTACAGCTCTTAGATGTACCATATGGTCCGCCCATGAGTCGGAAAAAACCGCAATGTCGTCTAAATAAGGCACCGCGAATGTTTCACACCCCTTTAAAACCCTATCCATGAGTCGGGAAAAACAAAATGGAGCATTTTTGAGCCCGAAACTCATCATTGTTGGCTGGTAGCTGCCCGTCGGAGTGACGAAAGCCGCGTATCTGCTGGCGCGTTCAGTGAGCGGTACTTGCCAGTATCCTCGAGTAAGGTCCAGCGTAGTCACATATGCCGCTCTACTGACCTGTTCTACTCTCTCCTCAATATTCGGAATAGGATACACTTGATCCCTGGTGAGAGAATTTAGCTTTCGGTAGTCTACCACAGGCCTAGGGTCTTTACCTGGAGCTTCTACTAAGATCATAGGCGAAGCATAATCGCTTTCCGAGGGTTTTATTACTCCCAGTTCCAGCATGCGAGTTACTTCCCTATCCAGAATTTCTCTTTGCCTTGGAGAAAATCGGTAGCACCTTGATCGCACTGGCACGTCTGAAGTCAGCTCAATATCGTGCTCAGTCAAATCAGTTCTGCCTGGCCTGTCCACGAAGCAGGCCTCAAACTCTGTTATTATCTCGCCCAGATCGGACAGCTGGGATTTCTTTAGTTCTCCTCTCTGCTCCGTCTTTTTGAGAAGCTCCTGAGCGTTGCTTCCTTTTCCGCTGAGGCAAATCAAGTTGTCCCCCATCTCCTCGGGAAGGTTTAACGTTAGATTTACCACGGCTTCCCTCTGCACATAAGGCTTCATAAGATTGCAATGATAAATGCGCACTTCTTTACGCCTACCGGGAATTTTCACTGCGTAGTTAGTGTTAGAAAGCTTTGCAACGACTTCAGCCGGTCCTTCCCACTGTACTTCGAGCTTATTCTGCCTTGAACTTCTCAGCAACATCACCTGGTCCCCGATACAAAACGTCCTTTGACGGGCTGTCTTATCATAGTACACCTTGGAACGAGCCTGGGCTGACTTCATGCTGGCCTCAACGAGTTCCTTAGTGTTATGTAAGCGATTCAAGAGGTTCAGAATGAATTCCACTACTGTTGGGTCTTCTCCGCGCCCCTCCCAGGCTTCGCGCACCATTCGCAAAGGTGAGCGCAGTGACCTTCCGTACACCAACTCGGCTGGGCTAAATCCAGTGGATTCGTGCGGCACTGACCGCAAAGCGAAAAGCGCTGCAGGCAGGCAGGTATCCCATTCGCGCTTGTTTTCATAGCACAGTCCCCTCAGGACTCGTTTGAGAACAGAGTGCCATCTTTCTACGCTGTTGCTCTGCGGATGATGGATCGAGCTATGCACTACCTTAATGCCGCATCGCTCGAGAAATGAGGTGGTGAGGACACTCGTGAAAACGCTACCCTGATCACTTTGGACCTCGGAAGGGAATCCAACTCGTGCAAACACTGACAGCAGCGAATCCACTACACTCTCGGACGTCACCTCGCGCAGCGGAACAGCCTCTGGAAACTTTGTGGCTGGGCATAACATAGTGAGGATATAACGGTACCCTGACTCTGTCACAGGAAGTGGCCCAACTACATCTATTACTAACCGGTGAAACGGCTCGGTAATGATTGGTACTAACACCATCGGAGCTTTCCACTTATCTTGCGCCTTTCCAACCCGCTGGCACGTGTCGCATGACCGTACAAAATTTTCCGTGTCCTTAAAACATCCAGGCCAATAGTATTCTTGCAACAGCCTCTGCTTTGTTTTCTTTATTCCAAGGTGACATGACCACGAGCTGCCATGGGAAAGTCGCAGTAAGTCTCCGCGGTACTTTTGGGGAACGACTAATTGGTCCCGCTCTACTCCGCGCTTATCCTTGAATAAGCGATACAGCACTCCCTTTCTCATCTCGAAAGAAATATTGTTTGCTGTCTTAGTGGCACGGTGGCGCTCCCTTATCTCCTGTATCTTGGGATCATTGGCTTGCTCTATAGCTAAGTCCTCTCGGGTTCCACTTAAAAGTCTCGTGAGATTACTAGACACTGGCGGCAAGAGGTTACTCTCAAGAACGTCCTCATTCCGCGTCTCATCAAGCTCACTTTCAAGTTGACATATCTGAGATGCCTCGCTCTCAAAGTTTTCTGACCTGCTATCTTCCGCATTTACCACTGTTTTAACTGCCGTTTCCTCCGCTGTGGATTTTTCTGGAATGAGCAGTGTAGCTAGTTCTCGCGCCTTTGAACGTGTTAAGGCTTGCACAACTCTGTCTCCGAAAAGGATGCCCCTCTTTCGCAGCAGCATGTCCGATTTGTTGGAGAACAAATACGGATAGCACTTAGGAAGCTTTCCTGAAACGGCAGCCTCGGTTGTTAATTCGCCGAAAGGGCCCTCGATGACCACGTTCGCGATCGGCAAGCACACACTCTGTTCCTCAACTACCTGTCGGATCCATGCACACTGTCCTGTATAGTCGGAAGGCGACACATACGCCGGATGGACAACATCCATCGTTGCGGCCGAATCGCGCAGTACCTTGCAAGGCTTCCCGTTGACTACTAGGTCATGCAGGTAGGGTTCTAAAAGCTGCATATTTTCATCGCAGTCCCTGACATACGAGAAAGCAATCTTTTCTTTCCGGCAGTTGACGGCAATGTGACCCTGCTCATTACACCTAAAGCATGTGAGCGGCTTCCTAGCCTCAAGCTTATTCTTTGTGTTCTGCACGTTGGTCACTTCCCCACTTTTCTCACTGCCGTCCTTTCTAGGGAATTTGCCTGAAGAAACCTTCATTTCTTCGTTTCCAACTCTAGCAAAGTGCCTTTCCTGACGGTTTTTCACACTGAACTTGGGATTGCGGGGCCTATCCACTGCTGGGTTGCTGAATTGTCGGCGCGAAGCATACTCCTCAATAAGTTCGGCAGCTTCAGTTGCCGACTTAATTTCGCCTCGGTCCTGTAACCAATTTCTTTCTTTTTCTGGGAGGCAGTTATAAAACTGCTCCAAAAGAATTCGCTCGACTACAGCGTCCCTATCACTGTAGGAATCTGTGCTCTTTAGCCACTCGCCCAAATTTACTCTTAAATTGTACAGGAATTCAGGGTAACTCTCGTCCCTGGACTTAGTAGCTTTCCGAAAACGTTGTCTGAACGCCTCGGCGCTAAGCCTATACTTTCTCAGAAGGCAAGCTTTGACCTTCTCGTAGTTGTCCGCGTCCTCCTTGCTTAGCCGCGCGACAACCTCCGCTGCCTCGCAGGGCAGAACCGTCAATAATCTCTGAGACCAAGTGTCTCGCTGGAAGGACAGTTTTTCGCAAGTTCGCTCAAAGTTAGCCAGATACAGACCGATATCCCCTGATATCACATATGGCTGCATGTACTTTGACATCTTGAAATCTGCCTCCTTGTTGAGACGAGGTACCGCTAGCTGGGGACAATCGCCCGACCTCTTGCTCAACTCTAGTTCTAATTTCCGGAGCTCAATTTCTTGGTCCAGCTTTTTTGCTTCTCTTTCACGCTTCTTTTCCTCTTTTTCCCACTCACGTTCGCGCTCACGCCTCTTTTCCTCTTTTTCCCGCTCTTTCTGCTGTCTGAGCTGCTCCTTTTTTTGGGCGATGAGGTTCCATGCTTCACTGAGCTCCTCATCATCGGCTCCCAAATCTGTGATTGCCTTTATAATCAAAGGTTTTCGTGCCAAACCACTTGTATCAATTCCCAATTCCTCACACAATTGCAACAGTTCCGGTTTCTGCAGCTTTTGTAGGTCCATGATCGCTCCGAGTGTCGGCTACTTCCAAAACAACTGTGCAAACTACCAAACCTAAAGGCGTTTCCACACTCTTTTTACCAGTTCTAAAATCTAACCTTGTTCCAGAACCTGGTCCACATCAGAAGAAAAGCCAAGCACTCACCCACACATGCGATCGATGTTCCGAGCTGCCCTCTTGGCCGATTGTTGCTCCTGCTTGTTGCTTGAGATGCCACCTCCGATCACAAGGTGTTGTGGCTTGTAGCTTCAGATCCACCTCCAATCACCAGATGTTGTGGCTTGTAGATTCAGATCCCACCGCTGGTCACCAGTCGTTGTGCTTGTAGATTCAGATCCCACCGCTGCCACCAGTTGTCGTGACGCTGGGGCTACGTCGACCCGGCCTTCACTTGGTAGCGTGCAGAGACTCGGGGTTGAAGTAGGATTGAATCTTGGAAGTTGGTGAAATATGTACAAGCAGGTTTAATGGCACTTTGAGAAACTTATTTACAAGATTATTTACACGAAAAAGAAGGGTACATCAGCAAAATGGCAAGCGTTAAGAGTTCATAGCGAGAAGCGACTGGATGAGCCGTTTACCCAGGGCCCAGAGCGACATTTCGTGCTCTGCAGCGTCCTTAAAAACCCCCTATGTCCAGCCCCTCTCTGAAGATGCTGACCAACCAAATCCAGGGCACGCCCCTCAGGTATCGGCATCCAATCGAACACTTCACTGCACTGATGGTCTGAAGCACTGACTGGTCCGGCATTCATTCGTTGGGCGTGATCACTTGTTGGCGGGAAAAGCTTGGGAACGGCGAGGAGAGGAGGTACATTTCTATTCTTCAGCAAAGAAACCACAAGCTGGTTCTGACAAGGGGTTTTACTTCTCAGAAACCCGAGTGCACGTGGCGCCGCATAGGGCTCCCAACATGGTCCCTTTTCGACAATTGCAAATCTTTCCTGCATTCCCGGGAAATCACTTAATGGCCGTATGAGTCATGCTCCTTTCTTGTCCTGCACGTCAGCGGACATGTCACTCTGTCGTCTCCTTTGGATAGGAGGCATTCATCACTGGAGGATAGCACTTCTCGACTGGAAGGGTGAACAAAAGAAAGCACTTCCTGCTATTTCCCGCAGGGGGACGTTTCTTTGTGTTTTTCCAGACGTTCTCTTGACAGGGCCAATTTGGCATTTGCAGGTTGTCCACAAAGCAAAACATGCTTACAAAACAGGATTCCTGGAAACAGGCTCACTTAGAGCCATTGGACCATCACCACATATTCACAAAACTTATCCATGCCCACAGGCGAACAATAGAGCGCGCAATTGCGGATGCTTGGTCGTAACAACATCGCAAACCCGAAACCTTTGCTGACAGCATTCCCCACCTCCCACTAATTTCTTTGTTTCGTCTGAATTGAGCTTATTTATATTTCGCATGTAGAAACTTTTTTTTTTGTACCATTACTGCACGCAATAAATGTCACTTATTTAAAAGCCTGGAACCAAGGAGAATTTTCCAATCGACGCCTCAGGGAACTAGACCCCGGGCTGCGCCTTCGTGTTCCCCCTAACAAAGGGCGGCGCGAAACAACACTGATGTGCCGTATGTGGCTCGGTGTTGCATTCACCAAAAAATACGCTTATGTGATGAGAATGGCGGATAGCCCTAACTGTGAAAGATGCGGCTGCGAAGAGACCATACAGCATCTCCTTTGCGAGTGCCCTGCTTTTTCAAGCGAAAGATATGCGCTGTGTTCGGCTCTGGACCATTTTGACAGCCGTCCTTTCACAGAGGAGAAAATCCTCGGCCCATGGCCACAGAAGGCGTCTGACGGCAAAGCCTTCAAAGCACCTATGTGTTTTATGAGAGACACAAACTTGATTGAGAAACTGTGACTGTGCTCCTCACCGCCTTACCTTTTCTATCATTCTCTTCTATCTTTCTCCTTTAAACTCCTCATTCCCCTTCCCCAGTGCAGGGTAGCAAACCGGAAGCTTTCCTGGTTAACCTCTCTGCCTTCTCTCTCTCTCTATCTCTCTCTCTCTCTCTCGCAAAAATAGTAGAGCGCTGGACACGCTCCGAGCACTTTCTCTGAGCGGACAAAGCCAATCTTTCTTAATCCCTGCAGCCCATTGCAATGGAACAGCGACAGCGATGACCGAACATGCCTGGCTCCCTGACAGAAATCCTCTATCTCCCGTTCCCTTTGCTTTTCTCTTTGCTTATCCCCTCTACCATGGTCTTTGCGTTCTTGCTCTGACACCGCGGCTATGCTCTTCTCTGCTTTCCTGCGCTTTATGTGACTGCGTTTTCTGCACGTAACCTCGAAAGAGTGCTTCCCTTCGCACCGTTGATCCCGATTCTGGAAACAGCTTTTCAGCTTGACCAAACCTCGCTGGAAAGGCTGTCGGGCTCTTGGTGTGTATGAGGGGACGCCTTCTTTCATTTCTCCTCTCTTCGGTGCTTACTGCTTTTGAGACCTGTCAGAGATCGTGCTTGCAGATATATCTATGACGTCCATTTGTCTGTAGTGCCCGGCAAACTCTGTCTGAAACCATGCTGTGCTTATTCGGGAGATAACTTTGTTGTGTACGGAGCTGCTTCCTTGTTCTTTTACATCCGAACGTTATTCCTATCATGGCCAAGCGCTATCCTTGAACTTTCATTGGAAAAGGGAAAATACCTTCAAGAATACGCCTCAGGAGATAGGTCTCAGCCTTAACCATTGCTGCAACGCTCGCTACAAAAAATAACGAACACACGTTTGGAGGAATTTCCCTTCTTTATTTATTATAAGATATTTAGCAGACACTGAAAGGTACGTTATTTGCAAATGTAGCTGACATTATTACTTCTGTTTTGCTCTTTGCAGCAAAGCTATTAGGCATTCATTTCACGAATGCCATGTTTTGAATTTTGATTACAAAGCGACGGCACCTGTTTTCCAGCCTTCTGTTAGTTACGCAAGTCCTTTAATTATTTGTCGACATTCCGCCAGCCTATAACCAGCCCAAATATATTTACTTCAGAGTATATCAGCCGTCTTTCTCAACAACCTTCACGTCATATGGTTTGCTTCTGAGCCATAGAGTAGAACACTAACGGTGACCCTAAAGCGCAGCTCTCCAAAAAAGGTAATGTGTGCACCCTCCTGATATCTCGCTGGATAGGGAATTTTGGAACTCCGTAAGCTTCTAATTGCGCAGGTGAAATTAAACAAAAAATTTTGCCTGTGCATAGAAGTTTCCAAGTTCTAGCTGAAAACATTCTCGTTTAAAATTTTGGCAAATAAATGTCTTAGTTGCTGTACTTTAACAGGCAGAAAATATGCTGTACGCAAAAAAAAAAAAAAAAAGAACGGGGCGCAGGCAGAAAAGAAACGTTAAATACTAAGTACTTTTGCTGCAAAACGAGGGACACGCTCAAAATAAAGAGCTCTGTGTGCTTTTCTCTTCAACATTTTTATGTTACGCCAGACTGTTTACAATTGGAATCATTGCTAGCTAGCCTATTGAAAGTTTATCTGGTAATTAGGGAAGGGGTAGTGTTGGAACTCGCCAAAATGTTTTCGTGGCCATTTAGAGATTTTTGTCGAATGCATTGTTTTGTTTCTTATCTAGTGTGCACTAGGAAGAATTCAACTGCACAACTGGCAATAAAAGGTAGAAGACTGCCTCGTTCCCTTCCACAGGGTGACTGATTGATCAGAAAGGAGGCAGCAAGTCTCGCCTCTGTTACAATTTTACAGAACAAATCCACTTAGGCTTCGGACTAAGCTCTCAGACAAATCTTCGCACTCCCCATCGTTTTTTCGGCACATTGCACATTACAACGCATTTCTATTCATCTGTGGGTTGCACGTCTGTATCAGGCAGGCACGTTAACGCCTTAGTTTAGTTGTACTAGAAGACCGTAATAAGCAGGGTTGCCCGTCTAAAGTAAAATAAAAAGTGAAAGAAAAGTGACATTTATTTCTTTTAAAAGTTTTGAAGCGAAAAGCTTCACTAGGCTAGTCAACTCCGAGTCTTGCCTGTGCTCCGTGGTTAGAAACACATATAAAGCCCCGCTTTAATCAAGCCGTATGAACGTACCTTAATGACCTATAGGGGTAAAGTGAATGCAAGGGTCCTGGCAGGCTGAGTCTGACATAACTGTCCCATGTGAAATGAGACTCAAGTTGGCAGCTCCTGCCAGGGCCTATAGGGGTAAAGTGAATGCAAGGGTCCTGGCAGGCTGAGTCTGACATAACTGTCCCATGCGAAATGAGACTCAAGTTGGCAGCTCCTGCCAGGGCCTATAGGGGTAAAGTGAACGCAAGGGTCCTGGCAGGCTGAGTCTGACATAACTGTCCCATGCGAAATGAGACTCAAGTTGGCAGCTCCTGCCAGGGCCTATAGGGGTAAAGTGAATGCAAGGGTCCTGGCAGGCTGAGTCTGACATAACTGTCCCATGCGAAATGAGACTCAAGTTGGCAGCTCCTGCCAGGGCCTATAGGGTTAAAGTGAATGCAAGGGTCCTGGCAGGCTGAGTCTGACATAACTGTCCCATGCGAAATGAGACTCAAGTTGGCAGCTCCTGCCAGGGCCTATAGGTGTAAAGTGAATGCAAGGGTCCTGGCAGGCTGAGTCTGACATAACTGTCCCATGCGAAATGAGACTCAAGTTGGCAGCTCCTGCCAGGGCCTATAGGGGTAAAGTGAATGCAAGGGTCCTGGCAGGCTGAGTCTGACATAACTGTCCCATGCGAAATGAGACTCAAGTTGGCAGCTCCTGCTAGGGCCTATAGGGTTAAAGTGAATGCAAGGGTCCTGGCAGGCTGAGTCTGACATAACTGTCCCATGCGAAATGAGACTCAAGTTGGCAGCTCCTGCCAGGGCCTATAGGGGTAAAGTGAATGCAAGGGTCCTGGCAGGCTGAGTCTGACATAACTGTCCCATGTGAAATGAGAGACCCAAGTTGGCAGCTCCTGCCAGGGGACCACGGTCATGGATACGAACACGGCACACAGCGACGAGCGGTTAGACCTGGCGCAGTATTGCTTTCGCAATAAACGCCACAGCTGCGCATACGCAAACCACGTGGCGTCACTGGAAAGGCGCAGGTGGTTGGAGCCGCCGCTGCTGCCGCAACCGCCGCCGCGGATCCGCCGGTTGACCTTTAGCCGGTGCCGTGCACGTTCCCCAGGCTGTGTTATGTCTATACAGAAGTGAAAGGGTGGTGATGATGTAAAATCAGAATAAAGTTTAATCCTGTGTGATGTACGGCTGTAATCAATGTTTCACCGTGATGATAAGTCATGGAATATCTATAAGGTGCAACTGTGAACAAGAAGGCAAGCCACAGCGACGCCAAGGAACCACAAGCTAAACCATCGCATCGCCGAAGCTTTTCGCTTCCGATATCCAGGCTTAACCAAGCTAAGCCACCACCTATTTTTTCTTGCATATCTCTTTCCTCAACATATTCCCTATCAAGCCGCTTTCTAAGCTCTCCAGTGCAGTCAAGTGCTCCTGGCAGAGGACCCTTGCTACGTACTAGGGGGAGGTTCCATGACCAGATTCCATGACCTCACAAAGGTCCATGACCAAGAACGTCGCAGGGCAGTAACTGCATGCTACGAAAGGCAGTTTATTGGTATTATTCGACAGGTTTAAGTATTGTCTGGAGTATGATAGATGACGTCCTGGCAGTCGTAAGAGAAACCTCTTTTCTAAGGCAATAAACACCAATGGTCTTAGAATAAAGGAAAGATCACTTGCTAATTATTTCAATAATTATTTCGTGATTACGTTCATTTCTTGTTCCAGTGTTGAAATACATATGACGATGATAGTAGTCGGACTCAAATAATGCATATCATATTTTTAGAGCAAACGGATGAAACTGAGGTTTATAATGTATTCCCTGGGCCTAAATAATACGAAGGCGTTTGACATCAAGGGCGTACAGATAATACCAGCAAGTCAAGCCACTGACTTACTTTCCACTGTACCCACCTTTACTTATAATTTAGTGCTTCAGTCTCGAATTTTTCTCATTGCCATGAAACCTCCTACAGTATCGGCTATTCACAGGGGTGGTGACCGTAACCTATCTTCAAACGGCAGACCCCATTGCTGTACCTCTGTTTTTTTCGAAGCGACTAGAAAACCTAATTGACTACTCAACTAATTACTCTCTGTGATACAAGGAATGCTTTTTACGAATAGCCATTTGTCTTTAGGACACGCCTGTCAACAGAGACCGCATTGTGAACACTTAAAGAAAATATATTGCAAAATATAGAACAGCAATTTTTAACCATAGGTGTTTTCATTGATTGTTTTCATTGCAAGGCGTTTGTTTATTTGTTTAGACCGTAATACTCTAATCAATAATTTATACTCATGCTAGATTCGCGGGAAGCCGTCATCATTACTTGAAATTTGTATCAGTTTAAGAACACAATCTGTTCTGTCCATGGCGTAACATCCTTGTTTCTACCTACCGCTTCGGTGTACCACAAGGTGGTGTGATGGAGTCTGTTGTTTAAGGCATTCATTAATGATTTTACTGCACTGACAGCACAGTGCAGTTTAATATATATCCTGATGATACCACAGGGACTGTATAGGGTCCTGACCTGAACAATGTCATCATGACCAAATGCAATGCTGCTCTAGATAGATTATCGGTCTGTTGCCGCTTAATACGACCTAAAAAAGTGCAGCTAAAATTAAAGCAATAATTTTCCGGGCCAAGAACAATGGCTTGCACCACCATTCTGTGTTAAGTTTTCAAGTATATGTGATTGACATTGTTGACGAGCATAACAGCCTAAGAATATATTTTTCCTCTCCTTTGAGATAAGGAACACATTAACTATATTTGAAAAAAAAAAAACTTCCTTCTGTTGCAAGTGCACTTTCACGATGTCCCAGCACTGTGCTTTTAAAACGTAAAGTTCAGATTTATTATGCGCTATTTAATGCCCATTTAACTTACTGCTATTCGGTATGGGCTACGACGACAAAGGTCAATGTGGAGAAATTTATCATACTGCAAAAAATAATTGTTTGTCCGATTGGTAATCTTGACAGTTCATGTCCAACAATATGTGCTTTCCTGACACATAATATTATTCGCGTCGGCAATCTATATAAATTCTTTCTTTTGCAGATAATGCATTTGTTTTCCACCCATGTCAGAAAATATTTGTCAAGTTTAATGTTTAAAGTTACGGTAGACTTTGGCGAACACAAGAAATCAGGTTATGTAGAAAATACCATATTTTTCTTAACTACAAATTAGCTTTTACTTCATAAGCTGCCTCGTATCTAAAATAACTTTAATTACGATACTGGCAATGCCACAAAAGAACTTCTTGGATATTTTGTGAAGTTATGAGCGTGTTGTTTTGTTTTGTGTACCTGTGCATTATTTCTGACCGTAATGTGTCATCTTTGTACAGATGGCTGCACTGTTCTTTATTTATTTGATTTACAGTACTATAAGTTACCTTTGCGTTAAAATTGTTTTATGCTGTTTTTCGCTTTCCTCAAGTTTCTTATCTGATAAATATCAAGAGTTTTTGTATATATTCATGGTTTCATTTTTTGTCACGTTTGCTTTATATGCTATGCCTTAAAACGGTTTTCTGGACGCAGTCAAGCTGCTTTAGTAGCTTTTATCCAAGAGGCCTTCCAGCAAAAGCCGGAAAATAAAACTGAATTGAATTGAACTGGGGGTCACCATACGAGGCTTCTTGACATATATTAAAGAATGAGGCAATGAAGCAGGATTGGATGTTCGCGCAGGGCCCACGTCTGCAGCATGGGCACTCCCTGCACGTGCTGGTACCCATGAAAGCAGAGCTTCGATAGGGTAAGCACCTCTAATCTCGTTACCAAGTGGGCTGGGTCGGAAGGATATAACTTGACTATACCTTGACATTTGTATTCCAACTTCACCAATCGCTGTCATCGATAACTCACCGTGTCCAAAAGTATCACTGTAATCGCTGATTCTGTCTCGCTCTTAACATGCTTAAGAGCTTCGACTTAAGCCGCTTCCCACAGCCAGCGTAAAAGCACGCACCTGTAGGGGCCCGCTGTCCTGAGAGTTAGAAGCAGTTTAAGTGCCGCCTGAATTATTAATTTGCGATGATGAGAACTTTATTTGTCGGGATCACAGGACGTGGGATGCTCTTCGCTCTGTGCACAGACGAAGACTACGAGTTTTATAAATGCGGAGGCTAGTAAAAGGCGTCTCATCCTTCATTACAACCGCTTGCTAACTGTCGCTTCTTTTTAGCTCATACGCAGTGCCATATTGCATTAGTACATATTATGACGGCAGCTTCATCCTATTTGTTAATAAGTGGGCGCTCGATTCAACTGCGGCCGTTAAACAGGGCCAAATTGTATTTATTTTTCGTCGAAGACTGTGAAACGTTCTTTTGCTGTCATAATAGTTAATTCGCTTTTCTAACGGCGGATTTTCGTCTTGGGGCTTATCATCCGCGCTATTTCCCAACTCTATCAAAAAGTTGGGTTCTAGGTGGCAAAACATTTTGCAGCTCTTTTTGGGCTCGACACCGCCACACGATCAACAGGAATATAAAATTATCGCTTTCTTGCAAGGTGCGAACTATTTCTTGAAAACAGTTGGCTCTACAGAGAACGAGGATCTCGCTCGAGGAACGTATGTCAGAATCCACCTTATGAGCCTGGATAGTGCAGCCTTAGTTTGGCCTGACTAGAGCGTGTCTCGCTGCGAGTCCCTCCTGAGCGCTGTTGTCGTTAGCTTTGGCACGAGCGAATTCCAGGGAACCCGCGCACGATGGAGCTTTCAAACACTGACTGACAGTGAGGTATCTGCTCGGTCGACAGCATCCGCGATGCGCTCTTCTACCGCTTGTCGTGTCCGAGCAGGCTTCCGCCGGTCTGTCTGTTGTCCTCACCAAACTGTTTGTTCTATGGCGATGCCTTTTTTATTTCCCTACTTAAGCGAATTCTCGCTTTCAGAAGAGTAGATGCTTGGGTTTGTTAGTGCATGATTGAAGCTAACAAAATGTAGCACATTAAGACAAGGAGGGAGAAAGAAGGCACACACAGCTGTGTGTGTCTTCTTTCTCCCTCCTTGTCTTGGTGGGCTACATTTTGTTTCCTTCTCGCTTTCGTTTTCCCGCTCTTAGTTTCAGCCATCACTCGTCAAGGAGTTGCCGTTGGCCCCGTAAGAATGTATGGACGCGTGTGTGAATAAAATGCCACCCAAAAGCCTTCGTTGCTTTTTTTTTTCTATTTTTATTTAATATTGGAAAAAGTACCTTGAAATAACGCCGCTACTTTGTGTTCAGGAGACAGGGAGAATAGCTCACCAGCCACTAAACAGACGTCGAAAAACAATACTAGCACCAACTAGAACACGTGACTAAGGAGAGCAAGGGTTTGGATCAACCACTTACTTATTCAAGATGGCCAAGGTGCCTCAATTATAAGCATGACATCGGGGACTTTAGAACAGTAGAAATCAAGACAAAACGTTCACAATACGACAAGTACGCATTTATTGTATCATCATAATCATCATCATCATCATCATCCTGACTATACCAGCTGCGTGGCAAATACCTGTCACATACCCCTCCAAATAAAACGGTTCTCTACAAGCTTCAAACATCTACACGTTGCATTCGCTGGACTCCCTTGCCCCGTGGGATTAGCTGCAGCTACGCTGACTGTGTGTTAATGCTATCATAATACCGCGTTTCGACATTTCTTCTGATCACATACAAATACAAATTCAAGTCCATTTAAGGTGAAGAGCAATTACCGAATTTCTAGCAATTGCGTTTCCTCGACTTTCGAAGTCCGAGAATAGGTCGTTCACAGCTATTCAGCATTTCCTTTGGACCGCTGCTTCTCTGGTTCACCTGTCGGCAATCAATGGCCGTTTGGCTAGGCGCCAAATTTGCTAGTTTTACCCAACGAAGTAAATGGTTGGGCATATTCGTTTGTGTGTGTGTTGCCTGTAAATCGTGATCAAATCAGGAGTCGCTGCTGCTGCATGTCCGTGGAGTGCAAGATGTGATCTGCAAAAGTGGCTAATTCCATTGTAGCGTAGTAGTTTGTCAGAGTGGAGTTACGCTTCCGTACATTCCAGAACCCCCAGTCGCCATTTTGTCGTAAGGACATATGAACTGTCTATCTCGTCAAGTCAAGCCTCGCAGCTCTCGCTATTTTAGTCATCACAAAAGCCAATAGCGAGTGAATATGCCTTGAGAGTCAGGTTCGGCAGAGCCTAACTGCCAAGCGTTCTGCACCGAAGAGAACCAATTATTTTAAACAGGTGCGGTCTATACATGACTGAAAGAAACGTTTCTTGTAAACCCTACTCGAAATCGATCACGAACGGCCCCTTCGATAGTCTGAGAGGAGCAAATCTGTGATTTTTGAAAGGTTCTTCTAGCCACAGGAAAGTTGCACAAATTATATGAAGGCATTCCGCATCCTGCACCGGCGAGCAGACACGTGTTTTGTCCGGGCAAGTTCACTCAAAATTACCGCTCTGAAAATTCGTCATGGACAGCATCGCTCCAAGAGCGAAGAAGAAAGTAGTGTTCCGATTCAAGTAACCTTTATCCGAAACAACTAGTAAATGAATTCTCGCAACACAAGGACCAAATATATATCGCCTTTTCAGCTTGAACTTAAACAATGTAGGTCACGGCTGCCACCATGAATTGTTTGTAAGCGTAATAACGCTCGCAGCATAGCGTCGCATCTTGTTTTCGAACTGGTGAGCTCTTACATGTACCTTAGGAAACTGCTCGTAATGAGAGACACAAATAATGTGCCATCAGATTAGGAATGCTGCGTACTCCGTCTTTTGTTCTTCATCGCAAATTCCTTCGCAGTGCAGGACTTGGTCAGAATGCTTTAAAGGGACTAGGAAGTACAAAGGCGTGACTAACTTGATGTCTAAGAGAGGTTTTCGTTTCGAACATGACATGTATGTACTGCTGAGAGAGCAATTTCGCTAAAAGAGCTTTTTTTTTTTTTTTTTTTTCAAATCTAAACCAGGAGAGGATTGAAATTCACTGAACAGACAAGCAACAGATAAAATTCGGCTGAAACCTCACTGCAGGCCTATATGTGCCGCTTAGAAATTCAAACCCTCAAGAAGTACATCAAGCTAAAAACAAACGTGGCGCGTTCAAATGATTTGAGTAAAGCTGATTTGAGCAACGTATGGCTTGAAAAGCGAAACAAAAGGATATACAGGCAGCTGTTAGGGTGACTAGGCCATCTTTTCAGTGCTTTCATGACGCCTGTTGAAAATGAACTACTCACATCTTAATCATTGTGTTTTTATGTCACTCCGAATTTGTAGCTGCCTTTCTTGTTCCCCTTGTGATAATCATTTATCCTCCCTAACTCTTGTCGTATGCTCCTCATTCGAGTTTAACTCATACATATGTTTGCTGATGTATAATTCTATGTAATGTATTTATATGTATTTTGACTAATCATCATTGTTGTATTTAGGTGTCATCTTGTACTTTTGAATGCGGTTTCTGTTAAGATGTGTGCGTGATGGACAGTATGAAATAAATAAATTAATATGTATTTGATATAAGCCGGCAACTGTTGTTTTCAAATTGTTCATTTCGAGTTACTTTTATCTTGCGCTGTCTGATCCCAACTGCGAATTCAATATAAAATTATTGGACATAAAATTTTAGCATATCCGTGAAACTCAAATCAGAAAGTCTCTGCGGCCTTCTGTAGCATTTTCTTAGGGAGGGGGGGGGGGGGGGAAGTGCAACATTCTCACTCACCGCATCAACTGCCATGAACGTGAGTTCAGCTTACCTATATTACGATTAGGAGAGGGGGAAAATCTTCTGGTCACAGTTTTCCACATTTTCTAGCCGTGTAGATTCTACAATTTTACGAGCAAGACTTACTGCGAGTATTAAAAATGCTGGCGGAAAATAAAACGGCTTACATTTACACATCAACTTCAGGGCTAACTAGCGGCTCTTGTATCTATTGAGCAGGATCGCTATACTTTGAGTTTACACGTGGATGATGATGACGGTTTCTTCTGATTTTATTGGGTTGAGGGCAGCTGGGCCCAAGAGGGATGTGGTTAATGTGGCTAACTTGTGCTTGGATACTATTTTAGCATTCTAGCAGAGAAATAAAAAGATAGGCCGTACATGTCTGCGAACCGCTGTGCTTGGACAGCGAACAAATAGTGTGCGCCTAATAGCGGGGTGCCAACGTTGCTGCAACAGTTGCACTTTGCTTATACGGCTATAGCTTGCTGTGACTCATTCGTTCCTTGCTGATCGCTTGCAGGAAATAACTTAAAATGTGGCGCAGAGGCTTTCCGCAGGCTTAGTTATAAACATGATCTGAGCGCAGAGTGCTTTCTGGCCTGTGTAAGGGGGTGAGGGAGGTTAGGGAGAGCGGGAGCTCGCATTATTTCATCCCTAGGACGCCATTAAACCGGAAGTATAGGGACATATAATTGAAGTGCCGCTCATCATAGTGGTCTCTTGAGCTTTGTTATTCTATTACGCTTTTCAGTGATGGGGTAAGAGCAATATTCAACTGTGTCAATGTCGTCCCACTGTAGTAGCGAACGCCTTGACCCAACTTGATGTTTCATTATAAATACTAATAAACGAATAAAAATCGTTACGTGGTACTGCGTGAAGGGCTGCTATAACTCTGCTTTAGAAGCACTTAACTATCGGTACTTTTTACCAAGTGAAGAAGCTGGTCTGGCAAAGCCTGAATTAAAAAAGAAAAAGCCTAAGATATCACGGGACCTTGCTGATATTCGCTTTTGTCATTTATTTGTTCGTTGTAAGGTGATTTTACGAACCGCTACCTTAGCATCACCGCCTAGCCCGCCTTTATCACAATGCAAAGACATGAAAGAAGACGCTGCAACACGACATTCGAAAGAGCTGCTCCAAATAAATAAACGTTCAGTGTGTGGCGGGACTGACTGGCAGTCAAGACTGCCTTCCTTAGAAAGCACCGATGTACCACACTTTGCGAATAAGCAGAAATGGAGAAGGAAAACATCGGAAGATGAAGTGATCAAACTTGACAGGGCGCCGCCGACGCTCCCGGACAGGGATAAGTAGTTTCTTACAAAGACTAAAGACAAAAATAGCTTCCCTGAAAACTCAAACCTATCCGTTCTTTTAGGAATTTCTGAAAAAGAGACAAAACACTGCAATAAAACATGAACTAAGGCATGTTTTAGAATCACAACTTCTATGAAAACACTCATTGTTTGCTTGCTCGTGTCTGTGCTGGTTATACTTTTTGTCGACCAAGGTATCACTAAAGTTCGGACTTCAAAAAAAAAAAAAAAAAAAAAAAAAAAAAACGCTCAAGCATGGCTCAGACCAAACGTAGCGTCTAATGGCACCGCCGTGTTTTATTTTCACGCTCTTACGTATTGGTTTTATGTAACTGATGACATTCCTCTAGCATATTTTTTCTTGTTTCCTTTGAGTGTGTGAATCTATCTCAGCACCCCAACAAAATGTCGCGACTTAGCCACTTTTAAGATTCGGTGACAAAAAGGAACAGGCAATAGAAAAAATCCTGAAGTGGACAGATGAGTTTCAACGGAATAGAGGTACCGGACTTGGATATAGACGGCTGAAAAACCGAAGCTTGCACATCAGTGGCGCTGAGATGTCCCCACGGACAAAGCGCCATCTAAACCCGAAATGGGCTTGGAATAAAGAACAATGGCAATGCCTTGACGTCCAGGGCGCACTTTGCCGTATGTGAGCTCCCATCCGCCCCTTTTGATGTATGACCTCCCTTTAGACTATGAAGTATGCACTCAGGGTGCCAATCGCACCTCGCTTGCCCTCCGTTCTCTGAAGAAAGAGCTTTTACAAATGTATAATTTTTCTCTACCTTTGTTTATGGAGCATTTGTCTATTTGTACTCATATAGAAGAGAAAAATAAATTTAGAATGAATAGACAGCTCAATAAAAGCAAAAACAAAAGCGAATGAAGAAGAACAATAAGTGACGAAGGTTGCATGTGGAATGAAAAAAAAAATAAAGTCGTGCATACCTCCAAAATACAAGACTGGAGGTGCATCGAATAGGAGCTACGAATGCGGTGTCCATTTCAAACTTCAGTAGAGCGCCAAATATAGCAGCCGGTTTGCAAGATTTGTTGCAGGGAGTGCAGGAATAAAACACAAATATTTAGGTAAAAGGAATGACTTTAGCCATTCGCCATGTAAGCGAAGAAAGAATTGAATAAAGAATGACCACACAATCAAAAAGCTTAGCAACACTTTGGTATTCCTTGCGCTTATTGGTCTTTCCCATTTTTCGCATAGCACCGACATCTCTGTCATTCACTTCAGTCTGCTCCATTATATTGTATTCACAAGTTCACAAAATTAAACAGAACGAACTTAACATGCTCTTAAACTGCGTAGAAGAACGCAACAGTTTTCTTCGGCAAGCTTCTAACGCGATAGCGCAAAAGGGGACGTTACATCAAAGCTGCGGCATCGGCGTCATCGTCATGATCGAAAAATAACGGGCATCCCACTGGAAGGTTGTAGATAGCAACTGACAAGACCGAGCATTGATTCTTTGATGCTTTGTGCGACTCAACGAGACGACATTATGTCAGAATGTTGGGCGGAGCTGCCAAACCGGGTTGCTCATTTTAGGTGTTTGTCTTTTTTCTTTCATCAAAATTTATATCATATTTACATGATTACAAAATGCAGTTTGACAACGGTGTTCCACAAGTATCACCATGCTGCTGGAATTTTCATATCGAATATTGGTTACGGTGATGAGAAAAGGCTCTTGTTTATTTCATTCTATCAGCTGTACATGGCGAGAGTAAACGAGATCATATCACACGAATGCGGCGTCCTTTTGTCGGCTGTCATGTATTGTCACATCTTGTCCGTATAAAGAAGTGATTGTATCATAGTTTGCACTGTCATACTGAAAGGGTTGGTTAAATATTCAAAGGAATCTCCCAAGCGGGAATAGATTTAAAATAATTTAATAATTACTCATTAGAATCCAAAGTCATTCGCATTGATGAGCATCTATCCATTAGCCATTAGCGTCAAAGCGCGTTCTTAGGGCTACACAAGGAAGCTATACAGCTTTCACACAACCTTCGTGTCCCGTCGTCCTCACGTAGTTGTTAGCAGACTAGACGCCTGACCTCAAGGGCGCAAATTCAATCCGGCCACTACGGCGTCCTTTCGGTGGAGGTAAAACGCAAGTCGCCAGTTCACTGATCGACATCAGTGCATGTTTTCGAGGTCAAAATTTTCGGAGTCTTCTATACTACGGTCTTCCTCGTAGCTAATGCAGCATTGGAACGTTATACCCTGAAAATCAAACCAAACAACCAATCTTCATATTTGGAGAAACATTCGTTCTTGTCTGAAGTTTTATTTTAGCATCACCCCCTACCAGAGGCATTCACTCATCCAACTGCACTATAACCACGACAGCCAGTAGAACACAAAGTATGGCGAGAGCAAACTGAGAAATTACTGGAAGTGAAATGAGCTAGTCTAGGGTTTATCAGAATCTATGAATGCAATAAGACCTTCGCTTAAAATTAAGCCAAGAACAACGGCGCAGTTGTCACCAGTCCGGCATTTGATCCGCGGGCATTTTATACGGTAGCATGTAAATTCCGTGGTTTTTAGCTTAATATATAATTAAGACACTGCAAGGCTCCAGAAAAGAACTCGCTGAGTGCATACAGACCTTTTATGAGCATCCGATCTGAGTTGTTGATAATCTCGCCCTTTCCCTATCAATAGTTCTGCTAGCCGTCCTGATTAGCTCAGCTAATTGAAGGACTCCCGCAACAGGCGGCGCATGCTCCTGGCTTCAAGACAGGGCAGCACGAATTGTACATCTACGAGCTAAACCCTTGTGACTTACGACAGCGCTTGATTAGGGATAATGAGCGACTTCAGGAAGAGAAATATGGTCCTCATACTTATTTTATGCTAGTAAACACAAAAATAGGTCACTTAAGCCGCTATTGTATGGAAAACCGTAGCTTGAGAACTTTAGAATGAGCCCAAAGTAAAGGTGCAGTTTTTGCCAGCCTGATCTCGTCTTTTGTGCGCTAGTATTTTATATTTGAGGGGAATTTGGAAATTATGTTGTTAACTACAGGTCAGTAGTGTTCTGAGGGCCAGGAAGCGTCACTGCGTTCATTATTACCCTCACCAAAGATTGGGCTCAGTTATTAACAACCGCTCCATGTCGCACCGCCTCTCCATATATATAAGTAATATTAACATGCCTAGACCAGCAATGCATATCGAACCTAACCGTTGCGTGTAACTGCGACCAAAGCTTATTAGTTATGAATATAACAAAAAGAACGTAAAAAAAAAAAAACAACCAAACACTCAGAATGTCCCCGCGCAAATCAAGTTGAATCAGAATTTATTCATTGAAATAACTGAATACAAAGAATTTGGTAAATACAGGAGGAGGTCCCAAAGCCAATGGCGTCACTGGGGACCTCTTTTAACAAGCATGCAAAACAAAAATGATTAAGTACAAACGACAGCGGGTGAAAACTGCAACTGTTATGTAATATAAATGTAGAAAACAAAGAAATACAAGATGTCGTAAATATAAACGGGGCATAAATTGGGAACATGTTATATAAATGTAAAACTGGAAAACAATTGACTGTGGAATAAGTATTTCTTATCATTGAGAAAAAATATTTAGCGCAATAGCAGAAACGTACAACTATGCTTAATAGCATGAATGTTAGATGAATGCTTTAGTCTGAAGAATTCCACAAAAATGAGGCAGAAAAATTAACTGTGAATTTGCCGTAATTGGTTCTGGGTTTTGGAAGTAAAAAATTGTTTTGGCATGAAAACCGAGTGAAACTACGTCGCGGGAACTGGGTACAGTTATTTATTGAAATTTGAAGTGATCCATTTATGAATTTGAATATGAGGATGCCAATAGAATAATGAAATATGGATGAGACTCCAAGGCTGTTATGAGCTTGCAGTAAGGGCGCAGCAGTGCACAAATGGCTATTAGAAGTAATGATGCGAATGGCTTTATTTTGTATGTGTTGTAGCGGTGCCATGTGTGTTCTGTATGTATTACCGCACGAAGAATTACAATAGTCAATTAGACTATGGATCAAAGCACAGTAGAGTGAAATGCGCGTGCGTAAATTGAAGTAATTTCGCACCTTGATGAGCACCCTTATACTGTAAGCTGTTTTTTTTTAAAGGGAGGATATATGTCTGTTAAATTTTAAGTGGCAATCAAGATATATTCCAAGACACATCGCATGATAAGTGGCAAATAGTATGGGAGAGTTAAGGGAAATATGTAGAGATGCAAGAATGGCCTTGTGAGGCGATGAGAAGATGACAAAGCTTGATTTAGATGCATTAATTGTAAGCATGTTATTTCGACACCAAGTTGCTAGGTTTGCTGCATCGGTATTCAATTTACGTGTTGAAGAATCGATGCACGTATCAGATGCTAGTATAGTAGTATCATTGGCGTATAATATACATTCAGAAGATTTAAAGCGCGAGGGCAGATTATAATGATTATAGAAAAAGAAGTGGTTCAAGGATGGAAACCTGGGGAACGCCAAAATTAGTAGTCTTCGGTGTAGAGTAAGTATCAGATATGCAAACTGCTTGGATTCGGTTAAGTAGGTAGCTGCGGATAAATGTTAGTGCAGGACCAGATACTCCAAGAATATTTAATTTATCAAAAAGTATGTTTAGATTAATTTAATCAAATGCCTTCTACAGATCAATGAATAATGCGGCACCTAATTAACCACGATCAATGGCATGTTTAATCTTATCTGTTAAATAAATTAGGGCTAATTCAGTTGAAAAACCAGACCTGAAGCCGAACTGATTAGATGATATGATGTTCAGTTTTGTAAGGTAATTTGCCAGACGGACGACGAACAGCTTTTCAATGACTTCCAGTTAAGGGAACAGCTCTCTCGATGCACTTACCTTAAGGTTCGTACAACTTCATCCTTCGTTTAAGCATACCTTTTGCGTATCTTCCTCCTTCTCCTTGCAACATGTCTCACTGTTCGAAGTTATCGATTACTCAACTTCGCAGAGCTCATATTGCTACATATCAGACTACAGTGGCATCATTTCGGCGGCAGCATTGCAATGGCAAGCAAGTCCCCATATGTTCCGACTTAATTAGTTACGCCGCCCCTGGTTTCGAGCCGTGTATTCCAGCCTTCGTTTATTCCAGACTGAAAATTAATAGAAAAACACATACGCACAAAGTGCCAGCATCGAGGCAGCAATAAGGCTAATTTGAAGACTTTACGCCCTCTTTTACTCCGTTACTTATTTCCTGCTTTTTTTCGATCGTTAGCTCTTAAAACCTTTTGATCGAGCTGCGTGACCTTGCAATTAACAAAACTTCGTTGTTTCTATGATCTGTTTACTTTTTCTTTGTTTTACCCGTCCTGGATGCTCACTTTCTTGAATGTAAGACGTTGATCTACGGGCTGAATCCTTGCACTCCATTGTTATTGCCACTTTCCACTCACTGGCCCCCTTTCCATCGCGTCCTTGGCTCACAATTTTCACTATGTGCAGCTAAGCACTTTTATTGTAGTCTCCGCTTTTATGCTTGGCCGTCTGTATTGACAACATTTATTTTATGTCGGTTACCTTTTCGCTTTCTTTCCGAACATATACCGTGGAAAGCAGTCAAGTTCCAAAGGAAACTCATCTTTGTACTCCGCTCTCATTTGTGTGAAGGTAGTTGTGGACTTTACGTCATTATTCATTATCATCCCACTTACAGTTAGTCGAAGGATAAAAACACGCAGGTATGAAGCGTGGAGCGGCCTTTATTATCTCGTCTTTATTGTTCTTCTTGGTGAAATAAAGGTTAGACATAAAAGAAGAGGGGGACGGGGGGGCGGGGGGGGGGGGGGGGGCTGATGTTGTAGTTGGTGTATAGTATATTATGGAACACACTAATATCTTTGCGCAAACCTCTCTTTGTGTCGCAACGGCCGATGCGCTTCTTCTTCCTTGCGTAGGTGCGATGTGCTCCGCCCGCTCATCGATCTGGCTATAAAAAGACCCGCACACAGGACGTGAAGCAGATATGCGCTGCTTTCTCTGGCCAAGGAAACTGGGTTTATGAAGCAAAGACGTGTCGGTACTGGCCGTGGTGGTATAAGAACTTGTGTTTTTTTTACCGTTAAATTTATTTTGGTGTCGCATTGATACGTTTCCTTCTTTTTTCTTTTTTTGTAATATACTGGAGCCCCGCCAACGTTAAGCCCCGCCAAGAAGGACGTTGTTGCCAGGAAGTTAGCGTGATTTCGGACGTACTGAAAGAAATTGGGTCATATAAAAAGAACAAAGGTAATATCGGAGAGTGCTTTCTCTTCTGTTTGCGTGAGAACAGCAGCATTAATAACTATTCCTAGGTTCAATATAGGAGATGTTTGTATGAAAAATAAACTCTCATTTACTCTGCTTTCTATTTGTTGGGTATCTTAAAACGACACCTGAACTGAAGTAGAACTTGTTGCTGGGCTAGTTGGCTCATGATCATACGGGGAAAGTAAGCGCAAACAAAGAGACAAACACAAGAGAGGAGACAAGACAACGCGCTACTGGCAACTGATCAGTTGCCAGTAGCGCGTTGTCTTGTCTCCTCTCTTGTGTTTGTCTCTTTGTTTGCGCTTACTTAATTCCCCGTACGACACCTGAACAGGGGCCTCACATGCGTAGCACACAACTTCTGACGTAATATGAATTGGTTCATTGCACTAATATTAAAGTGCTTCTAATATAGTTTCCTTCTTATTTATAATTAGAATAGCTTTATTGCTGATAATAATTATATTGCATACGCTTAAGTATGCTTCACCCTTTATATTCCCAATAAACACATATCTATCGGACGATTCACGGACGCAGGCACTTGTCGTTTAGTTCTGCCACATGGTGAGGACTACTTTATATGTTTAAACCACATACTAACTTTACACTGCTGATTGTGAAGGGTTTGCGTGCCGCGGGAACGCCCACGTTATCAATTCCCGCCGAGAGCTTTTGCGAGAAGCTGGAGCTTGCTTTAGCGTCTCTATCATATTCAGCCTGTCTCCTAGCGTGAAACGAGGCTGCTGATTCCGGTACACGAGTCCTACGACGTTCTTAAGAATATAAATTATTTGATAAAAATCAGCATCCAAATGACAGGACAATAGCTTGTGCAAGTTTCGTACTCATTTCTGACAAAAGAGCGCTGGACAACCGGACAGTTAGACTTAAGTGCTACTCACAGTTCTTCCCATTGACAGATGTCTCTCGCAGAGCTGGCAACGGCTAACGAGATCGACCCTATTCGAAATACAGCTTGCACTTTCCGTTTCAGGGTCTGCTTGGCAACGCTTCGTACTTTGTTTAAGCACCATTGGGCCCAATACAGTATTGGTGAAAATTTTGAGAGTCGATTGAGGAAATGTAGAGTCGTTTTCTGAGCTGGCATGACCACAGCTGCAGCGGCTGCCTGTGCTGATACAGATCCGTCGGTGTATACATTAATATAATTAGGATATTTTGACCAGATGTGCGCCGCAGTAAGTAGTTTAAGCCCACTAAGTAGCAGCATTTATTTATTTAGTATCCCGGGAACACGAACGCGCACCGTAGGTTTATCTATAACCCATGGTGGTTGGGCGGGATGATATGGGAGAGCATATCCTGTTGGCACGTGCGACTGATGGCAGCGGAGTGCGCTTGTAAAACTGCAGTCCGGTCGCTCGTCCAGAATCTTGCTCAGTGGGTGAAAACGGTGTCGTGTAAGTGCTCGTAAATACACACAAAGTGGTTCGTTTGACAGGTATATGGATATTGGGCGAGCATGTGCCTCGTCAATTGTGTCTTTGGTAGAGGTGCATTTGGGCAGTCCAATGCATATTTTCACTGCCTGCGCGTGACCGCTCTAAGTCTGCAAACAGAAAATGCTCAGATTAGAGAATACAGGAAGACTGTACCGGATGCAGCCAACATAATCTCGTGGCTCAGTTGGCTAGAGGATGCGTAACTTGCTGGCTGTTGAGAAACGTTTCAAAACGGGCACAATTTTCGCCAACTTCCACTCCGTGGGTACCTCACCAGACATCCAGGAAGAATTGTAATATTTCAGAAGTCGAAAGCGGAAATTGCGAGATAGCTTTGCGATCGCGTCATAGGTCACTTCATTATGACCTGGAGACATCCGTCTGTTTAATTCCGCGATAGCTGAGGATAGTTCTTCAGATATGAAAGGTCGATCCATCGCTGGCACTACCGCCTGGGGAATGTCTGACAGACCATCTGTGGAGCGTGCGGAAGGCCCTTACCCCGCTCACAGTAGTCTGCAGTATTCTTCTGAGACTTCTTTAATTGATTTTCGTTCATGCAGACATAGTGCTGTGAAAGGATGAAGCTGTTGGAGGGGCGAGCTCATACATCGAACTATCCGCCACATTTAGGCTACTGGTTGGCGCATATCTAGCGTGCAACAAAAGTCAGGCCTTTTCTGTCGACTAAGCTTATTCAGGCCGGTATCGTCAAATGTGACGTTATGCGCGTCAACTGGCACGAGGTCTTCAAGGTTATTTGTGCGCAAGCTTTCCTTTCAGCTCGCCTGAAAATAGCGCAAAGCCTTTAAAATGTCTCGTCATTTGAGGGTAAGCTATTGCTTTTAGCTGTGATTCGTGTGCTTTTTTTTAGGCAATAAGCCATTGTCGATATTAGCTCCTCATTTCTGGTTGCAACAGTAATTCATCAGCTTTCAGCGTCTTTCTATGCATCCCAGTCTGTAGATTTTATAAGAAATTTCTTCGGTGCTCTCTGCGCACAGACAGCTGATATGAGGACTGGGTAGTGGTCACTTCCACGTGTTTCCAATTGTGGGCAGCTGAACTTGTTACAAATGTCATTTCAATGCTGCTGAAATCGTCAGGCCTAGGAGATAGGTTACGCTGCAGTCATTTAGCGGTTATTATGAATATTTTGCGTAAAGTTCTGCAAGCTTCGTACTCTGGCACATGCGTGTGAGCTTCCCCAAATTTCATTGTGAGCCTCATGAGGTCCAGAAAACTACTGATATCCTGGGCAACTGTTGAGGTTTTTAGAACCGTGGCGTTTTCTGAGAGCATGCTGCGCCAGTAAGGGGTGGAAAAAGATAGCTTGATAATGCCGTTTCTAATGCAATCGATGCATTAATATGAGTGTAATGGCTTAATGGAATGACGCCGAAGAATGTCAAAGCTATTCGGAAATATGAGTCTTCAAATCGGCAGAGAGCATCTTGCTTCTAAACGCGGCTATTCGAAACACATTGCCATAGAGCGCATTTTCTATTCATACAAAGCTGGCGCATGCCACATTACAATGCAATGTGTTCCGAAAACACAACTTTATCACTGAATCTCAGCTTTCATTATTTTTTAACCGTATCCGTCGAACTGAGCACTGTGATAAAAAAATAGCGGTGGTTTAGCTTCTGGTTACGCGAAAGCAATCTGCACGGCTACGCTTAGGTTAGGCTCCAAAGTAAAGATATGGATTTTGCGCATAGTAGTTTACACTGTGGTTTGTTTTATTTATGCGATAGGGGATCCACTTCACGTAGGAGCACCCCTTGCTTCTCAATGTTGACCATTCTCATTTGGGTCTTGAAGACGTCTAGTGGAACGACATCGTCTCTACGTCGAACTCCGGAGCACACCGCCGTCACAACGTTCGAATGAACTTTTCGTCCTAGCAACTCGCTCTTGTCGTATGCCTCTACCAAATACCGAGTTCTTCCTCTTCTTCTTCCTCTTCCTCATCTTCTTCCTCCTCCTCCTCCTCCTCCTCTTCTTCTTCTTCTTCTTCTTCTTTCTTTTCTTTTTCTTCTTCTTCTTTTTCATCTTCTTCGTCGTCGTCGTCTTCTTCCTCTTCTTCGTCGTCTTCTTCCACGGTGTCAAGATGCCAAGGTGCCACACCGACGGCTTGGAAACCTACCGCAGTGTAGCTTTCGCTACAAAAAGTCAGCCCAGTCGCCCATAGAATATAAATGACAGCGCCTATCCTGTTGTACTAAAAGGTAGCTCCAAAATTATATCCCGGTTATATTCGTATTTATTGGCAATCAGCGCATCAGGTGCAAAAAGGTAAAACTAGACTTGCCGTACACGTATTTGTGTTTTTTATTCTCACGCTGTTACTTGAATGCACTCCCCTTGCACAAGAATGTGGGACGGAGTACACCTTTCGGTATTTTCAATTTACGCAGTTTACACCAAAGAAATTGAAATTAATCTAGTTGCATTCAAGTGAATGTCACGGCAAAACGATTTAGTGAAAGAAGTGCGTGACTCCGATTTCAAGACCCAAAAACAGAAAAATAAATAACTCCAGAAGTAGGAAGCAGCGTAGCTTAAGCACTTGTCAAATTCTCTAGGAATAAAAACCGCTTTTAATGACAGCTTTTCTACCAGCAGGCACGAGCTGGTTTAGTAAGTGCAATACATCTTGGGTCATTAGTCTTCGTGTTGAAACAATCAAACTCTGCAATTTGTTTCATCCCTTCCTTACTTTCCTTTCCAGCCAGTACTGTTTTCAATTCGCGCTTATCCCCAGCGATCGCGGGTGCTCGCCATACGTTCCTAATTGAGAAATCGAGAAGATCGTTAAATACAGCTCGGCGGAGCAAAATGCAAGCACAAAACGGCCACTAATTAATACAACTGCAAGCATAAGAACGCACAACTGCTAATCGAATTCATTTTTTCTTGTGATCTCCAATGACTAATATTAAAGCGCAGTTCTTTGGCGCCCGTTTCTGCGTTTCGCGTCGTCATCGCCGTCGCCGTTGCTGTTGTTGCGACTGTAGGAAGAATGAAAAGAAAATGCGCGGACCTGCTACTGGCTCTGTAGCTGAGCCTATAGCGTTGTCGTTGTCTTCCGTGACCAGCTCTGCAGTCGGGGCAGCCCACCCTCCCGCCGCTATGCCACCATCCTGCAGTCACCATTCGCCGCTGCGTGTGCCCCCCCCCCCCCCCCCCCCCCCCCCCCCCCCCTCTCTCTCTCTTCCTCCATGGCGCGACCGCGCGTGTTCTCCAATTGCTGCGCGTGCCCCTGCTGCCACCGTTCGCCGCTACGTGAACCCCAAGCCATCGACGGTGATCTACGGTTGCTGAAGCGCCAGCTCTGCATCAAAGGATCACGGTGCGTGCATCCAAAGCCGAACCGCAGAGCCACGCTGACTTGACTCGCTAGCGGCGTCAGCGGCATCAGTCAGTCGCTGGTATGTCTTCACCGCGCAACGCTCCTATGGACCCACGCGCTGCTTCCCGCGACCTCCCGATAACTTAATTGTTCTCTTCGCTCCTCTCCTAATTAATGACACCCCTGTTCGTCGGCAATCAGAGCATCGGATCTGTGGCGGCGGATCTCGAAATGTGCACCGCCCGAGCCGAGAGAGAGAGAGAGAGAGAGAGAGAGAAACAACTTTATTTACCCCAGATGTCATGGATTAGGGCAAGTGGGCCCTGTGTTGCCCCCAGGTGGGAGCTACATCCTGGGCCCACAAAATAAGTGCAAGTTGTGCGTTCTTGTCTGGCTTGGTAAGGAGTTTGTGACAGCTTTCCGCAGAGGGAGCTGGCAGGAGATTGAGGGCAGTGGTTTTCGCATCCCCAGAGGATGCGAAAATAAAAGTTGCCTAAAAAGTTGCCAGCCTAAAAGTTGTCCGTAATTGTACATACATGCCTTACCCGCATTCTTTGCCTCAATTTATCGAAAAGCTGTAACAGCTGATGAGCAGAGCTCAAATTTCGCATTAGGAAGTAATGTAATCTTTGGAAATGTTTTAGTGTTGTATGCTTTATAGGTTCACGAGTGTGGGATTTGCAATATAAAGTAAAAAGCATTCCCTTTAGGCTGTGGTGGTGTCAGCTGACACTGTAACACAAATATTAGGCTAATGCCAAGCCCGACAAGTAATTCAAATCTCTCAATGATAGGGCCCCGTAACTTTGTTTTCCTCACTGGGTTTTAAGTCAGCAAATGAAACGGTGGCTACGGTACAGAAATGTCTCTGAATGCAACATAATGTAACACACACCCACTGAAGGCGTAAAAATAATTTCGGAATTAAATACCTTGAAGGTTGCCTTACGTCAGCATATAATGTCGCCTCCTGGCTCGTTCATGGCTGGTTATAGGGCTACTTATAATCAAAAACATCACATAATGCAACCTAATTGGCAGCGCGTCCGCCTGGGATATGTTAGTAATTTATTTTATTGCTGCCAAATGTAGAACATAGAAAAAAAAGGGCACGTGGCGTTACAAAACGAAGCGCTAATCCATTGTTCTATAGAAGATCTTTTCTTATTACATTTAGATAAAGAAAATACGAATTATAACATGTCATTAACAGTTGCGGTGACACGGCATATTCAAAAATTTTTTAACTCTATCATTTCGTTAAGAACGCTGTCTGACAAGCCAATGTGGATAAATAGTCTTGCATCCCAGAAACAACGAGAACAGCGGGTTAAAATTGCGCGCTTCTTTGTTTTAACAATACTTCTATTTGCCGCCAGGCAACGCTGCTCAGATGACCCTACCTTAGAACCGGAAGCTACAAATAAAGATTAATCAAGACGATGAAATTTATACTATGTGCGATAGATGCCCAAAACATTTGAGCATATTATACTGGAGTGTGGCAGTATCCATCCAGATGTCGATGCGGGCATAGTCACCGCCGAGGCCCGGGGGTTTAGATGTAACAAAGGAAGCGCGAACGGATGGATCGTCGGCGGTAGAGGATAGCAAGAGACGTTGAGAAGTTGGTGGATAAATACAGGAAGGGAACGTGTGCAAGCTAAATCGAAATTAAACGCTGGCATTTAAAGGTAACCCGGAACTTAAAGAAAAGCCGTTAAAGCTGAAGGGTTATCTAAGTTAAAGAGCATAAAAAAGAAAGGTTGAGCATGACCTCGTTTCAAAGGGGACGCCATTAACATACATACATACATACATACATACATACATACATACATACATACATACATACATACATACATACATACATACATACATACATACATACATACATACATACATACATACATACATGCATACATGCATACATACATACATACATACATACATACATACATACATACATACATACATACGTACATACGTACATACGTACATACATACATACATACATACATACATACATACATACATACATACATACATACATACATACATACATACATACATACATACATACATACATACATACATACATACATACATACATACATACATACATCTATTATCATGCATCCGAGACGCTGCTGTCGTTATCATGGTCCTTACATTCCTAGTAAGCTATAGCGCCCAAGGAAGACGAAAGAGCAACATTCTAGCTGTAAGTGAAGAAGCCTATCAATAGAAAATTATTGAGTACATATCATACCAGCCATTGTTTGGTTTTGGCAGATTATTAACTGTTTCGTGAGGTGTCTTCTTCAGCTCATATCTGCCTCATAAATATTAATGGATCCCTAGAAACTACCCTTTGCCCCGTTTTTGATGAGAGAGCGAGAAACAACATTATTTGCCCGAGATGTCCTGAAAAACCTGCCCTAATTCACGTTTTTGATGAGAGCTGTTATGACACTATAAGGCCTCAACGATTGGTTGCAAGCGATAACTTTCGAGTAATGATAGATATAATCTCTCAAAGGCAGCAGTTACTTGTTTCGAACCGAGCCGCACCTGACAGGAAATGAAGGTGGAATAAATAGGCCTCTAGTCTTCCATTTGGGCCCTTAGGAGAAAATCCAGCACCTTATACGCAGTGTACTCGTAGGTGTTCCTAAATATACGCCATAAAAGTGCCGTATTAAATGCAAAAGCTACGACATCATATACTCGAGACGTAGACCCGTCACAACTGAGGGTAAGCTTTATACTTCAAGTAGCGCTATGGTAGGTGTGAAAGAGATCTTTCATATTAAAGGTAACCAAGTATACAGCATAAAGCATAAAGAAAGTAACAAAATTCCCACAAAGAAAGGTGTTAGGCAAGGAGACACAATCTCCCCAGTACTATTCACAGGTTGTTTACAGGAAGTATTCAGAGACTTGGAATGGGAGCAGTTAGGGATAAGGCTAGATGGAGAATACCTCAGTAATCTGCGATTTGCTGATGACATTGCCTTGCTAAGCAACTCAGGGGATGAACTGCAAATAATGACTGATGACCTAGACAGGAAAAGTAGAAACGTAGGCTTGAAAATCAATATGCAGAAGACTAAGGTAATGTTCAACAACCTCGGGAAGGAACAGCTGTTTACATTAGGTAGCGAAATACTGGAAGTAGTAGGCGAACATGTCTACTTAGGACAGGTAGTAACCGCAGATCCGGACCACGAAAACGAAATAAGAAGAATACGATTGGGATGGAGCGCATTTGGCAAGCACTCGCAGATTATGACTAGCAGCTTACCGGTATCGCTCAAGAGGAAAGTATACAACAGTTGCATCTTGCCTGTACTCACCTATGGGGCTGAAACGTGGAGGCTAACCAAGAGAGTTCTACATAAGTTGAGGACAACCCAGAGGGATATGGAACGAAAAATGGTAGGGGTAACATTAAGAGATAGAAAGCGTGCAGAGTGGGTCAGAGAAATAACTCAAGTTACCGACATTCTAGTAGAAATTAAGAAGAAGAAATGGACATGGGCAGGACATGTAGTGTGAAGAGAGGATAGCTGATGGTCGCTAGGGGTAACAAGCTGGATTCCAAGGTAAGGAAAGCGTAGCAGGGGGCGGCAGAAAGTTAGGTGGGCGGATGAGATTAAGAAGTTCGCAGGGGTCAAGTGGATGCAGCTAGCACAGAACCGGGTTAAGTGGAGAAATATGGGAGAGGCCTTCGCCCTGCAGGGGGTATAATCAGGCTGCTGCTGCTGCTGCTGATGATGATGATGAAGTATACAGCACATTGTGCTCCATAGGAAATTCTAATCAGGTTTTATTACACTTTCGTTTTTAATTTTACGATGCATCAGGCCTGATTCAACAACGGTTCTTTGTATACACCGCTTTTAGAAGGCAATTTTGTGCTCGAAAATCTTGCCTTACTCAGTTGCCTGGGCCGAAAAATGAATGAAACGAGCACAAGTATTTGTGGTAAAGGTTTGACGGGAGTCTAACCTTGTCGGCTCAGGGTGTTGCTTTCTGGTAGAACTTGATGAATATTATCACATGCAATGAACAGCGCGAGAGAATGAAAGAAGAATGGCAGTTAGATCTAAGGCGATAACTGACACTGCTACGAGGCCCCGGGCTCGATTTCAACGAGAAATTCCTGGGTGGAAATTCACTTCGCCTCCACGAATTTTAGAGAGCAGCTCTTTGGTGCCCGTTCCTGGGTTTCGTGTCGTCGTCGTCGTCGGCCGCGTTGGCTTCGTAGCCAGCTCCGCCCCCTTTCATCCCCCCAGTTTGAGCCGGCGCTACGGCCTCCTAAGCCTCGTAGGAAGAGGGAAGGGGGTACGAAGGGGGCAGGAGCGCGCGCAGCCCCCGGAGAACACGAGGAAAGAAAAGGGGGGGGGGGGAAGGAGGGTCACCGGAGGCAGCACTAGCAGCGATTGACTGATGCCGCTGCCGCCGCTAGCGAGTCAAGACAACGTGACTGAGAGAACACCGTCGCCGCCATGCAGAAAGAAGAGGAGGGGGTCCCCCCTCTTCCTGCGTGGTGGCGAGGGTGCTCTCCGGTTGCCGAAATGTTGGCTCGCTGTCAACGGGTCACGGTGCGTGCATCCCGTTCTCACTCGCTTCGCTCGCTAGCGGCGTCAGCGGCATCAGTTAATCGCTGCTATCTGTTCGTCGTGCAACGTTCCTATGGGCCTACGCGCTGCCTCCCGCAACCTTCCGATCACTCAACTGCTCTCTTCTTTTCTCCGATCACAAAGCTTCTTTCATGACAGCCAAGAACTGTTAGTGGGGTGTTTGTTGATGGAATACGTATGAAAAATTAAAAAAAAAAAAGCTGTCTTTAATTGTACATACGTGTGTTGCTCGAAATCTTTGCCTCAATCTATCGAAAAGGTGAAACAGCTCATAAGCTGCGCTCAAATTTCGCAATAGGAAGTAACGTAATCGTGGGCAGTTTTTTTCATTTCCCGGAAATGGGACGCACCGAATCGTCGAAACGGTTAGACCTTGTCAAGGTGAGCTTTCCCACTAAAATGAAGGTTCTGTGCTTCATAAAGTCACTGCATAGCGCGTGGATGTACCAGGCTAATAAAAGCACCAGCCGATGCTAATCATTTTTAAATAACAGCCCTTCAAATGCAGAGAAACGCCTCATGGGTTTAAGCACATCACAAATGCAGCAACAATAATTTACTAAGGGCGGTATTAGGTTGCGTTCTGTCAACTATCTTAGTTGACAGGCATGCAAACCAGAGCGTACAGTTACAGGTTAGGCACCCAGAAGCTGTAAAACGTTTCAATATTTTCACCATCCATAGTATCTACTAATTAAGTAATTTTCATGACTGAGCAAAGAAAGGCAGGTCCGCCTGTTTTAGAAAAGTATTGCTGCCCGAAATAATTACTGATTATAATTAAGGGTAAACAGCAACCACGGCCTCACTGCTTCGTGGATATCAGATCCACGCTCGAGCGATTTATGAACAAAAAAATCTTTACAAAATAAGGTACTACAATTTCGACTACATAGTAGTTTTTACCGTGCACTGACATTGCACAGAATATGGGCGTCTTTCGTTTATCGAACGCGGCCACCTGAGCCGGGATTTAAACACACATCTTTGTGCTCTGTAGCGGAGCGATCCGACCGTTGATCACAAGTAGAACCTAAAAGACGCTACGGGTACCCGGATCTGTGCAAGCCACACGCTAGTTGAAAGTCAGGTATTGAAATGCCAATCGAAGTATAATTTTGTGAGTGGTATACGCACCTCTATTACCTTTTATCGGAGCTTTTTAATGGCTACAGATCTCAAATGGCACCATGCGGCTGCCAATGTGTAGCGTGAGGACTGTATACGCGATTGCTAGCGAGACTCAGTGTAAAGTGACGTTTTTTCACTACTTCAAAAACCAACGTGAACCTCGGCGGCCGACACGGGGCCCGTTTCTCCACAGTGAAGGCGCTGTAATTCGGAACAACGAATCACCATCCTCTCTAGCCGACGATAAGAAGTCACGCGATACTGAGCACTGTGGTACACCGACGCCCATGCATTAGTCGATTATTCATCGGAGCAGTCGAACACGCGATTGAATCCTCTTGGTTCTTGCTTTCTTTGTCTTTTTGCAACGACAGTGCATAGAGGGACTGTGGTTGCGGCTTAAAAACACAGACAGGAAGAAGCAAGGACCAAGGATGACGTGCGATGGCCGCGTCACCTCGATGTGCGAAGAGCCCCGACCTTAACGAGCCGTTTGCGTGCAGCAGTGGTGCCGAGGTGAGAACGGTGTAGACACGGCGAATTTTTTCACCATCCCCTTTCTCAACTTCACTGACCTACGGTGGTCGCTTTCTCACTCATCGCTGCCTCTAGCTTTCCTTTTTATTTTCTTTTTTCTTACAACAAACAGTTCCCTCCTATCCCCTTCTTTCCACCTTATTACACTGACGGGAGTGTCACATGTCCGGCAAATCCGCGCCCACGAGTCCTACCAAGGACTCATGGGCGCTGCCGGAAAGACAGCTTCCGCCGGTAGGGACTAAGGTGGGCGTTAGAGGGGAAGCCGTGATTCCGCGCGGTGCCAGTACGGCGATCATTGCTTTCGATACTGTTTCTGATTTTGCGCCTACCCTCGCATCGGTTGTTAAGAACTCGCCGTCAAGCGCTGATTAATATGCTTTCGTGGGCTTGACTTCAAAGAATGGTGTGGCTGCATTTTCAGTCATGAAAACAAAAACACACACAGCATGGTTGCCACTATTTAAGGCGAGATTACATGAGTGCAGTGGAGATGTTTTCGTTCCACAATACATATCGGCAAAACGCTTGGGAGCACCATTCGTATCAGCGTGTATATAACGCGCTCTTATTAGTTTCCTGTAAATATTCGTTTTTTTGACAAGAGCTCCTCTAAAACCATGCGTTCCCCGTGGGTGACGCCACCATCGTTGAGCACCTTGCTCTGGCGGCGCGTTTCGAGCAACGTCCGCAGGCGAAATGCATCACCACTTTCTTTTTCCTTCTTGCATGCTAACCACCTTCAGAATGCTTCTATGCCTACCACCGGCAAGTTTCATATTTTTCGTGGTCACCATGCCCTATTGCACGGTAGCTACTCTAAGAATGAGTCAACCACATCCCAGTAAAACGGAACAAGCCTAAAATTACGCTCATAACTATATGTCTTCCAATGGGGACAGCCGCAGTGGTACGCCAGCATGAAGTGATGAGATATGGCGGCAAAGCGGCTCGCTTAATCATTGTTGCACGGTTGCGGCAACTGCGATGTTCAACGAGCTCGGCTTATCGAACCATAGTCTTGCACTGGCACTCCACTTTGCATGACTTTAAAGAGCACAACGTGCATAAAAAAAGGGATGTACAACAGCATTTTTCGTTTGGTAGTTCCTCCCTGGCTTTAAATAAAGAATATGGATGCAATTGTATTCATGAAAGTTTTCGCCGAAGCCTCGCCTGAACCTAGATTTCTTCTGACAACCTCAGGGTGAAGCGTGGCGCTCGCTGTTGCTACTGAGCAGCCACCTTGAGGCTGGCGTTCGCAGGGCTATTTTTAGAGTATGACTGGACTCCACCTGGATATACTCTGGCAGCGCGGCATCTGCAAGTCTGGCGAAGAATTTATCCCGGACCAACCACATCCCGGATGCAGTAAAACGTGGTAGTCTGCCAGTGCACACCGAGCGACTACGAACTGGTTGGCCGTCTCTATTCCTTCGGGGTGTTGTTGCCTGCAGTGGCAAAATGCATTTCATCGCGTACACGAAAGACGCGTTTGGCTTACCAGCCGTCGGTATATAGCAGTGTCTAGGCTTGGTGTTTTCTGAACATTTGTTAGGCCTTTAGGATACCTGTAATTCTTCTCCCGAACCAATTTAGGTCATTCCAACGCGCAGTCGAAGTCGAAGTTCTCTGGCGGAGGAAGAAAGCACGGCGCGGTAGAATAGAGTAGTTGAGAAATGAGGCGCAAAAGATCGTGTTGTTTATTCCTGCTGCTCACGATAAGGCATGTTCCTGTGCTGCATTCCTGCGGTTGTGCACAAGTTAGAATAAGACCACGTGGCTGAACTTTCTTACGTGTTTCCGATTTCGGCGCCACCTGCCTGCCTGAGCAGTTAAGAATAGCACCCGTGTGCATAAGCGAGGAGTATACGTTTGGCATGTGCTATTGAAGAAACGTTTTTTGCTCTCTTGCGAGCATAATATGTTCCCTGAGAATTTTTGTGATATGTATGCACCACTATATTGGGCTGCTTTCCATACGGCTACAAGATCAGCTCTTTTGATTAAAATGATAGCTCGGTAATCGTGCCACATCATCATCATCAGCCGGACTATGCCCACTGCAGGGTGAAGGCCTCTCCCTTTTTTTTTATTAACCAGGTGCTTTGCTAGCTGCATCCATTTGACCCCTGCGAGTTTCCTAACCTAATCCACCAACCCAATTTTATTCCGCACCCTGCTGCGCTTACCTTCCCTTGGAATCCAATTGGTTACTCTTAGAGACCATCCGTTATCCTCTCTTCGAACTGCATGCATGTCCTGTTCATGCCAATTTTCTTTTTTTAATCTCGACTAGAATATCAGGACCCTGAGTAATTTCTCTGCACGCTTCCTATCACTTAACGTTACACCCTCCATTTTCCGTTTCATAGCCATCTACGTTGTCCTCAACTTAAGTAGAACCCTTTTCGTTAACCTCCATATTTCATCCCCATAGGTCTAGCCGGTGGTATGCAACTATTATACATTTCCTCTTGAGTGACACCGTTAAGCTGCTAGTCATAATGTTTGTGCGCCTTCCAAATGCACTCCATCCCAATGTTATTCTCTTCGTTATTTTCTACCACTTCAAACATTTCGCTACCTATTTTAAAGTGCTGTTACTTTCCCAGGCAGTTCAACATTAAATCAGTCTTCGGCATAATAATATTTAGGCCTACCTTTCCACTTTTCCTGTCTAGTTCATTTATCATTGGTTCCAATTGGTCCACTGAGTTACTTAGCAAGGTATTGTCATCAGTGAATTGCCGACTACTGAGATATTCTCCATCGGCACGGATGCCTAACTGCTCCCATTCCATGCCTTTCAATACACTCTCTAAGCAAGCTGTATATAGCACTCTGAAGACCTCTGGCGCTGCATAGTTACTCACAGACACAGCACACGTACAAGCGATTGCAGCAAGACGTTCACACCAATGGTGCGCTCACTACCAACTGGCTGTTCTCCAACCAACTAGCCTAACTAACTAGCCTAACTAGCCTAAGAGAGAACCAACTAGCCGGCCCGCAAGTACTACTATGAACAGCACTATACTGTCAACAGCACCTTTATTAATTAAAATATTATCACTGTCTCTATGCAAATCTATGATTTCTGTGCATCCACTACAAATACCATCCAGTACTTTCACATATGGCTCACCCAGGCCTTATCTCGAAATTTCTGCATGACTGCTCAGGTTTCGACTGAATAAAATGCTTTCTCGTAGTGAATGAATGCTATGTATAAGGGCTGGTTATATGCACGGCACTTTTTTATAATCGGGTTCATAGTGTGGATGTGATCAATGGTAGAATACCCTTCCCGAAATTTTGCTTGATGTTTTGATTGATTAAAGTCTAAGGTTGTCCTAATCCTACAAGCGATTATCTTGATAAATACCTGGTATGTAAATGATAGTAAGCGCACTGTTCTGTAATTTTTCAAGTCCTTAGCCTTAAGATAATTAAGATAATGTTGGCGTTCTTCCATGATCAAGACATGTGTGATGTAAAATATTTATTTTTCTTGATGTTGCCTAAAGTGTATTTGTATGGCTTATCATATTCCTTTCTCTACTGATTTTCCATAAAAAATGCAAAGAATGCAGTGTTTCTATGATATAAAGATTTAGCCATTTATTATTGTGCACGTGTGATAGTCATGAAGTGTGTAATTATTTTGTTTTCATGTCCGTGAGTGCAGTCTACGGCCTCACTATATCGTATTTATGAACATAGATCCGACACTAGCCTTCGCCTATGGATTCGCTAAACAACGTATGTTTGAAAAGTGTAATAATCAATAATGTGAATGATTCCAGGACTTTCCTTGTCGTCAGGAATTGCGTATACAGGGTGGACAATTATTCTAGCATGATATCCCCCCGTCGTTCAGCCAATCTGTAGTTACCTAATCATCCACGGCTGCTTTCTTCCTCTTCATAGCTTATAAGGCTTTCTTAATCTCGTCCTTCATTACTGGCGGAACGTATGATTGCTGCTCATTACAGCCATTTTTTCTTCTCCAGACTACCATGGCTACTGTAGAGGTCCTTATAGAACTAATCGGCTACCTTGATTATCTTGTCCTTGTTAGTAATGAAATTGCCTGCCTTGTACCTCAGTGCACACAACTTCTTTTTGCCTATTCCTAATTTCCTCTTTACCGCTTTCAGGCTATACGACCGTTCTTTTGAGCATGCTCAGTTTTTCCATGTTATAACCTCCTCATGTCTGCCACCTTGTGCCAGTCGATTTGCTTTGATACCTCTACCAGTTCTTTCCGGTACGTTGGGTTGGAGGCTTTATTACTGTGGCGTTTCTTAATCAAGTCTTTCGTCTCCATAGGCAGTTTGCCGATATCTGCTCTAACCATTCTACCGCCTACTTCTACCCTGCACTCAGTAATGCTATCTCTGAAATTAATGTTCATTGATTTCAGGCTAAGGTCGACTTCCTCGGTTAGCTTTGAGTATCTTCAGCGAGAGTCTGAATTCTTCTACTTACTCCCTTACCGCTATTTTATTTATGGACCTCTTCCTCATCAATTTGTTCCGCTCCCTCTCCAAATCCAAATTAGTTCGAGACCTTACCATCCTGTGGTCCCTGCATCGCACCTTTCCGTTTACCTCTATATCCTGCACAATGCCGGAGTTAGAACATGGCATGAAATCGATTTCATGTTTAGTCTCTCCGCAAGGGCTTTTTCATGTCCACTTTCGGTTCTTCCGTTTGGGGAAGAAGGTATTCATGATTCGTAAGTTGTTGCGTTCATCGAACTTAACTAGTACCTCCCTCTTGATATTTCTTAATCCAATTTCATATTTGCCCATTGCGTGGTAACCAGTTTGCTTTCTACCTACATTGGCACTGAGGTCGCCCATCAGTATAATAATATGTTTTTACTTTCACAATTGCCGATTCTACATCTTCATATAAGCTTTCTACTGCCTGGTCATCATGACTACATTTAGGTGCGTATGCTTGTAGAACTTTCAGCTTATGCCGCTTAATTAGCTTAATTATAATACCAGCTACCCTCTCATTAATGCTATAGAATTCATCTATAATACCAGTTATATCCTTATTGACAAGGAAACCTACTCCTAGTTCTCGTATCTTTGGTAAACCTCAATAACACAGTACGACCCCGCCGGGGTGGCGCAATGGTTACGGCGCTCGACTACTAAGAGCGGCACGTGGACGACTGCTGAACATTCACTAAAATTTGTAATCACATAATGAAGAAAAGAAAGTGCAAAATATATTAGAGACATTGACTATAAGCTTACTTTTGTCGCTAAGTAATGTATGATACTTAACGCTATTATATTGTGCTCCAAAGACTTCGGGGCCAATTTTTACTTGTCAGAAATAGAGGTCTTGTGCCCTCTGATTCTCCCTCGTATGACTCTCGTACGGTTTTGTTAGAGCAGGCTTTGTAGTTATGTCGGTTGGTTATTTACATAACGTGGTAGATTGCAAATGTATGCGCATAAGTACGCCTGACCGAAAAAGGCGATTGAATTTAGCGCACCTAATCCGCATTTGACCAAGGCCTGCCAAATAAGCTATCATTATTTGTAATATGAAAGCATTGCGTATCCTATTAGGAGAAAATTGACGGTAAGCATGCGCCAGAGTATGCCCCAGAGAGTGTCATAAAGCCCTAGCAATTACTCGAAAAAGAGGATGACGCCATCAAGCGCCTGTAAGATGCGAAGCAAGCCAAGCATCCACTGTAGAACACCGGATGCGTTCAGACCCATATGTTAGCAAAGGTGCTGACACTTCTAAAGGTGAAACACTTGCTCTCATGTGCGTATGTATATTCGCTACTGACTGACCTCCATGTGGAGCCAGTTTTTTGAATTTGCCGCGTAATATACACCTTGACCTGGATTAATTCTTAGTACGGCGCGAAAGGGGCGAGGACAAAGAAGGAACACGAAAAAAACAGAACCAGCGCCAACTTTCACGGAGGTTTATTTGCGTAAACCCTTGCATTTTTATGAAACACCCAATTCGTATCACAAAGGCCTATCACATAGTCATTCACATGCAGCATTCAGATAACAGGCGCTATTGGTCACAGGCCAGATAAAATTCATCTCAGTACCAAATAACTTCTTGGCCTGAGATATGCTCTCATGCAGTTACGCAGTGCGGTCGCTGGCGTCGCTTACTACATGCTGCAGCCTTCTACACCAGCTATCTGGGCGCTAGCGCTACTACCCCCAATCTCAAATTACGCACATGCTTTGTCTGTCAAAGCCTCTCCTACATCTTGAAGTAAAATTCAAGCAACCTGCAACTGCGTCGGGGTTCCAATCACGCGGCGGCATGAACCATCTTCGCTGGCCACTGCGTTGTATCACTACGCCATCACCGCACAGGAATGCCGAGTTTTAAGTCGAAAGCTATCGATCTCAGAGGTGTACACGGGCTCGGGGCGACCCGAAATCATGTATCCGGTCCGGCGCTCTGGCCGGACTCTGGACGTTTCGGGAGGCCTCTGCCTCGGACTCGGGCTGAGTCCGTGTCTGGGTGTATTCCGGGTCATTGTGTAGTCAGCGTCATGGCCCAGCTCGGGCGTGCCGGGCAGGGCCTGACACATTGATCTCGAGTACACGCAACTTTTACGAAAACGCACAGCATTGGTTTTTCTGCGTACTCCCAAAGCGAGCGCTCGAGTTTTCCCCCGGCGGCGATCCGCCGGGCCATCCTGCGTCCTCCCCGAAAGCGGATCTTTAGTGGCCGTTACTGACTGAGCTGAAGGGATGTTTGCGGGCTGTCGTGGGCTGTCGAATTTCGGCTTTCGCATCTCCAGCTTGGATCACACCAGCACAGATATTAGATACTCGCATTTAGTTATTCGTTACTTATTCGCAGTTATTCGTTAGTTATATATTTGCAGACGATCAGGTACCTACTCAGTCCCAGTGTGCGCTATAAATGTACATCATAAAAAGCAACGACGCGATGAGTGGTTCTTTCGGCCGTATGGTACATGATTTCACGCACAAGGAATGACATAAAAGACAGGACGGTGGAAGACACGCACAAATGTGGTATGTGTGTCTTCAAAGACGTTTGTTGTGCTGTCCTCTCCCAAAATACCAATTGCATCACAACGAAGCAGTGATGAAGTAGATCATTGAATGACCGGTCATTTTCGCTTTTCTTCTAGTGTTTCGTCTAGTGCTGCTTTTTACAAACTGAAAATGAAAGCCGTTAACATTGTATATTCTTTTTGAGTCGGTTATCAAAGGAAAAAAAAGTCAGAAACTTCTTCTGTACAGTGTTGCCCTGGTTAGGTTTATCAACTGCTTGCCGTCAATTTCAGCCGGGTTTCTTTTTTCCAAGGAACATACGCTGGGGTGCGAAAAGCAGAACGCTTTCATCATCTCCCCGCTTCAATTTAATCATCAGCACTACATTTGGTCAGTGAATTGCTAAGCCGTCCTTTAATACATATTCTGTAACCTAAATTAACCTAAGCTCAGACACAATGTGATCACTTCCATGTGTTCGGCGGCGACCGCCTAGAGCCACTCACTTCGCTCTTTTAAGCTCTACTGCATATATAGTTTTCCGGCACACACTGCCACGGTCACCTTCTGAAGACATATTTCAAATATCACCGAAGAAACTTGCGCGAAAGACGCACTACCTTTGCTTTTAGAGAATACAACCACTTTTTTCTTCTCTGCCTTCCGGCACGAAGATCCTCTGCTCAAGCAAGGGCGTTCCATCGGCACTGCAGGAAATCGAGGAGATAAATGAGCCCATTGCGCAGAGAGGCGTCGAGATGAAAGTTTCCCCGCATCATGGAGCGTCGCGTTCTTTCTCACACGTTTCGACGAAATACCGCACAAACGCCCATACGCACTCTTATTCGACTGATGCTGCTTGTACCCAAGCGAACAGGAACTCATCTACATGGAAAAAATGTCTATCAGGAAGAAATAAGTATAAATAAGTCTAAAAATATAGAAGCAGACATCCATCACCTACTGTGGGACTGCCCAGCGTTGAAGCCAACGCGGATCCGGCACCTGGTGGCAGCTGGCCTCTCCCCCCATAATCCGGAGTCATATGCTGTTTGGACACTGGGACCGCATCATCGTTCACTCCTCGATTTCATTGCATCAGCCAACCTTTTTTCATTTATTTGACCACACCCCTCATCCATCATGACATTCCTCTTATGCCCTGAGGCAATAAACTTCGCAAAAAAAAAATAAGTATTGAGCTACGATTGGTACGCTGTTTCGGAAGTTGGCGCAGCACAAGGAGTGGAGCGGTCTCGAAACGCCCAAGGCTAAATGAGGAGCAGCAAAGGGTGGGTTGTATTGTACGGCCATACCAGACGTATAGGGACCGACGCAGAAAGAAGAAATGCCACCGAGGAAATCGCTGAAACGTGAAGCGGGAAAGAGAGATTGGTAGAGTAATAAAGCCGTTTATATGTTTTCATTGAAATGAGTAAAAGCAAATGTGTTTGAAAATAAAGAGTTTAGTTTGGTTTCCTAAGTTCTTTTACAGCAACCATGACTACGCAGGCTACGTAACGCCACCGGCTGGCATATTTTATACCGCACTGGCCATATTCTTCAAGTTTCCCGGTCTCGGGCACATACGACCACACTCGCTGTCTCCTTCTTCCTCAGAGCAGCATTAGATTGGAACGGCCTTTAATTCATATATCAATACCGCTATCACTTAAACATCTGTCTTTTTCGAAAGCAGTAACAGATAATATATGGTTAACTCACATGGTAACTATTGTACTTATTTCTGTGTAGAATCCACCCCTTCTGTGATACCCCTGGGAGGTCAGAAATTAACGTCAGTAAAATAAAATACACTGAACTGAACCTAACAAAATAACCGATCTACCTGAGTTAGGAAATAATCCATAAATTCCAAACTTACTGACTGATAGAGGTAATATATTTATCCGGTTATTAATCAAATATCTAATTAGTAATATATTTACATGGCTGAATTATACCGATTATATACATAAATTGTTCCTATTATATTAATTACCTGTGAAATGGGTGATCGACAGCTCGTGCGAGCACACTGATGGATAACATCTCAAAAGTAGGTATTTTTTAGGGTCGAACGCGACGCAGCAGTATTTGAGGCTATGATGGAGGCCGTAGAGGAAGGCTCCTCATTATTTTTGGGTGCTGTGAAATCGGAGCCCACAGCTGTCCTTCTGAACTTCATCAAAGAACTATGAAAGCCATGGGGGGGGCAAGATTCTGGGTCCTCGAGTTTAGCACCTGAACGCAAAATCTCCTCAGACTCCACGGCGGATATATATTGACAAGTATGCCGCGCTGCAGCTCCTCCACCATTCGCCAAAAATAAGAAAGCTCCCTAACCAGACTTGTCATTAATGAGACCTACCGGATATATACCGCTGCCAGCCTTGCATTATTCTTAGAACATAGGAGCTGCTATAACAAATACTGCCAAATGCACCGAACGATACTCTGAGTACCTCTGTACACAGAAAGCTTGGACCCTTCCCTCTGAATACGCAGTCTGAGACGAAGAGCTGCCTCAGCTTGCCTCTTTCTGAGCTCCCAATAGGCACATAGAGCCGTCATTGTCACCAGGCTCATTAATGATAAAAGGTTGTAGTAAACATACGAACATGGTACCATGGTGCATTCTGACGAGAACACAAGCACAGCAGAAAGCGGCATTGCTGATGCCACCTTACTCGCATAGAGAGCCAGTTTCCACGAAAAGTGTTGTGGATGCCCTAAGCCTATTTGGGACATTTGGGAGATTAGCCGCTCTGCCCAGAAAGCGGTGATCACCTGTGGCGGACATGCCTAATCTCTTCGCACATACAATCTCCGGCCACAGGATTGGATGGCGGCTCAGCGCACCGCAACACCTACGCTTCCAGAAGGATCCGATTGCCTCGCTTTCTAATCCTCGCGCTACTGGCGCCACTTGACGGTCATTCCGTCCACTCTCCCCATTTTGCTTACTACCCCTTCCACCTCCCCCGCCCTCCACATAATGTTTTTACTTCGCTTTCGTAGAACATCCTTTGCAACAGAGGCCCATTTCCGCTAAATCTCTGCGGCTTACGCATTTGGTTGCGCAATCTTACGTTGCAGGGTCAGGTGCGGCCACTATCACCGCCTATTTACGAGGCAAAATGCTCAAATGTTTTTGAGCTGTGCAGCGGCATTCCGTGTCAGAGTCCTAGGTGGTCTCAAATGATTCGGAGCGCCCCCCTATGCCACCCCCAGCCCACGCCTCCTTTCCGGACATAGCATGTCAGCCGGTCTCTCAGAATACTGCCCCAAAGCGAGCAAGAGGATTGTGGCCGATTCTGTGGAGAATGCCGTGGCTTCAAGGGAAGCTGAATGTCATGTCGACTGCTTCGGCCTTTACAGAGGATAACATCCACTGGTCCAGTCATGTAAATCGAAGAGGCCATTAAGCAATACATGAGATACATTCAGACACATCGTCTTTTAAAGAAGCGAACACGTGACGCCAGCTGAAAAGTGATGATTTCCTCTTCAAACCTGCTAAAAGAGTAATGACCACGTCAACGCTGCGGCCTATTTCTTGCTCTACGGTCGGACTTAATAGAAATTAAATATTTTTCCCGAGTGATAAAATGACCTCTATAGGGAACTGGATTGGCCCGTAGCGCACGCTCGGAAGCATAAAGCCAATAAAAATTAGTTAGCAGAAGTAGCTACATACCAAGAAGTATTCGTCGTTCGTAAGCAAGGCTACTTGTGATCAAAAAATTGTTTTACGTGCCAGGAACTGGACAAATCTAAATGAAAGCTAGAATACATATGGAGACCTACTCAATCAGTGACAAGTAAGGGAGAGAGAGGCTGGTATTTGTAGCAGTTGACCGGCTGCGGTCTACAGTACGTCTAGCAATTCTAAATAAAACCTAAACTGAAAACTAGTCAATGTGACGAAGTAAAAAAAATTACACAAATAAAAAACACTCTTTAAATTACGTTTCTGTTTTCTACTCTCAGTCCTCATTTCTTCAGAAAGGGGCGTTTCTACTGAAATGGGTAAGCTGAGGGTTTCACGAAAATCCTATTGCGTCGTTCTTGTCCCTCTTAACCGAGCGTGTGCCCGAGTAGCAAGAAGAGCAAGTGGCCCATTATGAGACGCTGAAGTTAGCGAAGATGAAACCTTCTTACTGGAGATCGGATCTTATCGAGTGTTCCTACTCGCCGACTTAACTTTCCAGCTACGGAGACCTCCTTACTCCGAAAATACAGTCCGGGATTCCAGGACATTCAGTATATTAAATTATCATCAGATCCCATGTAGCTCACTCGCACTCAAATCTACTCTCTTCAAACGAACAGAGAGCGCCGGCAGCCTCGTTTAGGTTATGGTTTACTGCATTCTACAAGAACCCAACGAAGAAACAAACGACGAAGATGTAGCACTCGTGCAGCCATGAAATGAAAGCACTGTAACGGCATAGCGTAATGCGCGAGTTCATGACGTACTTTTGAAAGAACGGAGCAAAGTAAATAAAAGACAGGACAAGGAAATGAGAAAAGCTCGAGATTAAAAAGCCACTTGTAAGTTTTGCACTTGTCTGTGCATTTCTGTTATTTCAGCTCTTTCGTTCTTTCGAAATGGGAAGCATTGAAACCATTAACAAAATTCGGCCACATACGACAAAATATTAGCTGTGGTTGAGCTCTTGTTAACCCTAGTTGAATTGAGAATGCAACGGCGGAAGCTTTATTTGCATGCTACATTATTTCCCCTATCGCGCCATATCAGTGTAAGGTGTTGCATTATTGGAGACACTTAAGCTCATCCTTTAAGCGTATGCATGACGCGAGAGCGTAAGCTACCAGCCCACATATAAAGACACCTTTGACAGTCAGGAAAATAAGTGTGTATGGGCGCCATCGCTTTTAATACGATATAGTTATAGGCCCGGTGTCCAAATATTCCGGCGTCTGCGTTGTTGTCGATGTTGCGAGGGAAAAAAAGAAAGCGCATCCCCAATTTGACGTTGGGCGCTGAAGAGTAATAGTTTCATTTTTTTTTTTTTTTTTAGAAGCGTTTTCGTGAAGCATACGTTGTTCAGGATTGCCCGAGGCCACTTGCCGGCGGCGGTATATCGTCATCCTACTCGGACGAGGATCGGAAGTTGCAGCCTCCGTGTCTATCACCGTGCATGTGATCACGCGCTCGTTGCATGCGTTGCTCACTTTCTTCAACGCGACGAAATGGCGTACCTGTTCGACGAAGTGACGTCCCTCTGCGACCACTGGTTCGGCTGCCACGGGCCTTCTAGGGTTTCGGGTACTAAAGGTCATCGCTGCGAATCCCTCACCCATGCTGGGTCTTAATTGGACTGGTAACTCTGTGTTCCATATCGTATCGAATCGTATTCCACCACTCTGAACCTTTGCGCCAAATGGGTGGGCCACAATTTTGACAGCAATGGTAGCTCTAACCCAGGGAGCACAAAACATCGGCCCACTGCTGGTCATGTGTTGCCAATCTCCGGCCCTACATAGGACCTATACTTTGACAGCACGCCCAATACTGGCCAATGGCTTGTGCTGCTTGGGAAGCGGCCAAATATCGGCACCCGTCCGGCTGGCATATACATAGCGGAACGACAGCATACTATAGACGGGCCAGCATGCTGGCCCGGCAGCCGCGCGTGCGCGAGGGTGTAACCTGTGCTGACATCGCAACATGGCCACCTAGTCATTTGATATAAATAACCTAGTTACGTGATGACTTCACAAATGAGCCCCCTAGTAATCTGATATACGTCATGATGGCACAGCATTGCTATCCTAGTCTTAGGTGGTCACGTGGCCACAACGGCAGCACTTAGAATAAAATGCTGTGGCATTTGATCACGTGGTGTATTGGGCAGACGGAAGGACGCGGGATGTGCGAATGAAAATAGTTAAGACTTACGCTGTTAAAATCACAGGCGTTCCTTTGGAAAGTCATGACAAAAGCTGCAAATTCCAGATTTTCGTTTTAAATAAGGCGATTTGAGGGGAACTGTACTTTCCAGGACCCTTGGATTTCGAGACAGACCCGCTATCCTGCGCCATGCAGGCACGCTGCGACGGCGTGGATAAGGGAGGCTTTATACCTATGTAGAATGGTCTTTTACAACATTTTGTAGCCTCTTATAGTATGCAAAAGAGTATGCGTAAGATAATACAGGCGCAAATTGAATAATTATTCGTTAAGCAAAGTGCAAAGGACGTGTATGTGCGTCAAAAAGAATTCGCAGGGACGAAAGTAGTTAACGATATTACGTACAATCCTTAAATGTAGAGCTGATTTGTGCCCTCAATGGTATCCTAATTTATTTGCAAACACTACCTCGATAAGTGTGTTTTGTTGTCGACTATGTTAAATTTATTTTAATTTGCTTTAGGGTTCTTCAGTTCTTCTAATGGTCATGTAAGTGCCACCGAAAGTTGACTCAAGTATACAAGCGGCTGTTAGAAGCGCCACCGCTGATCAGAGGACGCAATAAGTGGGCCGCATGATCTGTGTATAATATATAGAGCTGTACACAAAACACTTGCTTTTACATCCATGCTCTTATTTGATCTCATTCTATATCCGCTGCAGATCCGTCACGTTCGATTGAGGCTTATATGAAAAAGGCGCTACCGGCAGCGCCCCAAGTAGCTTCTTTATGCCCGTGACGTCCGTAATCGGCAATGCGGTGTGTGCATTAAACTGCAGCGTGCAAGAGACCGTAGAGTAGCCGGCTAAACCAAGGGCCGTACTAGAATATTTTGCTCGCTGGATACTTCGCTTGTGTTCAACGCGCCTCTTCTTTGTGGACCGTCTATCGTTTGCGCTTCTATTTTACCTTAAGAGTTCGCTTGGGTTGCTCACTTGGCTTGCACAAGCTCGCCCGTACTGACATTGGTTGAACTGTACCCCGCGTTAGCCTGCTGCGCACTGAGTACTAGCACTGGTGAGATTCTAAGGGAGAAAAAGTATTCCGTTAGAGAGCGAAACGGATAAAAAGAAAAAAACGTGGGAGATGTCGGCCGAAGGTCAAGGCACCTCGACCTGCTACTCCTATATATGTATATATATACATATATATATATATATATATATATATATATATATATATATATATATATATATATATATATATATATATATATATATATATATATATATATATATATATATATATATATATATAGGATGCGAGCAAATAACGTACTTGGCAGCTTAAAAATTACAGAGCGAAGTGTACGTTTCATTTAGAGAAACATTTTATTGGACTAAACGTTTCGATCGGGGGCCAATCTTTTTCAAGAGTAATTTTAGCTTTTTTTCATTACTGCTCTGTTTCTTTAGCATGCTCAAACCTTATAAAATGGATAGCAGCAACAACCAGAAATTATCATTCCAAAGCTCGGTTCCCTGATCGAGACGTCGAGTCCAATAAAATGTTTCTTTAAATAAAGCGTACACCTCGCTCTCTCTCTCTCTATATATATATATATATATATATATATATATATATATATATATATATATATATATATATGCACGCATACATACTCAGGCACTCATACAAAGATCCGCCGGGGTATCGCACTGAATGGCTACGGCTCTCAACTACCGTGCCCAAGGACGTGGGATTGAATCCCAGCCGCGGCAGCCATTCTTCGATACAGGTCAAAAGCAAGGCGCCTGTGTGCTGTGCTATTTCAGTGCACGTTCAAGAACCCCAGGTGGTCGAAATTTCTGGAATCCACGAAGTCTCTCATAGCCTGAGTCGCTTTGGAACGTTAAACCCCAGAAACTAAACCAAATATTTATACAAATATACACACACATAAACACATACCGCACACAGTTTTTGGTGGATGGCTGAACGTATGGCTATGCGTTTCGGAGAGGTCGCCGACGAAGTTGCAGAAATGTTGCTCTGGTTGCAGCTGTACGGAGTATTCAGGCGTTGACCTTTCGGAACCAGAGTGAATTCGATATTCCTCACAATACTTGCACGGAAGGGGAATTTTACATCCAACTTTTATGTTTAATATTGGGAATTTTCGAACGCATAGTTTTACCAATTCGCCAGAATTGTCGCACCATATTGAACGTGAAAATGCTTCGACACTGTTCTAAATTTGAGCCTTCTCAGCTACGCATTTCTGCATTGTACCGCAGTCTCTACCATAGCAATGTAAAATATTTTCTCTAACGTAGCCACCGATGTTATCGCGGGTGTACATGCGTGAAATATGAAAAAAATATAACACGCCTTATACACAACTGACAACGTGTTCACATCCTGTCCCGCTGTGTTCGCGACATCTCAGAAGTCAGGAAAATGGCAGATGGCTTCGAAAAGAAACATTTTAGTCGGGCTTACTTACGCTGCAAGGACACGAACATGCCACAGTGCCGGAAGTACCACAGTGCTTGGATATTGTCAAAAACAGGATACCTAACACTGTGGAGCACGTTCAGTTTTAAATTGCAATGAGCCTTCGATGCAAGGAGAGAAAGACGAATAGAACAAAGTGGAACAATGCGAAAGCAGTGAGGCATGGCTCCGTCACTAGAAATTTGGAGAAGCTGCACGTGGACGGATTTTAAACGTGAGCGAACAGTGCACAGCGTCTCCAGTATAAAATCTGCATAAAATCTTCAATTTTTTCATTAAGTTCTGTGCGATTTCTGACAGCAAAATTATGGTGACCACAGAAATGTGTGTTGTAACATCAGAATTTTGTGGTTTACCACAAAAACCTACAGCACAAAAATCATAGAACTACCGAAAAGTATACTACAGAACATCAGAAAAGGCTGCCGTTATGACAGAACAGAATATTTAATCGTTTTTTTTTTTTTTTTTTACAGGGCTCTCTCGTTCTCTTTTTCGACCGTGACACGGCAATATATAGTCACGCTGAGGTGTCAATATCGGCCACCAACAAAGAGACTGGTGTGGCACTGAAAATAATTCTTAATGGGGCTGACTTGCGCCCTGAAATAACTATCAGCAACTTAGAGGCGGCGATAGCAGCAAAAGAAGCTCGCTGGGCGTCCAACTACGAATGCTGGTTGCCCTCGTCAGCGCTCAATTTAAGAGAGTATGCGGGGCTAAAATCACAATTAAATAAAAAAGTCTTTAAATTTTTTTTTTGTTGTACATTTTAAAAAAAAAAAGGTTTCTCACACTGATTGGTTGTCATCTGCTGTGTCGGAAAAACTTAAAATATTGTTTTTGCGAGATGGGCGCACTCATTCCTCAAAGCGCCTATGAACGCTCATTTCAAGACGGAGCCGCAAAGTGGGCAGCAAACTGAAAACGGATTCTATACCGAATTTGGAACTTTTCACGCTCTCTAGTAAAAAATATACATTCCATCGAGAGTACTGCGGAAAGCAGAAAAACAAAATGAATAAAAGGCAAGTGTGTGGCCGTGGCAACAGCTGATTGCCGCTGGTAAACCGAAATAGGAGTTTGGATTGACTAAAGCGCTGGACGTAACTTTCGAACGCTGTTTTCACACCGCTGGCAGCTGGCTAACCAAAGTGCTTAGCAAGCTGGAGATAGAATATGCAGCCCAGATGAAAAGGCACGACCAGCAAGATACCAAGAAAAGTATTTAGCAAGCGAAGGCAAGTTCTCAGGACAGCTGTAAAGCTAAAAAAAAAAAGGCAAATCAATTGAAGCAGTCATCACATAGCAATGTCGTATTAATAAGGACGGTCCAACGTATGCTCCAAGCCACATTTATTATTAACTTAGGCTCTTAATATGAATAACATGTCCTGAAATCTTTGATTTCAATTTTTTCTGCTTACACTTTTGTAAGAGACAACCGTCCTATCATTTCCAAACTCTTTCGTCAAAGACTGCTTTAAAGGTAGTTTCTGGACTAACATTTTGTTCAGAACAAGACAAGGTACATTTTGGCCCTAGTTCCTTATGCGCCATAAAACACAACACGACAAGAACAGCATTTTGGATTTGAATGTACTCTGTAAGAAAAACAGGTATGAAATACGTGACGTAATGAAAGCCGAAAAAAATGAAGTTTCTTCTAAAAGTGCTCAAACTTCTACAAAATGTCATAAACAGCCATCAATTGGCCTTATCTCGTACAATAAACCACCTGGAAGTTATCTAAGCACGATCGTTTAGTCCATCTTCATGATTTTTGAAATGATAGTTTTGCTAAACTGAAACACTTATTTACTCATAATAACAGCTACGACTTTTTTTTTTCTATGAACTAAGGTGGTAAAAATAAATCGGAATATATTCTAACAAGAGGGGGGGGGGGGGGGGGGGGGGGGGGGGGGGGGGGGGGGGGGGGGGAGATAAGCCATCCCTGATAATTGTGTCGAAACTGGCGCGACAGTTCAAAAGTTGGCCATTTTACTGTATACCTCCCCCCCCCCCCCTTTTTTTTTAAGCCGGCGAAGAAACGTCTGCATAAGGCCGAAGGTGACTAGAACAACCTGGAACATTGGGGAACAGACGCGAGTGGCTAGAATCATTCGGAATACATCTCGGCGTACCTTGAGCTGCAAAGAAAATGGTATGTCTCGGCGACGCTGAGAGGAAACAAATAGCCGAAGATGTTTCTGTGCCGTACAAAGTGATAAAGTCGCATTCCAGCGGCTGCCCGCAACAAAAAATAGTACTATGGTATGCGGCAGTATTACACAATACACAAAAGCAGACTACAACACAGGAGTATTCGACTATTGGCCTCCGTCGGCATTGTATTTCGCAGGCAGTCGCCTTCAAGGGCTTTGTTTCCTTCCGTAGAAAAAAAAAAATTAAGCTTCATTTCAGAGATAATAAAATAGAGCGTCTCTTCGGAGGCTGCAAAGGACGTGCCTTCGCCTTGGTAAATACTGCGGGAGAGCTTAGAATATATTTGACGTTGTTTGAGGCTTCAGATTGGGAGCATTTTGAAAAATGCAATCTCCTTCACTACGAACTCATCGTATCAGAAAAAAATTTCACGATGTCGAAATATATCTCACGAGAACGCAAGCTTACAGAGCGATATAAGAAGTCAACTTCCTTTCGAGGTATGGCTCCTCTCAGTTGTGTTGTATTTCTGCCCCGTAGATGACAAATAAGAAATCAACACCGTTTCGTCGTTGATTCTGTAACCGTTAGGGAAGCCCTCTACTTCACAAGCTGGCGGCATCGTTCCCAGAACGCGACGGCTTTATAAAAACGCACACATTTGTATATTTCAACACAGAGCCATTTAAAATGCTACAAAAACGAAACGCCCCAACCATACACCGTAATACATCGCTTTGAACGCAGTTATAGAAGGCCAGTTGTGAATGGCCATAGCGACCGCACGCACCATCTCTGTCAAAAATCCTGCTCCATGATTGAAGAAAGCGCAGCGGTTTATTCCTTTAGGCAGCGTGCCAAGCTCTCGCGAAGAGTGACAAAGATTCACGGCCACACAGTGGTATTGAAGGAATCGAGTTTTAGTCTTCTAATGCTGCGTACACTACGAATTACTTCCATATCACGAAGGTGACGGTAAAGTCGCGGCACCGAAGGCAAAGACGAAGTGCGATAGAAGACTGCGGTGATGGACTTGACGGATATAAGGAGTCTTTTTCTGAAAGGTGTTTTCAGGCGGCTGTGCTCGCATGCGATTTCCACCCACCCGACGAAGCGCCTGTGGTGTGCACGTTTGTCAGGGGCATAAGAGTGAGCACACACCTCATACGAACGCATCGAAGCACTTATGCTCCTACCTCTACATCTACGGCTGCACATTCCGCACAATGTTTTACTCTTCTTACTGCAGAAGGCGCACAAGCGGACGACTGCGGCATCTCGGTCAAATAAGAGAAGCGTGGCTCTTGCAAATTCCCACTCCTTATCGCCAGCACGTGTTACTAGACAAAATGAACAACGAAAATGAATAGTTCTCTGCCTTAGAGACGCTGGAAAGAAAATGTATATTGGAATTAAACTATTGGGCAGTACACGTCACTGTCAGTGCCAGATGGCGTCATTCGCGTCGTTCTGCAATATATTCCACACTTAAAAGTGCAACATCAAAGTTGCAAGATCGCGATATGCGCACAGGCGTCACTAGAGCATGCGCTATGCAGCACCGACAGGTTTGCAAAAGCTCCTAATTCTACGCTGCGGCTGCTTCAAGGAACATTATGATTCGCGTCACCAGCCCAAAGAAAGAAATAAAATAAGGCGAAGAAAGAAAAACTGGGCCCGAGAGGCATGACCCGTTTTATGTTTACTTGTCGCATATTTGAGACCCGAAAATCCGTTTAGGAAAATGCGAGTCCAGTGTCCGGCAGAGTGCACGAAGAAGGAAGAGAAAGGTGAAGGACATCGCTGACAACTTCCTACGCCTTTTGTACGCTTTCTCCTTTCTCGGGCGTCCTTTGCGCTGTCTCCTCACACCACGTCGTGTTCCTGTGCGCTTACAAAACGGCAGCAAAGGAGGAGCTTGTACTGCAGCGCTTCCCCTTATGGAAGTCACGTTGGGCGCTCATCTCTGCTACGAGGTATTGCACATCGCCCATCAAGTTCGTGTTAGGAACCATATCACGCACGTTATTACCCAGAGAAAAAGAAAGCGAAATAATGGCGGCGAGGGCAATCTCGTGGCTCCTTCATAAGCTGCATGCCAAGCAGTATAAAAAATGCAACACTTAATTCCCTAACTGTTGCCGTTCAGGGCATGCTAGCACCGTGATCAAGTATGCGCATTCGCGACGTATTTTCCCCATTGCTTTGTCCTATCCATTCATGACTATTAGCTCACGCTGCTACATACGCAAGAAGAACCGATTAATGTAACTTACGATGGGATACAAAACATAGTAAAACACGTAAAATTCAGCTCACAAGTCGTTACTTTCGAGTCTTTATTCTGAGCCAGATCTCACCGGTATTTTCGAAACTACGCAGAGACTACCGCAAAAAATAAACTTGTTTCTCCTCAGGCCAGAATTCTTAAAAGTACAAGTACTGTGATGAGGAAGCCCTAAAAATGGTTACAAAATGTCTTCGTATTTGCCAAAAACTGTACAAATGATATGCTGACACAGAAGATCCTGCACGCACCAGACTGTATATCCGGCTGCCAGAGCAAGAAGCCAAGCATAACGATAAAGGGTACCAATGGTTAGACGTAAGAAATGAAAGTGCGCCAACTCAGAGCATGATAACGTTCACTTTCCGCTGTTTCTCGAATTGATATTACGACTAGGATTAACATCGAGAAACAAAAACGTTCCCGACAGCAGAAAGACTTAATAAGCACTCACTTCAGGTATACATTCTAAAAGCACAGTTTTATTTTATTTTTTTTTTTTTTTTTTAGCGCACAGGTGGGTATATGTGCATGAGACGGTGGCAACAGCAAAACCTTAGATTAATATTTGGCTCTCGCCAAGATGTTTTGCGGAAGCTTCTTAGTCGTGACTATTTTTTGTTTCCCTCTTCTATATTATAGTCCTTATAATAACGTTAGTTCGGCGCATAACTAATTTGATAATTCTTTGATTTTGCATAAGTCCCTCGTTCATGTACGATAGGTTTCTGTATGACTTGTCAGACATAAAGAGTATTGCCCAAGCCTAACGGCTGTTTTACACTTGTGTTGGCTATGATTTCAGCTTCCAGCATGACAAAGCGATGGTGATTTGAGAGACGAAATATGTAACGCAGAAATGGCATGAGATTTGCGAATATTTCTGCTTCGTGGCTTAATGCATATGTATTTTTAGTCGTGGCTAAGGTTGCACTGAATCATCACCCGACCGAAATAAGGCCGAAAACAAAAAGCGCCGATACGCCGGGAAGCACTATCTGCTTCTTAGAAAAAAGAGCTATAATTGAAAAAGGAACATAGCCCATCGTCAACAGAGCGTAGAGCCAGCTAAATAATGGGCACTCGCAAGACTGATCTTAATACCGACCTCATTTTCAATAAACCTTGCAGTCATTCACAATGCCATAACCAGCCACGGCAATACTGCTGGTACGGTTGCAGGGTTTACCGTAGAGATGATGCCGTAGTGGAATATCTGTAAAAACTGTCGTTACTACTGTAATAATGCATTTTTTGTCTCATCCCCAAGCCACCTGAAATCCATCGAAAAGAAAAAAACAGATCGGCAATGTCTTGGTGATCAAACAAAAAAAAATTGAAGATCAAAACTATTCCTTTTTGGTTGCATGTCGAATGGCATGCCAAACTATACAACTGTAATAATGGGATGTTATCTTGCTTAAATAGACCCCTGGCGAAACAAACGATACCTTTTAACATAACAGAAAGTAGGTCCGCATCATTATGCAGGGATTGTTCAGCAATCTAATCGTTACAAAGCCTATATCGTTACAAACGCGCTTTCGACCTTGGGGTCGCGAAAAGTCGGATGGACGAGTGAACCAAACAGTTTAGTTCTGCACATTTTTTCTTATTCTGCCCGATTTTCTTTTCTTTTTTTTTTTGTGGTGGCGGCTTACAGCAGGGTATCTTTCGCAAATCTGAAAGCCAGCTGTTCACGTTTTCTAGAGGTGAGCAATGACTCGGTGGTTTTGATATAATCGATATTTTGCCCACAAGTAGGAGCTGGATGATGTCTCGGGATATTACAGCAAGTGAACGTTGATTTCTAGCGCATAGCCAAATTTAGAGCCACCCCTCTCCCCCCCTCACCCCCCTCAAAAAAAAAATCCCGGCTGAAAGGAGCTGCATGTGGCAGTTCGCAATTCTGAGCAAAAATCTCTGTACCGCCCTGTCGTGATTACGAAGTGATGCACGCATCCGCTTTGCGTAGCGCATGCGAAACCGGTGTGAATAAAACATGCGTCGCAATATCCGTTCAGTACTCCATGCCGATCGTTAGACCAAGGCTGCTACAAGCCTCGCTTTCTGTGTTTCGTGCGACCGCTATCATCTCGTTGCACGCATTGTCTATTTGTTTAAGAACATAAACGTGCGTGCGCACTCTTTGCGAAAGATTGCGCGCACTTTTGCTCAACTAATGACATGAGACGGCTGCTCTGTTCTGCTCACTCCGGCACGTGCGATTGCGAAGACAAGCGAAATAAGACAGAATTGAGCAGAGCAGTGAGGGGGAGGGCGGGAGTCGGGCGTGGGGTTGGCTCGTTGTGGAGTTAGTTTCAGAGACCAGACAGCGGTAATTAACACTCAGTGAAAAAAGAGCTAGCTGGCATTTTGTGGAGCGGAAGGACTCTAAAGCCGCTGGGAGCGAATAAATTATGAACAAAACATGTATGTAGCAAAGACATAGAAGCCGAGCTCTTGACAATGAATGCTGGCAACGGATAACTGCAAGCTTTACACAGCTACACTTATCTGCCGGTTTCAACGAACGATACTAGCTATTTTGACGGTCAAGGAATTGATATTGTCAACCACAATAAAATTATACGAGTCTATTTCTCTCCAGCTTTCAACTGAGATGTACACATAAATTACATCAACAGGCACCTCTCTGAATCGCTGCCTCCTTGAGGAATCTACTCTGTTCCGTCGCAGACATTATGCGGCATGACACATCAATTCACTGCGCCAACGTTAAAGTGCAACACAGCTTCTTCTTTGAATAGCTTCTCTTTTTCGACTCAAGCTGAAGCGATATGCTGTGATAAAGCTAAATTGTTCAGTAAACGCCAGTATTATTAGGTTTTTTTTTTTTTTTTTTTTTAACCTCGCCTTAAACTTCCCCTTCACAAAGCTTGTGCGCTACCACCGACTTCAAAAAAACGAAAGCGTAGGAAGCGACCGCAAAATTTGTAGCATTTTTTTCACCACGTACTCCTGTGTATATTGGTACAAATTTTCATTAAGGTATCGTAACTAGAGAGCCTGCATTTGATCTACCACCTATTCACGGTTGCAACTCGCAGAGGTGCAACTGTTTTGTCGGAAAGCGGCAGTTGCAGCCCAGTCGAGTGCTGCTTGATTTTCCAGCCGATTTTCTAGCAAACCGGTAACTAATCGGCGGAGCAGCTGAAGTGAACGAATGTTAGTTTTATACCAAGATTCTGGTCTCCAGGGAACAATTAAGGCCGACAAGTCTCGTTTTGAGCGAGACCTATTGGAGCAAGCGACCTGCGGGTCACCTTGACGAGTGTGAACCTTGGTAGCACTGAGCAGCTTCCTGGTTGCTTACTAAAGCATGCAGCATGCCCTTCGCTACTGGCAAGTGTGAATGTGCCTTAAGTATTGCCTTCTTTTTATTATTATTTTTTACTGATGAAACTCGTTAGTATAGTATGTCACAAGGATAGACAAAATCTCGTCAGGTCAGGTAGTAGCCTATCTTAATTCGTCGACAGTGTCAAAATATCACCTGACGTTTTAACGCTGTCCATTGCCCAACAGCTTGTAACTCCCAACTATAAGTAATGCCAGATGAATTATGGCGTGCGAAAATATTCAGAACATTGTTTTATGGGCACTGCAAAGCGATGTATATAGAAGGATTCAAGCGCAAAACAGTGATCAAAACTTTAATCAATGTTGTCAGTAGGCCCTTTCAAGGTACTTCCCTACCTGGATGTTACGATAGAAACTTGATCGAATCTTTTTCAAGTAAGAAGAGGGCTAACATGGAAACATTGAGCATCATGGTAAGCTTTATTTAATTTCATTTATGTGTCTATACAAGAGCTAAAAGAAACAGTTTAGCTGGAAAATGCAATCGCATGCATGAGGGAAAGTTCTGCTTCAAGTTATTGCATACAAATTAAAATGTTTACTTTAGTATTTGAGTTCCTAATTTTCTTGCAAATTTATGTATGCTTCAGCTAACAGTGCATCGTTTGAGGCCGGATCTTTCACCTTTTGATATTGTCGCCGTCAATAATTATATTTTATTAACGATCCCTCACGCGCTGGCGCGCACACTTCCAGACTCCCTTAGGGTGCACACGGGGGCAGTTGTTCCGGACTCACAGGAGATGCCCTCGACTCCGGCGGCAAGCTTAGTCGGAACTAATTGCTACCTGTAGTGATAGAAGGGGGTGGCCGTTGGATGCCCAGCTTTCGTCATTTCAGGCTAGAAAAAGGGTCGCGGCCAGAGTTAAGAAACAAAGTAAACTTTATATACCTCAAGAGGCGATGCAGAGGAATTCACATTAATATTGAGAACACATACACGAGGTCCACAAAAATAATACTATGCAGAACATGCCACTAAGGAGGTTCTAATACAAAACAGAGGCTTCACAGCACAGAATCTACGAGAGAGGATAAACAAATGCCAAATTGTTCGCCCTGAACTATCGAGATTGACCGTCTAGAGGGTCACGCGGTGGCCGTCTCGAAGACGGCCTCCGCCCTTTGCAGATCAGTGCGTTTGCCTAAAAGCGGGTTGAGCCGGAGGTCGAGCAGTATTGCAATACTTGCTAGCTAGCCGAAGCGACGCGACCTCAATTATATGATGCACCCCATGTGTCTCTTACACGATGATTACACGACGCCAAGGCCGGCGCGAGCATACACGTAACTTTCGTAGTAAAACTGTCCTCTGTCCCTCCCGCTGAGGCATGCGTCGCATTGGTAAGGTGCGACGGAACGTTCGAGACAGTGAGGTAATCGCTCCCACCGAGTGATGAGGAGGGGGTGACACCGATGAGCGCAAGGCTATGCGCTCTTAACGAGTGAAAAGGAGATTTCTATGATGTTCTCAATTTGTCTACACGCGCTCTTTCTTCGCGCCGCGCCGGAAAAACAAGATTGTGCGCCGATTTTTGTGCCAGATACCAGCAGGTTGGTACTGAATCGGTCTGGCGCTGCACGTCCGAGTTGTTTAACCGTTTTATGGAGATAATATGGACTTTACAGGTATCTGACATGACCCTGATGAGGAACTGTTGTGAATCCGATACAATACTGTGTGCTGCATCGATAATAGAACGATGCCTACTGACATCACTGCGGCAGGTCAGATACACGGTGCCACTTCGGGCATTTTGAGGCACACTGAGAATCAAGTTTCGCTCCGAATATTCGACAAAAGAGGCCTGTTATGAAAAAAAAATGATCCTCCTTTTGGAGTCAATGGACTCATTAACCTTACCATTCCCAAGCAGAGAATTTTCTGCCCTGTGGGAGCATAACGACAGAGTTTGAAATCTTTGCGAGAATTGTACAAGGTCTAAATGCACATTAATGAAAAAAAAATGTGCCTTGCAGAACTAAATGCGAAAGCGCGGCATCATTCGTGCTTCTGAACCAAATGAGGAAGACACATCGTTTACAATTCCTCCAAAGCTTGTTGGTCTGTGGTAGATAGTGTTGGAAATGCCCACTTTTGCTCTCATGTTTTCGTTCATGGTAGAAGATAGCGTGACTCTATACCGCTGCCTGTACACCCTCAAGTACATGCGAACTCATGTGGATTTTGTGCGGATATTTTTTCATTTTGGTGGTGTGTGTAGGAACTTAGCTCACTGCGCCAAGCCGAAGTTTTAGTGCCTTTGCCACGATAAAGCAAGTGTACTTTTGTGCAAGTGTAGAGGTCTCTTAGTTTGGTATTGCATCTACCTATCTAGCTTACTACACCAATCCAACAGTTTAATACCTTGGATAGATAACGTAACGATTCTATCACTGTTATAAAATTTTTAATTCTTTATTCCGGACTAAGGGCCACAGAGCTCTCGCTACCGTTATGATTGGAATCTAAGAGGTTTGTATCGAGAAAGTAGTGGAATAGAAAGGAAACTGGATTACAGCGGAATTCATTGTTGCATTTTTTTAGCGTTCGTTTTTAGGGACAGCCGACATTTAGAGCAAGTATGAGGACAAGCATAGAGATATTTGGATCTCAGCCAATGAGCTACATCCAGGAAGAGCCAGACGTTTCCTGAAGCCCTGCTTTTCTAGAAGCCGGGCAAGGTCGTTACTCTGGTCACGACGCGGCCCGTTCATCAAGGAAGAAAAGCTGCGTACGCCCACTTGTCAACGTTGCAGCTACTAAAAGCAACGTAGAAGAAAAGCGAGTTCCGAGTCACTTCTCACTATTCTTTCTTTCAGCTTTAATTTGAGTTTCAGGCTTCCGCGAGTGCAGAACTCTAATTATACTGCTGCAAGAGAAATGCCCTATCCGCCCACTATCTAGAAAGGTCGGCTCGCTGGAATGTTTGTTCGCGTGCGCACAAAAGACATGGCAGTGAAAACAAATGAGATTCGCCGAGATAGGAGGCGCAGTGGTACGACCCCTCGCCGTCAGTTTGGCATTTTTTTTTTTTTCACACCACGAAAACAAATAGAATTCTGCTGAAACACACGCTGTCATCTCTTTCTCCGAGCAATCGACCACCGAGGGACGTCAATTTGAAGGCTAAGGAAGAAAGAAGGCGTAGGTGAGCTTCTATATAATTCGAGTGATCACGACAAAAAATGATGGGAGTTTCAGGCTGAAATGTCGCGTTCCACTATTCATCATGCCTTTGCTAGATGTCACGCAAAGGTCGGATCCCTAGGCTTCTTTTAGCTCTTCGCTAACATATAACTGGCTCGCAACAGCTAACAGACCGGGGACATGAAGGTAGCGGCTGGTGCAATCACGAAAATTAACACTAAATTTCTAATCGTACTCCTCTGGAGTACGTGGAATCTGCTTTCGCTGCATTATTTGACAGAGTATGACGAAGGGCTTGTTTCTTGGCGGTAGCAAACGTGTTTTTTTGTCCTTTTCATCGTGAAAATGGCAAGTTCAAGAACGTAGTTAAACAGACGTGACGTATTGGTTCAGTAAGAAAAAGAAAATAGAACCAGCGTTCATCGCGTCGTTTTAAGGAGGAACGAGAAGTCACGGTTATTTCAAGATCATCACCCGAGTATACCTAGGCATGATTGGTGTTCGTCTTCTTCTGCCTGGGAACGCCATCAGCTTGCGCGTAATTCATTGCGTCAACTGATTCTGCACGGTTCAAGCCCGAAAATTGGTATTTCTTCGTGTTGGTGATATTAACTATCTGCAGCTCGCTGTAGTTATCTGCAGCCTGCTTTATGTGTTCATATATGGGCTTTCAACTGCCGAATTCACCGGTATGTTTATTCTGAATTTGCCTATACTTGTCAGTTCCGATGGGAGGCCACATCTCGTCAGGCACCATGGCTCTTGTTTTGTCTTATATACTTATTTTAGAAAAATAAAAGGCTCAGCTCACCTCTACGGCAGCCCGGCTTTTATGATGAACCGCCAATTATTTTAAATACATGCACTTAATGGTTAAGGCCTACTTCTCTCTCCACTGAAAGGAAGCGATACGTTGGCCTGCGTATGTTACAGCAATTCTTTTCCGTAATTTTTAATCGGATACTACGGAGTCAGAGAAGGTGGTATAGCTCTCAGGTATTTAAATTTAGCGTTTCGTCGTATCAGTACCATAGTCTCTATAATTTCTTAAAGGCCACTGAAAAGTTACCTGCGGTAATTGCAATGCAAGAAATTCATATTGGTAGTCTGTGAATTTCGAGTCAAATTTTACAGCTTTCCGTGGAGCATAAAACTTACAAATATATTTTAAAAAGTGATCCTAGCGACCGCTCGCAACCGATTAGAGCGACACATTCCCGCACGCACCGCGCGCGAACCTCCTCTATGACGCCACTTGGGCTTACTGGGCGCGCCCGCTCATTGGACGCTCTCAACTTACGCGGGCGTGACGGGACGTGGTGGCGCACAGTCGGGACTTGCTTTGTTAATTTTATTGCATAGCACTACTATCCACAATCACGGATTTTGCCGATGTCTGTCCGAAGCTGCTCACTCTCTCGTTTCGTGAGCATGAAGTGAAGAAAGAGAAGGTGGACGCCGCTCAGCATTGAGGAGGTGGAGCGGCCGCACAGCTACAGTAGACGTCCTCTCTCTCTTTCTCTCGCTCTCTCTGTCCATCCGTCTCTCCGTGAACTTGAAGAGGAGGAAAGGAAAGTGGTGACGCCCGCTTCACGTGACAACATTGAGGGCGGAGAGGGCGGAGTGGCCGCACAGATGCACTCAGTGAGCGAGTAAGACAGGGAAAGAGGGGCGTGTTGCGGGCGTGGCAGCAATCACTGGGCAACGTTTCACAAGCGTGAGTTACTCCGGAGTGAGCCGTCGAGTGTCGTTCGCGCGTCTCTCCCCTCGCACCCGTCAGTCCTCAGCCTTCACGGACAGCAGCGGTGCTCCCTGGAACTTGGCTCCGAGCTGCTCGCCGCGTCGTGGAGCAGCTTGTGCTCACCTCCACGCCTTAACTGGCGCTCGCTTTCAAACGCATTTCCCTCTCTCTTCTCTATTTCTCTCCCCCTATGATCCCACCTCAGACGTTTCGGCCGCAGAGCAGTGCATTGTAAAGGGGTACATCGTGCCTGTTTTTGCTCATTTCTTAGGATGGTGTAAGGAAAGCTGAGGACGCGGCTGCGTCGCGCGTTTGCTTCGCGTCGCAATGGATAATTCCGGGCCGTATGGCACTGCGGCACCGGTCCGCCGTACGCGACGTGCTGAAGTACAATGGTTACAAACGCAGCGGGATCATGAGTCTACTGATTCTGATATTGCAGCTAAACTGTGCAAGAATTTAGAACCCCAAAGAATGAGGAAGCGTGGCGAGCGTGCTCAGTGAACTGCTCAGGACACTGAGCGTCGTCGTGAAATGGATGCCGAAGTGGAGAGGAACAAACGTGGGGTAGAAACTCCAGGACAACGAGGTGCGCGGCTTATCACTTTTATCACTCACTTCGTTCGAACGTAATTCTCGAAAAGCTTCTGGTGACACGACCTTGAAAGCATACCCACCTAATGCTTACGCATTAATAACTTATAGTTGCCTGATAAATGAAATTTTTGCATAAGGAAGCTGGACTTAGTTAAACTAAAAAGGTGCGAAGGCTTGGGGAATAGATGGACTTCCCTGTACAGCAGGTGTTCTTGCTGTTTCTTCTGCTGCCTTCGCTCGTACCGAGTGGTGTTGGTGACCACCGCTGCGTCCGTGGCTCAGTGACACATTGCGGTGCGGAGATGACGACTTCTCTTCTCGGACTGTACACGTTTATTTACACCTTTTTACAACTTAGTATTTACAATACTGTCGTCGGGTGCGACATCAAACAGAGGGCTAACTGCGACTGGTGAACGATCTGAGGTCAGAGGCTAGCAGAATCAGGCCTTGGCCTCCTGCTACACTTTAGGCCGGAGTCCCTTGAGACCTCCGTCAGCCTAGCCTCCCTCTCGAACAACCCGTCTGCTCTCCACTCTCGTCCGAGCCCAACTGTCTTCCAAGCCCAACTCTCCTTACTCCTTCCTTAGCGCTCAAAATTCCAGTTTTGTCCGTTGACCAATCAACGTACGCCACTCTGTGGCCAATAACACTCAGTGTTTCAAAATGGGCTGGCCAATCATTGTGCCACATATACCCCTCTCCTACGCATGTCAAATAAAACACACACAAAGCACGCACTAAGCGGCGAGTGGTTGCGCACACAAACACATACATCTGCAACTTTTCCCTCTCCAAAATCCTCCTACGCAAGAGGCGCCAAACAGTCGCAAGGACAAACGGCGTCAACGGTTACACTTCCGAAAATACATAAAAACACACACGCGCAAACCTCAGGCCCAAACATTCCGATCCCTGCTCCTGGTCGGTTGCGCGCGGGCGGCGGATTCAAAGGGACACACAGGCGTCTTCTCGGGAAGACATGTCAACAGCGCGTTCTCCCCAGGTCCGTGTTACGCCGCGTTTCGGGATATATGGCCTCCGCGCCCTCTCCACTCGAACCGGGAGACACCGCAGTTAGCGCCGAACCCACAACCACGCGCTTATGCTGTGCGCTCTAACTGCAGTGTTCTGCCTCCCTCGCGGCACGGGACGGAGAGAGCCGGCGGCGTCGCCCGCTGCCATGTGTTCTGGGCTCACTTCCGAGAAGCGGTCGCCCGCGCGACCGTCATAAATCTGCCCGCGTCAAACTGCCCCTTGACCTTGGTCGCCCCTTCGGAATCTCGCTTCTGTGCGAAGCCCGCAAACTTAACTGACTTCAAGTCAGTAAAAGTCATGATGTATTTGGTTTCCACGTATGACTTGCGCTATTCACTTTGGAGACGCATTCCGTCAGAAAACAAACCTATTCTCACAAGTAAAGATGAAGGGTACGAAATAAAAACAAGGGCTGTTGCAATTTCCGCGAAAACTTGGTTGATGGGGAGAGATATACTATAATAGAAGGATTTCAATGGAGAGATAAAGACAAAGACCGGCAACGAAAAAATGATGCTGACACCGAAGCTTACAAGCAGTGCCTGATCCTGTTTTTCTCTGCAAGATGTGGTTAAGAAGGTCCCAGGTCTAGAAGTGCAGGTTTGAAGCTTATTCGAATGTCAACCTTTTCCTTTTAGAGTGAAGTAATGTGCCACCACATAAAAAATAATGAGAATAAATACTTTGCTGTTCGACGAGAACTATTTACCAGAAATTGAAAACAATAACTTCGCTCTAAAAGCAAAAAAAAAAAAGGAATTTTAGCAAACAATTTCACCCCGTCATTGCTTCGTCGTCCTCCTTCTTTTTCCTTTCTGCGATTCAAAGCGATGTCTATGGAGCTTACGCATCTTGCCTCTGAGTCATGTTTCGATAATTCACGCGAAAAGAAGATGCCCGTAGACACTTCGGCTTAGGAGTTGCACATTCGTAGTTTTGGAGCCGTTAGCGCTCTTTTTAAATTTTTTGCCTGGCTTTGGCACAAATTACATCAACACAACTATCAAATCAAGCATCACGCAAAGTACAATAAACACCCAATGTATACATTGCGGGGTAGGAATCAACCAAAATTCGCACAACGTCGCTAGCCACGCTACCCTTCAGAGTCACAAGAGAGTCTCCGTCGCCGATTTTTCCATGATGAGAAACCAACCCACACACTGCCGAAAATAAATTCGAGCAGGTCTGCCATCATCGTTAAAATATCCAATTCTTGAGCTCCGTATAGAGCTAATGCCCATGAGCATTATTAAATCACATGCTACCCCATAATATTTGTCTGGGCTGTGCTCAAATGCAGTTAGTTCCTTTGAGCAGCTGGGTATGCGCTATCATTGTCTGCGCCTCGCCTGCCTCGGTTGGCAGGTGGGAAAGTCGAAATAAAAAATATTACCCCTCCTTGTTTTTTTTTTTTTTTTTTTTTTTGGGAAATGGACAGAGTAGGAAAATGTGATAGAGTCTTGAGAGAGGGAAAGACTGGGAGGCGATAGTTGGTCTAAGCGCTTGGGCGTTCACTGACGCTGGGGACAGTTGTTGGTTAGAAACCCTTCGTAGGACAAAAGGTGGTACAAACATCCCCAGCCCTGATGTCTTGCGCTTCGAAGAAGCTCCGGAAACCCGGCTGCGTCCTTCAGGTAGTAAACTCACTCGCGGACACATCCTGTTAATGTGGTTAGGGTTACCGGACTCACACGGGTATTGACCTTCAAATTTGTTCACTCTAACCAACGTGTCTGCCGAAAATGCACAAGTCATCTGTCACTGCTGTGAGCAATCTTTCGTAAGACGTCACTTGAGGATATCACTGTATACAGCACTGAGTAAGTTCGGATTCAACTCCGACTCTATGAAATTGTGAGAAAAAAAAAGGGGAACACTTAAGTCCCGCCTTTCAGGGTATGACACGAAAGCGTTAACGGCTCCCGTTTGCCGGCTAACATCGCGGATATTCAATCACCTACAGGTAGCTTGCTAAGCAATTAATAACTATTTTTTTATTCGTTCCTCTGTAACAAACGCAAATTCATTATTGTACACAGTCGTAAGTTACAATTTAGCATGAACGTCTACACGGCATAAGTATAAAGCTACAATTTACCCAAACTATACCAAGTGCCTGCGGGGCCTTGAAACAGCTGTTAATACCCGCGCCACACGCAAAATTCGATGACATTTCCACCGAGTGACGTTTTTTTGATTTGATGGATTTTTTTCCATGCGCTGCTACACGACCAAAACTAATATAGTTTGCAAATGATGGCGAATTGCGGCAGATAAAAACTTGAGCATGCAAAGATTTTATTATGCGCTTCAGTATACTACGAAAATGATTGTGATGTAAAATTTAAAAAAAATGCTTTTAAATCCATATTAATCTCTTGCGCGCCGTGTAACCAACCTGTAGATCGCTACTACTATCCAGTACGAAGTTCAGCGGCTTTGTCGGCGTCTGTTGACGGAAGCGCACGGAAGGGGGACATCAGTGCTTGAGTGCGAAAAGTGCAACAGCTGCCCATTTTCAACAATGTACATTTTGCACAAAACAAAGAAAGATTCAAGAACAACACATAAAGTAGGCAATAGCTATATTCTGCCGCCCAACGCCGAGTTTATACAGCCTTCGAGTATCTTATAACAACGCAGCACCCCCATCGCGGCTTCACAGGATTGTTTGCTCGGCGTATCGTTAAACGGTACCTAGAGAAATGTCTGACCCCAGCCACAACGTGAAAGTAGACGTAAAATTTGCAATGCTTGCCGGAAAGGTTCCACCTGCGAGTGTGGCGGCGGTCTCGCCATGTTCCATAGTCGTCGCTAGGCCAGTTTCACATCGAAACCACGGCGTACGGCGCTTTGAACTTGATCAGAGTCGCTCCGCGCTACAGTAAACGTTTTTTTTTTTTTTCATAAAAGTTCCTTGATGACAATTAAATTGCCTCATAGTAAAAGTAAAATATGCTAATTTTGGAGACGCCTTAGTAGCGGAGCTAGAGTACGAGACCGGATGAGCTCCGCCAAAGCGCTGGCAGCAGCTGCCGGGCTGTGAGCATAAACTTGCTTTTATCGCGTTTGCCATTCCTACCAGATGCTCATTACGGATCAGCGGTCCCAAGTAGGGGTTATTTTATGACATTCCTTTATTCAAACGCGTATTGTTTGTAAGATCAATAGATTTTGGCATGCTTTTCTGACGCTGGCACAAGAAACACGCCGTATCGTTGGCGTGGACGGCCTGTGGCAGGCACCGTCGGAGCCGCCGACGCTCTGCATGCGGCTACTACTGGTTTGGCTGGTATTGAGGAAGGCAGTTTTCTTTCTTGCGATGCTATTTGGCGTGTTTCATATAATTTATCGATTGGCTATAAAATTGTACGCAACGACGGTCAGCCCGTCACTGCCGGGGAAAGATAAGCGGAACAGCTGGGAGTGTAAAGCTTACCGAAATGTTGGTGCTCTGAACCAGTGGTGAAAACATGTTATCCATTATTTCAGTCGCGCTAGACGTTTTTTTGAACTGACAGCAAATTTATTTTAAGCACGAAAGTTGCTATCCTCCTCATTATAAGCAATCACATAGATGGACATGTATGTCGTCTGCCATGGCTGGTCGTGTGCAGCGGAAAAACGCGTGGACTAGCTCATGCTTGATCGAATAGATATTGTGCTATATTAATGCTGAAACGCAGAAAACTCGCGAATTATATTTAAGAAAGGAATGACTCAATCGCGCAGTGCCTACGCGTGCACTTTTTTTCTTTAAAAAATTTCTGTGCAGCCACTGCCTGAGCGGTTGAGTCTACGTTGTTGTTTTGGCTTCCGAAAAGTAAGCTGAAGAAAACAACTGCCAGTATAGTAAAACTTTTATCTTCATATCGACCCTTTCCGCACGACGGAAAGACTCTAGGTGCAAGCGAATGGCACACGAAACCATATTGGCGTTTCTTCTTTCCTTGCTTGCCGTACAAAGCAATACGTAACTAAAATGCTGCCGTTAAACAATTCTCGTTCTTCTTTTTTCTTTTTCTTTTTACTTTTGCCTGTCCAGCTCAGTGTGTTGAGGGAAATGCTGACGGCAACACGCCGCAATTTGGTTGAAAGTCTGCCGCGTTTACTTTCCTTCCCGAGCCACTCAAGCACAAAGGCGGTTCCCCCAAACCGCGTCTGATGCGGCCGGGAAGCACAGCTGGCCAGCTGAAACGTCTTAGCTTCGCGCGGGAGAAAAGAAACTAAATGTGTTCTACTCGCACTGCAATAAGGGCCCAAGACGAAAGCTCGAACACTCGGATCACTCTATAAGAATAAAAAAAGGATTGTGTCTCTGAAAACATAAAAGCAAAAAAGAAAATCGAAGAAAAACATACAAAGACATGTTTTGCCGAACGCAACGCTGACCTATTGGCGACATTTGAGAAACCTTCAGACACGAATTTTTTCATCGGCTTAGACCTTTTGTGTGCCAAGTATCACGTCAAGACCACAAAGAATTCTGTATTAACATTTTTTGCTCTTTTGAGGGGCATTTGATGAAGATGGTTTTTCTTCCATAGGCAGCCAAGACTCTCTCGTGTACGGTTCGCAGGTTCTTTTCGTTTAGGAATTACTGTTTCTTTCGAGCCCCAATTTTACAGTTCAGCCCTAATGTCCTAATGTCGATAAACTATGTGCGCTATGTCGCTAACACTACATATTCCGCGAAAGCACCCCCCCCCCCCCCATATACAGCCTAAAAAATAACGCTACATACCAAAATTGGGCGATGCGGAGTGAGCGGTCAACAAAATGCAGGCAATAATTAAGCAAATTTCAGAATAGCCCCGGACGTATATACAGCGCGGAGACGTGTAGAATTGGTAGTGCCGTCAAACTAGATCGAAAGTCGTCAAAGTTGTTGAAAAAAGCACAAGCAAGAAGAATACAAGATTGGAATAGATTGAAAAGTGATTATATATTACAATGAAAGAATAAAAAATTAATAATAAAGACAGAATTTGTCGAAATTGTAGTGAAAAACTTATATCGCGTCAAACCGCTGTTCCCCGGCCCTGTATTATCTGGTATAAATCTTGTACTGATTTGAGTGGCGCAGACATAGTTGTCGTCGCCACCACCACCACCGCAAACAAGAATATGACTGAGACACACCTGTGAGCGCTCTGTTGTACCTTATTGCTCATGTCTTCGCTGCATAGGATCGTGGTTAGAGCAAGAACTGAGTCCACATGACAAACCACCCAGCGTATTAGTGTAATTTGGTTGTTTCCTTGTTGGCCTGCAGAGGGAATAGCAGCTTCGCATAGCATCATAAAGTTGCAGCAACTTCATAGACGCATGTGCTTTGTTCCAAGTATTACTACTCAAAGAAGAAGCAACTACTAAAGCATCTACGTGATTCGTGCCGCAGTTTCTACTTCCTTTGTCTTCTCCAGCAGGTTAAAAAAAATGAAATTAAGACGGGCTTACTCAAAAACTTACTCTGGGTCGTCCTTACGTGTTACTGTTCTTAATGACGCAGTACCAACTAGATCAATTATGACATTATTGAAATGGTTGATTTAGCATGGCGGACACATGTTAGTGAAGTCAAAATGACCCGCATTAGTAGATGGTGCACGGGTTCTGCTCCTACCTGCAGTATACAGCTGTTTTTTTTTTTTTTTGCTCTCTTATTAGTTACCATTGAGCCTTGACATGATTGAGCTAGTAATTTGCCATTGACCAAACAAAGCTATAAAAGCCAATAGAAACTTTCTGCTATTTTTTTTCGTTTTGAGTTAATCTTTGTCTCCATCATATGCATGTCATAGCGAGCTCCTGATTTTTCTACCCTTTTCAAAACGAAACCTCGACACTTGACAAAATGGTTGAGGTAATGAAAAATCGCTTCACCCAACATCTAACCCCTCCCACTCCCACTCTCTCTCTCTCCGCAAGCGCAGCCGACTTTTACCCCGGAGAACCCATGCCAATAGACACTTGTATTTCTCCCCTCCTCCATTCCCCTACACTCCAGTATGGCGGTACGGACCACTAATTTCCTCCCCATCTTAAGTTCAAAATGCCGCGGCTTCCGGGGAAAACGGGCACCTCTTCAACTTCTCCCCTTCCCTAACATACTCCTTCTAAAAGACACTGAACATCAGGCAACACCCCCAGGCTACATATCAGCACGCTCTGACAGCACCAATACACCCAGGGCGTCCATACTCATCCATCGCAGTATCACGTACAAAACTCATCACGTCGGAGACGTCATGCGTGATTACGGAACTTATGTACAACACACAGATGCTGTTCCATCAATTTTTATGGCAAATATATACCATCCTCCATCCAAGTCAATGGCCTCGTTCGAAACGCTTTTTTGAGAGCTGCATCAGCTAGAAGGGAAGCATCCGCTGCTAATTGATGCAGATTTCAACAGTTAGCATACTGACTGGGTACACAACAAACACACATCGAGGTTGCAGGCTCTGGCTGCTCCTGCAAAACCTCCAACTCACTGTACACAGCACGTTCCATAACCTCAAGCTGTTTGTCAACAGTATCAGCATGGACACTAGTCCAGACCTGACGCCGAGCAGCTATCTGTGTTACCTGGAAAAGAACGTATAGTACACTAGGCAGTGATCACTACATTATCCCGATTACCCGATCGCCGGCGGCTGCATTTCAATGGATGCGAAAGGGAGAGGCATGTGCTGAGCGATGTCAATGCACGTTAAAGATCACCAGGCGGTCGAAATTACTTCGAAGTCACACACTTTGGCACCTCTTTCCGTTTTCACTAATAGGTTCCTCCTTTTCCTTACGTAATTGTTCAGGTGTCCACGAAAAAAGTATGACAGAATACTGCACCTTTCGTCTTCTGTAAAACAATTTAATTTAATTTAAGTATACAATGTACAAGTTGAATCATATGCATGAGAATATTTCTTATCAAAGCAAAACGAAAGCATAGCAAACTGTGAAATGCATAGAAAAGTATAAAGGGGGTAAGCAGTGCAGCGCACGTACTTCGCATTTGATTAGGTATGCAAATCGGGCGTAATTTATTACTGGTGTTAAATTGCCGGTGATGCATTGGCGTAGCTGCATCGAACAGGATCGGTTCGAAATGATGATAAAACGTTTTGCCCCAACTTTGAATTTAATTTCCCTAAAATAGATACCCCATCGGATTGGCGCAGTTGTTACGGCGCTCGACTACTGTTCCCATGGACGCGGGAGGCGAAAAGTAAGGCGCCCGTATGCAGTGCGATGTCAGTGGACGATAAAGAACCCAGGTGGTTGAAATTTCCGGAGTCCTCTACTATGGCGTCTCTCATAGCCTGAGTTGCTTTGGGACGTTAAACCCTCAAACCACCCAAAATAGATACGGTTCCTTTCTTACTACCCCTTGCTGTCAGGAAATTTAAGCATAGAACGTTTGCTGGTAATGCTGTTCCTTCGTACTGTAAGATGTCTAAACGTTTTGCATTAATTTTTACGCTCGTGTGTGTTAACAGATGTGCACGCATAGTAAGAATGGCAGCGCAAAAGCTAGAGAGAACCTGGTTTCAAAATTGCGATGCTGACGAGATTAAATGAAATTGCGTTAGGTATTTCCTAAATTTCCACCGACAACCTTTAGTCTACATCAGAAGAATAAGGCAAATAAACACTTGATTCGTAATCAAAACTACGCCTTTAGAGGTTCCCTTCTAGTGCTGTAACTGGGCAATGAACTTCAAATAAATCGCTATACCTATCCCTAAATTTGTCTCGGCAATACTCATTAACACCAACTACTCAGGACAGTGAAGTGAACCCGCTTTCAGGCAACAAGAAATGTACGGTTCCGTCACGAAGTCTATTTTTAGCCTGCTAATATTGGGGCCAGCTCACGGGTTCGGCGGACGCCTTTCGTAAGACAGCTAACAAGCGCAGATAAACCAATTACCTGCGCAATGAAAACAATGCCGGCAGCAACCAGGATGCAATTAGCGCTCATCGATACACTGAACACGGAGAGGGTAGATTGAATACCGCCTAGCTCTCATTGCCCTATGTACCGATTGCAGGGCCGGCATCGAAGCATTGTGACTAGAGCTTTGGCGCCCAAGATAATTACCCAGTACTCTATTGTGATTGAGCATTCATTTGCCTCAATTAGGCCCGATTAGAATAGAAAGACGTCCTTGATCTGGTTTTGTCGATATTGCTTTCGGGTTATTGTTTTTTGTTTTCATGTTTTGCGCCGTTTTTGATTTCTTGAATGAACCCAGAAAGAAGTCTACCAGCTTTGTATAGATGGCAGAGAGCAAGTTTGTTGAACGAATGTGTCATACTAGTGAACTGGGAATACACACACAGCTTGCGGTATGGGTCAACAATTATGGTGCTCATATCTCACTGTACGTTGTTGAGCAAGATACTTGAGATCCTGCACAAGAGTAGTGTACGTGTTTGAGCTTGTGTTTTGTCGATATTGCTTTCGAGTTTTTGTTTTTGGTTTTGTTTTTTGTGCCGTTTTCGATTTCTTGAATGAACCCAGAAAGACGTCTGCCAGCTGTGTATGGATGGCAGAGAGCAAATCTGTTGAACGAATGCGTCATACTAGTAAACTGGGAATGCACATACAGCTCGCGGTATGGGTCAACAATTACGGTGCTCATATCTCACTGTACGTTGTTGAGCAAGGTATTTGAGATCCTGCACAAGAGTAGTGCACGTGTTTGAGCTTGTGTTTTGTCGATATTGCTTTCGAGGTTTTGTTTTTGTTTTTGTTTTTTGTGCCGTTTTCGATTTCTTGAATGAACCCAGAAAGAAGTCTGCCAGCTGTGTATGGATGGGAGACAGCAAGTCTGTTGAACGAATGCGTCATACTAGTGAACTGAGAATACACACACAGCTTGCGGTATGGGTCAACAATTACGGTTGCCAGCTCCATCCCTGGATGAGTGGGAGGCCGTGTTGTGCTGTTCGGACCCGCCATCCAGGCCCGATCTGTAACAACGAAGATGTCGAGGCCGACATCCACCACTTGCTGTGGGACTGCCCAGCACTCAAGCCAACACGAATCCGGCACCTGAGAATAGCTGGCCTTTCAGCAACCAATCCTGCCTCATACGTCACTTGGACGCAGGGACCTCATCATCGCTCACTTCTGGACTTCATAAAATCAGCCAACCTTTTTCCATTCATTTAATCATTTATTCATCCTTCATCTCATAACCTACTGATGCCCTGAGGCAATAAATATCGACTTTAACAAAAAAAATTACGGTGTTCATATCTCACTGTACGTTGTTGAGCAAGGTATTTGAGATCCTGCACAAGAGTAGTGCACGTGTTTGAGCTTGTGTTTTGTCGATATTGCTTTCGAGGTTTTGTTTTTGTTTTTGTTTCTTTGTGCCGTTTTTTATTTCTTGAATGAACCCAGAAAGAAGTCTGCCAGCTGTGTATGGATGGCAGAGAGCAAGTTTGTTGAACGAATGCGTCGTACTAGTAAACTGGGAATGCACATACAGCTCGCGGTATGGGTCAACAATTACGGTGCTCATATCTCACTGTACGTTGTCGAGCAAGGTACAGCTAGAAGCAAAATGAAAGGGCGCACGGGAGCGCGTGGCCTTCGCGCTTTGCAAAGCGCCACCAACACAAGTCGCGAGAATGGGTAGCACCTAGGGCATGCTCGGAAAGATCAGCCTACCAAGCTTACTTTGGGTGCGTATTTACCACTGATTCGTATCACCTGTCGGTGGCAGCGCATTTGCCACCAAATTTTCCGGGAACGAGAAGGCTCACAAATATGCTCGAGGTTTCGTCGGCCGGGCGGTGAGTACCTCGTTTCCCGCCGGCGCGAAGGAGGGCTTGCTTTCGTTTCATGATATAACTCGCCATTTTAGCCTAGGAGGGCGCATCTTTCCTCCCCCAGAAAATTCATTAAGCAAGGCCCAGGAGATACTCTGGCGCCAGCTTCAAGCCCGCTCCTTCCTCTGTCCCAAAGTATATTCGTATAATTCAAAGAGCAGGTTGACCCTAAAGGCAAAGAGCGTGGCCTTTAGACCATAATACATGGGGGTGCGCGGCCTATCCGCCACCCGCCGATTTGCTGCCAGCTCCATCCCTGGAAGAGTGGGAGGCCGTGTTGTGCTGTTCGGACCCGCCATCCAGGCGCGGCTCACTGAATGAGCCAAAGAGATCGCCGACAAGACGCAACTGGCGGCCATCTGGCGTGGCCAACGATCAAATTGAACGCTCATCTTTTAAAGCCGATGAAAATAAAGGTTGTCCAATCCATCCATCCATTGCGAAAGCAATACTACGCTAAGTAGAATCGTTCTTTACGGTAGCCCGTGGCCCGTCGCACCGCTTGACCTTGAGCCCCCGCCGCGCTTAACAGATGGCGTGCTGTCGCCATGGCAACGCCGTTGCCGTAGCAACACGATGACGTTCGCTCTTTCTCTCTCTCTCCTCTCTCGCCCTTTCGCTTGCTACGCGGGGGCTCCGCGGGAAGGGGACATTCCTCATCCCTGAGGAGACAGTTAAACCCGCCGATCCCCCTTTCGTCACCCCAACAAGAACCACTTCTCCGGGCAGAGGACAGGAGGTGACGTTCGCCTCGGTGGAAGTAGCCTGCCACGCAATTTGAATTCACGTTACCAGTATACAACGGGCAGGAGCCGCGAACTCGGGTCGCTATTTTCTTGTCGGAGGGTGATACCAGAATCAGCCTGCCAGAACCGTTTGCATCCTCGTTACCCCTACGACACAAGCATGTCTATACGGCTTGGTTGAAGCGTGACTTTACATGCCGGCTGGTAGCTTACGCTCTCGCGTCGTACCCTTAAGTGATGAGCCTAAGTGTCCCCAAATAATGTAGCACCTTACACTGGTATGACATGATAGTGGGATAATGTAGGCAAAAGAAGCTTACATCTTTGCTTTCGCAATTCAACTAGGGTTAACCAGATCTACACCACAACAAATGTTTTTTCATGAGCAGATCCTACCAATTAAACCTCCTTAGTCATAGGCAGCGGCCACACACTTGTCAGCCGAGTCCCTGACGCCTAGCTGCAGAAGCGGTTCTCTATGGTCGCGCCCTCGAGGACTTGCGCTCGGGTTCATAGAAAACATCATGGCAGCTCAAACCGACTCACGGCACCTCTACTGAACCACAGGCCACTCCAGACCGCGTAGAGTTAATAGTAGGCAATTGCGATGAGCATTACGTGATCGTTTCCACAATAAGTAACATCGCTTACTTGAATGCATGGCTCACCGCACCAATCTGCAAGAAGTGAACTATAAAGCTCACCTACTCTCGCAAGCAGCATAATTCGCCTGGCAGGCTACGGTTGCGCAGAGGGTAGCTATAGCAGCCGCAGAATCAGCTTCCTAAATTAAGCGGCTCGGTAACCATTAAAATTTCACAATGTGCCAAGCACCTCTGAAGGTAGCATAGGATGTCATTAGACCTTCGAATTTGTCACAGAGTTTAGAAAAAAATTTAGAAAACAATTGTTTAGTAGACTGTTAAGCAGCTATTAATAACAAAAGAATAGAGTCAATTGACATGCAATAGTGATTTCGTACAGCAAAGTTCACCTCTAGTACACAGGCCCCGATTCTCTGGTGTTTCCCTGCCTAAGGTTACGGTCAGATGAACGGGCGCATTTTGACGACTGTAACGATGACAAATACCCTCCACCAGAGAACCTTTCCATTAGCAGTTAACACATTAAAATGAACTTATTGCAACATTTTGTTCATAGCTATGTGAGCAGCGAGTAGTGGACAAGGGGAGCGTACTGCACAAGTTTCTTGAATCTTACTTCGATCGCTTGCTTTTCAGGGGCAGTTAACAAGTCGCGCCTTTGTGTGTACCCTGCAAGAAGCTCACCACGCTCCCTTCTTTTGTCCTTGCCTTTGGTTCAGTTTTGGATTCCCGTACAGGAGCAAAGAAAGCGCTCTTTGTCGCTTGCGCCTAATTAGGAAAACGAGAAAATCGTTAATCATATTCAAGTCAAACTCATTTCAACAGAAATGAATTGTCCTAAACTAACGAATGACAGCATGAATGGGAGGCTAGGTGGTTCTTTCATGTGTTTCAACGCTTTATTTACATTGGAAGCATGCTCAGGAACAATATTCAGCTTCCCTTTCTTTCTTGTTTGTCATACTAAGGTAGCCATTATCACGATTTACTGTCAAACACAAATTTATCATTATTAAGAAATAAAAGGTCCTAATGACCGGAACTTAATTTACTATAAAATATTACACACCAGGGCTTCCTTATCGTTCTCGAGACACGGTGCAGTGAAAAAAGAGGCGGTGGGGTGTAGAGTGGTGATATTTACGGCACAGTGGAGACCTTTCCGCCTTCTCCGTTCGGAACTACGCCCTTTCTATCGTTTGGAAGAAAACTGTTCCTGTTCAGTCGCTCTAATGTTCTGGGTGAAAACCGTGCTTGCGACATATCCGAACCAGGCTAGTTTGATCCCTCCCTCCGAAATTCTTTCGCCAACTAGAAATTCTTTACCACCGACTTCGCATGAACTGTGCCTATCAAATAGCTTGAGATACCGTTTTGGTCAAATGAACGGTCCGCTTTGTGACGACTGTGGTTCAGTTGAAACTGTGCAGCATATCCTGCTTGAGTGTTTTGCGTACGCTGATTAGCGTGCGTACTACGAACATAGCAGGAAGAAGCTCTCCCCAGTGCCTTTAACAATGACGAACATAGCAGGGAAAAGCTCTCCCCAGTGCCTTTAACAATGGACATTGTTTTAGGTCTCTTAGCCTGCACTAGGCAACAGAGACTCGCAATGAACTTTGTATTTATGTATTTAAAAGAAATTGGACATTTAGACAAACTTTAAGTTCACCTTGAATGTCACCCTCAGGCTTTTATCACGCTGCGAACTACCGGGCTATCATTTCACTATCACCGGCCACTATGCATTTCATCCTTTCATTTTATACCACTACTTCACGATGCACCTTACAACGCATGTAATAGCAGTATTTTATCTCCCCCGTCAATTCTTTTAATCTCCTCACGATTTTTTTTTCTGACATTTTCCTCACCAATTCCCCTTCCTACAGAGAGTAGCATGTCAGCGAAATTGAAACGCCGGCTAAAATCTCTGTTCTTCACTAACTGGTCTCTCTCTCTCTTATCACTGCATCGCATGGAGAACTGCGTGATTGAACGCCGCAGGCAGTGGCTGCGGATCACCATGCGAAAGGAGCTGAATACTGCCTTTCCGTTTAGTGCACTTCCTTCCATCTGACAGCGTTGCAATCTCGAAAATTCGCCACCAAACTCAAGAAATCTGCTTAAATGTTACAGCTTCTACTGTCCAGGTACCCTATCATCTACGCCGGAGAAAAACTGGTGAGTTCAAGGAAAGGCCACTTCATGCAGATATCACTGTCTACCTCAGTAGCTCCTAAAGACATTCATCCCCGCCACTAAGTGAACATTGATTTCGACTTAATATTGAAGTGGTCGACTTGTCGCACCAAACACTGCTTACAAAATCATGGTTCTAGGCTTTCTTCGGAAACGAAAGACTTTGGAGCTCAGTTTGTCAGAGATCTCTTCGGTTGTAAATATTAGAGTCAAATCTAAATCAAAGCTATGGTACAAGGGCTGCAACAATTTTGCCAAGACTTCCTCAGTGACTTGCTAAAGTAGAGTGGAAAACAGTCTATTTTCCAACGTAACAATTTTTGGAGGTATAAGTATACTTCAGCCTTCATGAGTCCTGTCTAAACGTGCGATACTGTTTTAAAGCTTCCACTCCGCCACCTTACTGAAAAAAAATCTGGTAATTATTGGAGACTAGTACAGGGGAATTGTTATGCATCTTTAAAGTGAGGAGGCTGCGACTTCGTCGGGAAACTTCCAGAGGCTTCTGCAACAATCTTAGTTTCAAGTACCAAAACGTGATGGGTGAAAACGTCTGCAAGGAATTAGCAGTGTATGCACCCGCCTGCATTTCATGGGGAGTGTCCAACGCAATGATGGAGCTGTTCTTAACTCAAGTCACATGTTTGAAAACGAACACAAGAAAGATGCCGCTGAAAACTTTCTGTTCCATAGCATGGACTCGCACGCGATTAGCCTCAAGGGAGATGTGGTGAGTGAAATTCTTCATCGCCAACGTGGAACTATGTAGATTACGGCCAGACATGTGTGTGATGATTGACTTGATTTGTGTGGTTTAACGTCCCAGAGCGACTAAGGCTATGAGAGAGGCTATGTGATGATTAGAGGATCCATGTTATGATGTATTTTAATAAAACTAGTGTCTAAGTAAGCATAGCTTATTCTTCCTCATTTTTATACATTTGATAGCAATTTCAGATTCTGGTGAAATCTAGGGAAAGTTCGGCTGTGTTTCAATGCCACGGCCAATTTTGAAGCTCGTAACACTGCCTTTGGTTTTTCATCGCGTGCACGTGAAGAACACTTCTCGCCACTGTGGCTTTTTCATTTTTGCTGAGTAACATACTCGAGAGCACTGAAAGCTTCGAATGGAATCGTGTTTGTACCATGGCGTAGATACGTACGCGCGCAAATACACACACACACACACACACACACACACACACACACACACACACACACACACACACACACACACACACACACACACACACACACACACACACACACACACACACACACACACACACACACACACGCACGCACGCACGCACGCACACACACACACACACACACACACACACACACACACACACACACACACACACACACACACACACACACACACACACACACACACACACACACACACGCGCGCGCGCGCACGCGTGCGAGAGCGTGCCCGTGTATAGGTGTGTGTGTGTGTGTGCGTGTGTGTGTGTGTGTTTGTGTGTTAGTGTGTTTGTTTGTGTGTGTACCTTAGGGCAACTGCCATTAAGAAGAATATACCACAAGGCTAACACCAACCAGCAGCTAAAAGAAAATCAACTTGCCTGACTAAGTTTGGGGCCAACCTTGTCATATAAATTGGAAATTATTGAGTATTGATTAACTGTCTAAGTAATTAGAACTTACTTTAGAGTAAACTACATTCACTGCAGATGAAACTTCGCTCCAGAATATATTTTTCTAGCACCATTTATCAAGAAACCATTAATTGCATTCGCTGATAGTGTCGGCATAGAATATATTTTGGGAATGTGTTCTAGGTGCAGAAGAACGTTACGCAAGACCGGCACCGTTAAGCTAGTTTTTTGCGACCATTGGTGCAGTGGTGCAGCGTATTTTGTGTGTGGTGCATTTTGGGTGCATGCACACTTTCGCACCTGAACTGTTTCTAGTTTTTAGTACGTAGCTTTTCTGGCCGCAATCACATATTTCGCAGGTGGCGGTTCGACGCTTCCTCGCTCTTTCTCTGTCTCCGTGAGCTTGAGGTACGAATGAGAAGGTGATGACGCCGCAAGCTTAAGTGGTATTGCGATGCGTCACGCGTCTTAGCCGATGAGAAGGGGGGAGCGGCCTCACACTGCAGCCAATGAAAGAGTGGCGCGTATCACAGTTGCGGTAGTCACCGGGCAAGGCTGTACAAGCGAGTGCTTCTCCAGACATAGTAGCTTGACGTCGGTCACAAACCCTCAAATTCAAACTCTCTCCGCTGTTGCGTCAGTCGGTCCTCGGTGTTCATGGACAGCAGACCTGTATCCGCGGTGCCGCCTTGACCACGGCTCCGAGCCGCTCATCGAGCCGCTCGGCGATAAGAACCACTGAAGATGGTGTGAACAGAGCTGCAGGACGCGGCGGCACAGTGCTTTAGTTTGGCGTCAATCGCTATGGATGAAGCAGGGTCGTCTTGTACTGCGGCGCACGTTCTCTGGGCTCAACGTGCTGAACAACAATGACTACGAAGATAGCGCTAACGTGAGTCTACAGATACCGGTGTTGCATCTAAATGGCAGACGTATCTAGACGCACAAATAATGAGAAAACGTGCCAAATGTGCTTGGGAAATGGCTCAATACAAGAAAGGCTTTCATGGAACGGAAGCCGAAGCGAAGAGAAATAAACCTCAGGTCGAACCTCCAGAACAAAGAGCTGCACGATTGGATGCGATGGTTGTTGCCGGAAAGGTAGACGCGGCTTAGCAGCTCGCGAAGAATCACCCCGCGACTTGGGACTTTCTTGGCAACCGGGTTGTTCGTTGAATATACAATAGTCTGTGGCATATGGAACACTTGGCGTGTGTGACAAAGAGCATGTGGGTAGTGACGAAATTAATTTCCAATGTTGATACAAGTATGATGAACCATGTACAGAGAGTCGAATCGAGTGTCTCAAGTTTTCATGGGAACCCTTAGTACTAAAGCACACCGAACCATAGCAATGTGTGAAAATGGTTATGAAAATATATTAGGCAAGCAGGTATAGTAAGCTAGCAATTCTACGCATCTAATTCGCATTTGATTACCTGTGTTTTTAATGCAGGAATACATTTAACGGCTACAGTTTCATATCCCCTGTTGTCGATCATGGTTGCGTCCTTCAAGGCTGCATAGCTCCGTGAGGCTCAGATGATCGAGTTTCAAAAATTCTCTTGTGTCGTAGCTGTAATATTTCGAATATCGTCCACTAAATCAGTACTAACTGCAAACGTTTTTTATAGTTACTATCTAGAAAATGAACATTGCGAACACAGAAGATTGTTAGTCTAGAACAGTTTCTAGCGCGTGCATCTCAGCGCCATGGTTTGCTGTCGCCGCCCAGTACACAGCCGTTCAAACAGGAATCGTGGTGGTGCGCCGATGGCGCCACTTGTCCGTGAGGTGGCCAAAAATATGGCATCTTGGGACCAGTGATCACTTGTCGACTGACTCCTCAAAATTAAATACTCAGCTAATCTGACGCTCCTGCTTAAGCGGCCATTTTTGTATTGGATATCTCGCCCGTCACCTGCCATCAGTGTTGCTAAGACGCTATGACCTCATATACTGACGTCATCATTGACGGAAGCTTCCATGAGTGCTATAGCCGATCGTAGATAACGCAATGGCCTTTGTAAGTGAGAGACAATAACACTAACCATGGAAGATGACAGACAGCGCGACCGCATAAAGAAGCGTCAGGCGCAGTCTTTGAGGGCAGAAAAAGAGCAAGGGTACAGAACCTTCGAAAGCGACAAGTGAGAGATTTGAACCTTCAAGACGAGCGAGAACAAGAACCCCTTCGGAAGAAACGAGCGAGAGCCCCTACCTCGGATATCGATGGTTAACGACAAAGAGAACCCCGTCGTAAGGAACGGGCGGAACTGCACGAAAAAACTGACTGCTACCGCTGCCACACCAGTTGCCGAGCACGCCAGTGTACTCCCGCCGCATTACGACGGGGCGGTCATGTTCTTGAGGAGATGCTCTTGAACGTAATGTTCGGTTCGGTGTGCACCATGTGCGAATAAGGTTCTCGAGCGATGTGATTTCGATTACGCGGAAGGAAAATATATTTAACTATCTGTGTCGCTTGCTCCTGGAAAAATCCAAAAAGGGGGCATGCTGTGCAGGACCTGCCTCGACAAAATCAAAAGATCAAAGGTGTGAAAGTAGGTTTCCACAAAACTGTATATTGGAAAGTGTAAAATAACATGGGTCAGCACGTATGCATTCCTGCAGTGGAATAATCTAGTCATAGCATAGAGTACATCGCTGATTTTCTAGCAGACGTCTTTGGTTGCATAGTACGCGGAGCTTTTCTGCTTTGCAGAAAACTCAGTTGGAAGTACATGAGCTTTCTTTCGCATTTAAGTTTAACAAACAATTGGCCGCCAAATTTAACCGAGCCCAAAATGCTAAAATAAAAAAAAACGAAGCTCGAAGTTCCAGCTCTAAAATGAAGCTGGAACTCCTCAGATGCTTATTACTTCCATTTTTTCGTCTGAGTACATACGGAGATAACGAATTATGATGATCAGGAGGTGAAATTGGGGTATATATAGAGAATAAAAGGACACTAATGGGCATTCCAATACACTGTCAAAGCACAATCACATAACCCCAGGAGGCAGTGCGGTAAGGTTGGTTTAAGCAAAGGCGGCTTTTGAAGAACACTGCACTGTGTAGTTTTGCGTTATTTTCAAATATGTCGGTTGTAGTCAAGGTTTTTAAAAACACGGAGTGTCCTTGCTGGACTCAACTGAGGTCCACTGCGGAATCCTTGTGGAAAGATATGAGCCTGCAGCTGGTCACGTGGTACCTTTATTGGATTGTCATTAACTAAAGCTGCGTGAATGGCCCCTTGAAGCAGGCATCAAAGCTAGATGCATTTAACGAGATAACCTTAACGACCCGGTGTCGCAAACCATCCGGTGGTGGCGTTGTTATTGTAAAGGGAAAATACAGTCTTGCCTTGGTAATAGGACTCCCGTAATTATAGACGACTCGAATCATGGACAGTTTTTCTGAAGACCGAATTTTTTTTTTCATGCATTTACGTCTCGTTAATATGGAAACTCGCTGTCCGGACAATGGACAAGGAGAAAATGCACAGATATCATTAGGGTCCATGTATTTTGTCGCTCATTGTGAACAGTCATAAAAACCAAGTCCGTTACACTGCTTCAAAACATTTTTCTTCTAGGTTTTGTTGACAGGCACCACATTAACGTAGCGGCAATGATTGACTGATTGCCCTTTTCGCTTGTGGTTTCATATTTTACAATGCGAAGTTGGGCAGTCCGTGCACGTTACAATTTTTAGTACTGCATGAATTCACTTGAACAAAACTTTTGCAGCAGCTTGCGCTTTGTAGAAACTTGGACTGAGGTGCTTTCAGCCGACTAATTGCTGATACGCATCAGGGGTTCATGGGAGATGAAAAGTAAAAGTAGGAGAAAGTAATGTATCAATTAAATACCATCGAGAACAGCATGCAACTGCATCACAATACTTTAAAACTCTATCGCATTTGAAGCATAACGGTAACTCGATAATGAATTTCGCTGGCCTAAATTATGCTCTGAAGCAGACCTTATCATTAGAGTTTTTTTTTTTTTTCCCCGAAAAAAAAGTTTGATTCGCTATTACGGACGACTCGCTTTATGGACAGTTTGGTGCGGAAAAGAAAGCGTCCATATTAACCAGGCACGACGGTACATACGTTATTTCTATCAAACTTTTGACGCAACTGTCCTTGGTCATCTTTCAGGGTGGTGTCAGTCAGGGTATGCTAGTCAATTTGGCGGCTAGTTTTTGCCAGGAAATCGAAGCGCACGGCGTATGTGCGACCGAATAAAATATATTTCAATACAGAGGAATCAAAAGGCGGTGTTAATAGCGCTATGGTTAGGTCGAAAGTTGGACGTCCTTGAAATTTTTAACGCGATCTATACCTTCCGGATGGAAAGTTTATTCTCATGTCAATAATAAAAATTAGGTATAATTACTTTTCGCTGATGAAGTAATTTTAGAGACTAAAAAAAAAATCTGGCAAACTAGGCCATGTGACCCTCAAAAGCCTTCAGAGGTTTTCATTAGGTTAGCGCACTTCGTCTTTTCTAAAGCCTGGTCTTATTTCAGTGGGACACCCGGTACACACGTAATGTAATAAACAACGGGAAGCAAAATAGTCAGATAAGAAATTAAGCCCAAGGACCATTGTGAACAAAACCATCAGCGATTAAATAGCAGATGAAAGTGCAATACATTTCAGCAGGCATGAAAGTCGACGAAAGTATGAAACAAAGTGAAAGGTGCAAAACAACAGATCGCAAGCCGCGATTTTCGCGCATTCCATAACTTCCCCAGATCGCGCGTCACACCTGCAAGAAGTTGTTTTGCGTACTATGTTTGTAGTGTGGCCCTTACATATCCGTCCACAGTGCCACACCTTCTGAATATGCGATGCGTTCTCATTGTACTTCTTTATTTCCTGCTGTCTGCATCGTGCTTCCAGTCACCAGACCCAGTTGATCAGGCGAGACATCGAGTGTGCCGAGTGGTGAAACAGAAGCATTTCTTTTCCTCGCCTTGTTTCAGGGAAAGTTGTACAAACAAACTCGTATACTTATGCATACACCAGCAAGGCATTTATCTCGGAAACTCGAACAATGCAACAAACTCACAAACACAACCAGACGGAATCTGCCTCTTTATCGATGTTCGCTTTCGGGGCATAAATAAATGTTGAAAGCAAATGTTGACTAGACACGTGTGCTTTTGGGGCAAAAAACCTGGCTAACGAAAAAGCCATGGCAAAAACCAACACATGTGGCTTCACCCACCCGCCTCACATGCATACAAACACATAAAGATGAGAAAAAAAACTTGATCAAACGAGGAAACCTGCTCCTCAGTCGTGACGCCTGTTGCTGAAGGAGCCGGCTGCTAGAGTTCAGTCTTCATTTCACATTGCCTTTGTGCTCCAAAAAGCGAAACGTATGCCGCAGTATTCGAAACAGCGGTTAAACGAACCGCACAGGCAGCAGGCGTGCTTCGCTTGCAACTGTTGCAATCGTCAGTCCAGTGCACAGCGCCTGCGCCGGAATTCGGCATTTGACTTGAGAGCCGCATCCAAAGAAATCAGCGTCGAGACTCGCAACAATAGCGATCTGACGAATTAGTTGAGGAAACACCATTCACGAACATACTTAGCTACTTTAATATATACTTACCTGTAATGTATTTCTGTTGAGTCTACGCTTGTTCACTTGAGGAGCAGGCAACTTAGCTGTAAAAAGGCCCAAAATATCAAAACAGCACTGCTGCCCGCTTTTATATGATAAAACTTGTCACTTGAGTAATTAGTCACCAATTATTCCCATTAATTTGCTCACAGTACGCCAGCCAATAAAAGTGCATATTACAAGAAAACCGAACCATCATAACTTCAAGTTTCGCCGCGAAATGCGAAAGTAATTTTGCAAGCCGTTTCTTATGTGCAAAGTAATTACATGCATCAGTTTTGTTACCAGACGGAGTCCCAGCTGGCTCTGGTGCTAACCAGAGCTAAAGACATCAAGAAAATATTCAGTGGTTCAAGAATATGAAGCGGAGTTGGAATAACCAACGCAAATTCATGCAAATGGAATTCAACGTCAATATTGCAATTTAGCCTGTAGTGATAACCTAATTGCTTTCATAGTGAAAATTAATAGAAAGAAATGTAGTGACGAAACCAAAGAGGAACGCTGCATGCGAACCACGTTAGTCTAAAATAATAGGACTTGGACCGGAAACGCTGTCTGGCAATTTTGGCATGATCAAAAGAAAGCAGACTCGGTGCACGGCCTTTAGCTTATTCAGGACAATCGGTTTCCCCAGCGGAATCAGCGGATCGTTTAATTTGCACGGACCAAATTTTCGGTTCAATAATTTTTGCCTTCCCTGCAAATGTTCTTCCTGCTCGTTGTCTTGCTGGAAGAAGCAGCGCTTACTTTGCGTACCCAATTAGTAATACTTTGCGTACCCAATTAGTAAACTAAGGTGATGGCTACTTTTCGTTCAGGGAGCTTGATGTCTTCGGATCTTTTAACTTTTTTTTTGTTATGTCTACTGAACATTGATCCTTCCCTTGGGAATGGTATACTGAGTTGCTTCCTTCTCGACAATTTTAGAGCCCCTATAATAAGGTAACTAAGTAAGGAGATCTAAATATTACTCCTGCGTACCTGGGTGAATTTTCCGCGATGGAGTACATATTTCTCAAGAAATGAAGTAATTGCCCATTTGCATCCACTTGAGTGAAAGTGGAAGCCTAAAAAAACGCTACAAGACTTTCTGAAAACAGTGCTAGTTTGAAGAAAAAATGAAGTTTATAATGTCAAGCACAGAAATATTGCCTTTCACTACACGACTTTCTAAAAACAGTGCTAGTTTGAAGGAAAAATAACTTTTCTAACATCAAACCCAGAACTATCGCCTTTGCCCGCCAGCTGGTCATTTTCGTCAGCTCCCTCGAGCGAAAAAACAAAACAAAAGACGGCAGGCGACGCCGAATATAATACGGTGTTGCGGTATCAAAATAGCGTATCTAGTCCAGTACCTCAAGTTCTAGTTCATTACCATCGGAATAGGGAATAATTATCAGCATGAAAATTTAATATATAACCTAAACCAGGCATTAAAGTAAAATATGAAGTTCAGTTGCGTTGACTGGCTAGAGTCACGTAATAATGAATATATCATTGTCATCAGGACAAAGCACTGATAAATTACAAATTCACGTTGAGCACACAAATGTGAATTACGGCCGGGGCTCCGCCATATGCGCACGCTTGCAACTGCGCGGGGCCGCCATTGGTTCAACGCTTTCACTTACAAAGCTATTTCGACGACAATAGGCAACTGTCATTTGTGGGCCGACAGCGTCATATTGACAGTTTGCTTGTAGAAATTGTTTTTTACACGTGTCACGCGATTGGCTGGTACGCAGATGATGACCAGGCGTACCGTGGTAGTTTATTATATAGAAAGGGCATTACGTACCAGAATTTCGAACTTCGGAATTTGTCGAACTTCCTCTCGTACACATTACTCATGAAGACACAGGTAAGGTGAGACACAGGTGGGGGTGGTGGTGGTGGTGGTGAAAACGTTTATTGTATACTTGGAGGTTTGACGCGGAGCCTTGAGGGCCTCGGTCTTACAATACTGGGTGGAGACCCTAGCCAGGGACCCCATTGGCGGTTGCCGCCTCCGATGGACGCCGCGTTAAGGCCCTTTGGGCTTGTAGGTCGCAGCAGCCGACCAGGGTCGCCTCCCAGTCCTCCAGGGAAGGGTTGGGGGATGGAGAAGGGATGGGTTTTTTTTGGCAGGCCCATACCATGTGGTAGGTGTCAGGCACCTCCCCACAGTACTGGCACTGGCATGTGAACTGGGAGTCAAAATGTTTAAGTACTGCGGGACACAGCATCGTGTTTGTGAAGAGGCGCAGGAGCAGCCTCTCGTTCGCTTTTCCTAACCCTTTGCAGGGGTTAGGTTATTTGCGATGCGAGTTTTGATAAAAATTACAATATCTTTGAATGTGCAGGCCGGATTGGAATCGATGACCTCAGCCGATTCGAGTCCCTAGAAAACTGCCCGGAGAGAAAACGCGTGGGTGGTTGCGTCAGCTGCCTCGTTCCCTGCAAGGAGCGCAGACGAGATATCGGCACGCGGGGTCCGTGTACCGACTGGAATTTCGATATATTCTATAGGCTAAGGAGATGGTAAAACTAACGAATGCCAGCCCACTCCAATTTCTTTTTGCTAACATTTTCATTCCACGGCTCTTACTTTCCTGGGCCTGCAAGTTCTTGTACATGCCACTTGCGATGCAGGTTCCGCACCAGTGCACGTTTCCAAACTCTGATCCAAACTTAAACAACTCACATTCACGAACAACAAATGGCCTGAACTCTATTCAGTAACCAGACAAATCAATCACTTGCTGTTGCTGTGCTTCCAAGAAAGAGAAAAAGGAAATGCGCGGGATTGACAATGGCTTTGGCTGAGCCACCGCAGCAGCGTCCTGGCTAGAGTTGAGAGAGGAGTAAGAATTTAGAGTGAAAGCGGAAGCGTGCGTAGAATTAGCTGTCCTCTGCCGCCGCGCGGCAAGTAGGAGGAAGTAATCAACAATAGATAACCTGGTGGAAACACCTTCTCCACAACCGGCGACGCCACCTTTGTTCTTAACCCGCGATAGCCAGGGGCAGTCATTCTTCTACCAGCAACTCCGTTCAATCGTTTTGCTATGCCCATCAGTGAATAGAAGAATGAAAGCGGATCCCTAGACGCACAGTACACTATTCCGTTGACTGCATAGGCCAAACTGTCGGCGAGCCCTGGTCTATTATGAAGATTGGTTGGTTGGTTTGTGGGGTTTAACGTCCCAAAGCAACTCAGGCTATGAGAGACGCCGTAGTGGAGGACTCCGGAAATTTCGACCACCTGGTGTTCTTTAACGTGCACTGACATCGCACAGCACACGGGCGCCTTGCTTTTCGCCTCCATCGAAAAGCTGCCGCCGAGGCCGGGATTCGATCCCGCGTCCTTGGGAACAGTAGTCGAGCGCCGTAACCACCGCGCCACCCCGGCGGGGTCTATTATGAAGAATAACTGCAAATAATCTGTACCTGTCTTCCATAGATGCGGAAATGGGTGCACACCAAATCATTCTGATCGATTGATGTGTAAGTTTGTCGCAAAAAAGAAATAAAGGCTCCGTCGAGATTACTTCCACATGTCCACGGGACATTCATTTATCAATGGCAAAACCTAGACTGCAAGGTGTTTTGCTCTTGAACGCGCAAAGACATCCACCATGAGAGCGCTGATGCACGCAACGAAATGCCGTCTAGCCGGTGATCAGAGAGAGAGAGAGAGAACAACTTTTATTTAAAATGCCTGCAGAATCGGTTAGGCTCCCTCCACGCAGGGAGGACAAGCTTTTACCGCGACGCGGCCACTACGTCAGTCTCGTGCGTTGTGCTCCTTGAGGTCTTGTTACGTCCCTCGCTACTTCCGCGGGTTCGGGGTGATCAGACATCATGACACGTTGCACAGACTTGCTATTCTCGACCTGTCGGCTTGCAGTAGCATTGACACAGAGCCTGAGTTTGACGACGTCATGAAAACTGCGTTACTTTGAGCAAATTTCGCGGGAGATTTGAACGTGGAAGGGTTTCGGTAATTTGCGAATTTCTGAAGATACCAGCCATTTGTTTGCTAAAATATGTTTACAGTGCTTCAAGACATTCTTTACTTATATTAAGTTTGGTTGTCTCTTTAATCGTCAATCTAAAAGACTATTTTGGCTGCACCTTTTTCGCTGGACATGCACAACGCTTTCCACCAAAAGCATGTGTTCCTCTGTAGTTCTCTGGTCCACTTCCGGTTCGGTATTGGCTACAGCGAACACATTTTTTTGCCAGCCTAAGTCGCTAGGCAGGACGCACTGTTTTGGACAGAGTGAGGGTGAAAGACAGTCTTTCACTTGTTCGCTGGAAATACCCCTGAAATTATCTCTAACTACTTGGAAGCGCTTTGGAATATCGATTCTTACGTGGGGGGGAAGGGGGGGGGGGGGGGGTGAAGCTTCAGAAGAACACTTGATCTGTCAATAGCGTTCACGCTGATTTCTTGAAAAAAAAAAAAAAGCCCAAGGAAGCACTGCAATACAGACACATGCTGTGTACTTTCGCGTCTTAAAATTTGAAGAAGCGGCATAGAAAACGGCAATGAATGCTGATGTTTCACACTGTTAACAACAATAAAATTTATACAGAACATACAGAAAAGCCCTTCTTTTTATTTCTCATGTGTCTTGCGCTTTTCATAACAGGTATTGAGCCAATATCTTCCATGTACGGAAGGTGACTTCAATAGAGTATGACATTATAGCGTTTACTTCTGGATAGATTCTAGTGGACGAAATTAGAAATGAACTAAGCCAGTTCAACGGTTAAAGAGGAAGGTGAAACAACTATTGCGAAAAAAGGGCATAAAATACAAAGTCCTTCATGACGTATGATTTTATTGGCTAACGAAGATCAAGCTATTCTCCTACAAAGTACGAACATTATCTCTTTTGGAAGAGAAGAAAGCTTTCCAGATGACGTTGCTCTCTCAGAGAAGGACATTGCACTGCTCCACATTGGCTAGCCCATCAAGTGAGCAACGTTCTAAGAGTTTGTTTTTTGTCGTGTTTTCCCTTTGTTTTGTTTTTTCCACGCTTGCGAACTTCCCTAAATATAAATTATTCTGTCGATGCGCAAGGCAGACGTAAGCAGAATGGAAGCTTAGACGAGTTTGTGATGGTTCACTTGCCACATGACATTGCACATAACACTGTTTGATTGCTTCCTATATTCCAATGATTCTATATCTCATCCTCGTCATTGTTAAGCAAGTGCATATATTGCCTGGTTTCATGCAACAAAGATTAAATTGTAAGTTAGCGCCCGTCCTGTGTGTCTCGCTGTGTCCGTGTCTGTTTAGCGCTATGTTGCAGGTGAGACGTAAGCATTTGCAGCTCCATCGTCATTCGCTTAGTCGCTCGCTCTTTTCATTGCCCAATCTCAAAATATGTATCAGCATCACTTGGCTCTACCGTCGTGTCTTGTGTAACAAAAAAAATATATCTACTCCATAAATTCTGAACAAAAAAAAAGAAAAGCATCCCTTGCATAATGGGGTGAATCCAATGCCGTAAAGATAATTATCGGATGTGGAAATGAGGCCTATCAACTGACCCACCCCGCTCACTTGAAAGAAATTTTGTGCGGTAAATGTGCATCAGTTCTTATTTTTGAGTAGCAAAGCTTTAGAAATGCATTGTATAAATAAGATCAGCCCTCCAAAGGTGACCTACAACTCAGGCATTACAGGGATGAAGTTAGGCAAAAGAAATGTTTGCTGTTCACCTGTGTACTCCGGAAAAATTCCAGCTGCGAATTGAGAATTCAACTCAGCTCAAATGAGAGCAGTCAGAGGCCCTCTAATATTTAAATAGCGAAGCTTCAAGCATGATTTTACGTATACACAAATCGAACACGTACATGGTAGGCAGCATTCAAGTGGGCGACTGCTTTTCACGCCCCAGTTCTGGTGCTGTGACGGAGGCATCAGACAACAAACCCAGCAAGGATCAAAGGATCACAAATGCTTTCACTATAAAGTATATGAGGTACTTCACTCTTTTTAGTGTGTGTACGTTTTTTTTTCTCTAAAATGAGTTTTCTTTTGAGTGAGTAACTTGATTTCTGCGTTCCGATCCATCAGTCGCTTCTACGTGCACTTCCAAGAAGGGCTAGAGAGCGATACATCATCGGGTACTGACGCTCTGGCTGTACAAGAGTATCGTACTTATTTTTTTTCTTCAAGGATGCAGTTTTACCGACCGAAAGAACCGTGTTGCCGAAATGTTTTGAGCTTGTAAGAACACATTTCACTCCCAACCTGTTCCCATTAGGCGGCCATATGGCGTCCATCGAAGAAACCTACCGAAGAGTCTGCCAGCAACGCTAGACGGGATACAATGCTACAATATATGTTTCAGCCTGCACAGCGTACTCCTGGTTCCTTACGATGTCTTTGATGGTGAACGTGTTGCGTTTTCACTTAAAAACACAATCAGAAAGAGGCAACCATGTTTCACCTCCATTTACAACGCATTTAGCCAATTGGTTTTGCGGAATGCTTTGTTCCCTGCATCAGAAGTCACTTCACACACTAAAGAAAAATGCTCAAAAAAACGTAATGGGGGTAACACTTAAGCTCTGCCTTGAAGAGTACGACGCAATAGCGTTTTGGGATTCGTCTGCTGTTCCAACTTTCTCCAGCGAATCCTAGTTGGTTTATATTCGCGTTTTTACTCGCTTATTCTCTGATTTCTTAATATGTGCATCTATTACCCGCGCATATTCACTTGCATGCTGTCTTAGGCTGCCCATTTAGGTGAAAGACATCCCGATATGTGTATATATATATATATATATATAGAGCGAAGGGTACGCTTCATTTAAAGAAACATTTTATTAGACTCGACGTTTCGACCAGAAGCTGGTCTTCATCAGGAGTGTGAATGCAAGCAATGGGAGTAGGTTTTATATGCAAAGAGTGGAAAGAGAGACAGGTGCGCAGAGTACAATGGCATTGTAGTGATGGGTGGGGTAAAAAGCAGGTGAAGGCGGGGAGTGGAAGAAAGTGCCGGAGGGAAAAAAAAAATGACGGCACATGGAAGGAAGCACAGAATACAGTAATAGGTATGACCCCAGGCGACAAAAGCAGGAATTGTGCGACCTTCATTGTGTGTATGGTGGGGGAGGCTGACATTCCTTTGGGCCACCTGCAGTAAGCTTGACTTGGCCATTTTGGGTGTGTTTGAGGAAGGAATTTACGGGGTAACTGAACTTTGAAGTGGAGAAAGAATACCAGGGCTCTCATTAATACCGGCATGCAGGGCATTAAATTTAAATATAAAATACGATTCTCGCTGTTCCCGTTCGCGGTTGCTATGGAAGCCGCTCTGGAGCAGGAAAACTTTAAGTTTGTCGAATTTGTGACTTTTCTGTTGCAGGTGTTTGGACAGGGGAAGGTGGGCGAGAGATTTGCTGTGTGCGCGATGGTTGTTGAAACGAATTCGGAAGGGGTTCTCGGTCTGCCCTATGTATTACATTTGACACTCGCCACACTCGAGCATATATACCACGTTCCTGGAGTCACAATTCAAATTTCCGCGGATGGAGTGTTTAAAATCACAGTGTGTGCTCTGTGCCGTGGTCGTTGTTTGCATGTGTTTGCAAACTTGACACCTATTTTTTTCCGCACGGCATACAACCCACAATATCTGCTTTATCGAAAGTATAGTGTACTACATATTTTTGTAAATTTTTTGGTCGTCTGTATGTAACCCGCGGAACCACAGAAAAAATTTTGGAGAGGCGATCACTTTGTTCGATGATGTTAAAGTGCTTTTTTAGTATTTTGTTGATGTTCGGAAGGTTGTTTGCGAAAGTTAAGACCAGGTTTGAGCGGTGTTCATTTTGTGCTGCCGGCCGGTCTTCCCCAAATGTTTCATTGCGATCAATTAATCCCGCTTTTTGGATGGCATCGTCAATAATAGTTGGCGGATAGTGCTGGTGTTTCAGAACCTCCCGCATACGGTTCGAATTTTCCTCGAAATCTTTTGAGCGTGAGCAGATTCGTTTGAATCTTATTGCCTGAGAGTATGGAATTGATGTTTTGCAGTGGCGCGGGTGGTAGCTTTTAAAATGAAGGTATCGTTGTCTGTCCGTGGGTTTTCTGTAGACATTGGTGATTAGTGCCCCGTCTTCAAATTGAATTAATACGTCCAGGAAGTTAATTTGAGTGGAGGAGTAGGTATGTGTGAATGAGATGTTGGGATGTATGTTGTTAAATGAGGTAATGAATTGGATGAGTTCATGCTCGTTTTCTGTCCATATGATAAATATATCGTCTAGGAAGCGTTTATAAAAAGCTGGTTTTTTTGGGTACGAGCGTAGGAAGTCAGATTCAATGTGATCCATGAATATGTTAGCATAGTTTGGCGCCATTTTCGTTCCCATGGCTGTACCACTGATTTGTAGGTAATACGAGTTGTTGAATTCGAAGGAATTGAGTTTTAGAACCAGATTAGCGAGTGATGCGATGGCGGTTGGGCTAAGGGAGTTTGGGGCTTTGTGTTTTTCATATGATGTGATCAGAGCTTGGATCCCGTCCTCGTGCGGAATGTTCGTGTAAAGGGACACCACGTCAAGGGTCACTAAAAGGGCTCCTTTGGGGACAGTAAATTTAGATAACTCTTTCAGGAAGTGATTAGTGTCGCGTATGTAAGATGTATGTTTGGGAGGGATAAGTTTGATGAGGGAATCGATGTAGTTGTTAGATATTGGTTCTGTGAGGGTGCCAATGCCGGATACGATTGGTCGACCGGGATGATTTTCTTTGTGCACTTTCGGGAGCATGTAGAAACGCCCTGGGGACGGATCTATTGCCTCTAGTGCCTTTCTTACTCGTGGTAGTATTTCCCCTTTCTCGGTGAGTTGCTTTAGAGTTTGTGTTATAATTTCCTGGTGTTCGGCAGTGGGATCTGATGGGAGTAATTCATAAAAATTTGAGTTGTTGAGTTGGCGATATCCCTCGTTAATGTAATCGTCTTTGTTTAAAATTACTATACCCCCTCCTTTATCGGCAGGTTTGATGACGATTTCCGTTCGCTGCCTAAGGGATGTTAAGGCGTTACGTTCTTTTTTTTTTATATGTTAGAGGGTCCGGGCCTGTAGGTCTCGAAAGCGCGAAGGATGTCCCGCTGTACAGCTTTTATGTACAAATCCAGATGTTTTTCCCTCCCAGATCTAGGGGTCCACTGTTCCTGAGACCGGGGAAGTGAGGCAGAATTACTGTTAGGTTTTTCGAAAAGATATTCCTGTAGTCTTAGGGTTCGTGAAAAATTGTCTAGATCCTTAAGTAATTTGTATTCGTCATATCGTCCCATATTTGGGCAGAATTTCAGTCCACGGGATGGGAGTGCTGTTTCTTCCGGGGTAAGTGCTGCGGTTGAGAAGTTAAGAATGTTATGCTGAAAGTGTGGTCTGCCCGGTGTTTGGTTAGAAGTGTTTAAGTGGGTTCTTGAATCGTTTGCTGTATGATTAGACTGATTTAAAAAATTAACAGGTTGTGGTATCGCGCTATGCTCAAGGTTTATATAAGGGACGTTATCTCTTTGAAATTTTTTACACTTCTTAGTCCAAATTTCTGTAGCTCTCCTGCACTGGAAGACCTCAAGCTCGTTGCCCTCAGTTGTTGATAGTATAATGTTGTGACGAACCCGCCCCTCCTCCCGACTCAGCGATGCCAACGTCTCCTCGCAGTGATTTATGGTTATTTTCAGAAGGTTAAGTGATGCATTGTGGAGTTCTTGGCTCCAAGCCAATTTATGGGCATTCGAAAGGTTGTTCATTGACGGAATTAAGTCTACAGAAAGGCCCTTCGGTACCATATTCGACTGGAGATAAATTTTAAGGGCTTTTACATGGAGCTGGTGCCTGATTCGTTTGTCTAAAAATTTTCTTGCTTTTAAGAAATGCTTGGAGTGCTTGGCATCATCTGAGGAGGGAGCAGTAGGCGGGCGAGCTCGGTCAGCCCGTCAGTCCCGCTTAATTCGCTGCGCTGAGCCGCAGCGTCGCCTGAGGTCATACCTTTGTTTCGGTGTAGCGGCGCTCTCTGGACGGTTGGTTTCGTTGGAAGGAGGCTGTTGGTGTCCCGTTGGGTCTCTTGGAGTGGGCGTGCTGACGTCATTTCCGATGTCCTGCATGGTGGATGAAGCTTGCTGGGATCCAAGTGTTGCAGCTGAGAGTGGATCCATCCGGGATCGGGGCCTCGTCGAAGTGGAGACCGGGGATGTACCGCCTTGCGCAGCAGGCGTCGGTAGTAGGGACGGGCGGTTTGATGATGGGCAGGTGGGGTTATTCGGTGTGGGATTTCCTGTTGTTCTGGATGGTTTGGCGGCGGCTGGAGGCGCAGTGAAATGTGGTGATCTTGGAGTTGGCAGCAGAGCTTGGCGAAGGGGCGTCTTCGTGAGTGTAGTGTAGCCTGAACCACTTGGTGGTAGGTTATGCGTGGCACGGCGGCATTTCAACCCAGTTGTCCGTCCTTGGTTGATCAGATGCTCTGCTTCCTCAATGGTTGGGAAATCCGGTGTTACGGGTGGACCAGCATCTTCACTGTTTTGGAATGGGACCTCAAAACAGCTGGCAGCTATTCGGGTGCTGTGCTCCATGGTGGGTTGGTGGGTCTTATCTGAGGTTGGCAGGTGGTCTTTCCATGGGGCCATGCAGTGCCGTTGAGCACTGAGGAGGAGGTTGAATATATTCCAGGCGAGCACCGAAACACCTCCAAAACTTGGGTGCACTCCATCAGCAGCCAGAACTTTGGTAGCGGGAAAGGCCTCCAAGGAATGGTGGAGGTGGAACACGTTTTCGCCTTGAGAACACAATTCAATGAGTCCGTTGTTGAACTGCATGGCGCGTTGATATATATATATATATATATATATATATATATATATATATATATATATATTATATATATATATATATATATATATATATATATATATATATATATATATATATAAAGTCCAGTGTCCACTGCGCCGGACGCACGTAGCTGCGTTGCCTAGGAGGAACGTGGTGTCATATAAGCTCTCCGCCCAGCGGTCCTGGAAGGTTTGTTTCCCGGGCCGTCTTACCCAGCGATCTTAAAAGAGAAGCCCAGGTTGGCAGCTCCTCCCTTTTACATGGACCACTGACCTCGAACTGCCTGCATACCCTTCAGTGCTCGGCCATGTCACCAGTCAGCCGCAACCTGCTACAGGCACGTCGGTAATTGTTTGCTCAGAACACCGGTTTTTGTGTAGAACGGTCTGTAATTTTCTCGTGCGAAAAGAACAGGATAGCACACGGGAGGGAGTCTTGCATAAACTGCGTCGTGTTGACCACTAGGTTACCAGAGAACAACATTTAAAACTCCAGGGACCAAATTTCAATCAATCAATAGCCATAATAAATTGTTTTTAACTCGACAGCTACGTTGTTGCTTATACCGAGTACCGCCGCAAATTCTAATTATCATGTAAACCCAGCATTAAGCTCAGTTGATAAAGAAATACACTCTTTTTCCAGCGTTGATGCTATCTATTCGTGGTTCCTCTCTGCGTTTAGGCCTCGGGCCTACCCGGTTTACCCTGTGTCCCTACTCTAGAATACTACTGTCCCTGAGCATATAGGTTATATCTCACCTTGGTGGCCCTGTTATAAGTTCTCTCGTTGCCAAGACACTCATTCACCGCTAGAGTGGCGCCGCCAGTGCACCCTTATTTTTTTTTTTTGTTCTGTCAAAAAAGCCTCTCTTAGTTAAACTATGTTTCTAAAAGGGAAAGCTTTTAGTGCTTCCCTCCGTAGCTTCTTCGCTGTGCATGTTATGTGCAAGTGTTTGACTTTAAAACAAGGAGAAACCACGTGGCAGCTATGACGTTACTCAGCCTCTTCTGAAGCCTGGTCGCATGACCACCGTGACGTCGCTCAACTGCAGCTATACTGAACTAGTGGCACTCGCTCTGCCTGATAGCCTTCGCTGCGGTTGAAATAAACACGAAGCGCCCCATTGATCCTAACTATAGCGCGTTCGGTTATGGCTCGTTCGGTTAGAGGCATAGGCCAGACGGGTGATTGCGTTGTTCTTTGATTCCGCAATATCTGTTTCCACCGAAACCCGGGAACTAACCAAGGACCTTTAAATTCCAGTTTCAATGCCCATTAAATGCAGTTAGCCGGTGCCAACGGATCGCAACAGCTATCGACAATTTAACGGCAGCATTCGTCCTGGATGATTCAGGCGAGAAGTCTCGCGAAATGTCTGCGTCTCAGAGGTTACGAAGATGACAGGCTAAATTTTATCATCCAGTAGAGGTAGCTCGCTGAGACGCTGCCGCACAGAGATAGAGAGAGGCGAATCAAACGAAATACGCCGCCGCTTTCGCTTTGGGTACTTGGAGTTAGCAGGGGTAAACGTTTGCCTAATATTTTATTGATCAACTCGGCATGGATATCTTCGTTGAAGGATTGCGCGAACTTGGGATGACTTGACAGTGCGTACGGATGCAATGGTATTTTGTGCGGAGTGACCTTCTCTCCTAAAATGCGGTGTTTTGCGTAGAAAATATGCGTAATATAGTGTTTATGCTTTCAAGCGAAACGACCTAAGAATGATTCTGGCAAGTTTTGATTTTCGAAGCTAGTAAATTTTGTGTCATTAAATTATACCTTTATCAGCATAGCAGACCAAAAAAGAAATTGATAGGCATTAAAATACTCACCGGTAGCCAAAAAAAAATAAAATTATTTCGCGAGCATTTAATTCCATCCTGCATCATTGCATATAGAACAAGCTTATTTCGAGTGAAAGTTGTGAATCGTACCAATAGCCTTCGTTGCCCGTAAGGTGCCCTTTCGCGATGTATTCCTATGATAGTTAGCAATAGTACACGGGGGACACCGACGAATTGAAAAACAAATGCTTGAAGAAAAAAAAGCAGATTAAAACTATTTTAACAGACACCCTAATCAAGCACCTGGCCTAGTTGAAGGGACAGATAAAAGCGCCAACACATAACTGCCTGAGCAATTCTCTAGATCAATTTGCATTCATTGGGCCGATCGCGCTGCTCTATCAGTATTACTTCGCTTTTATTGCGTTTTCTTTTCGCTTCTCCCTCCCGAGGCTGAATGCAGGGCCCAGAAGAAGCACTCCTGGTAATGAACAAGCGATCGTCCTTCGCGCAAAGCACAGTCAAGGATATTGCACGCGCGCATGCTTCTTTTTTGTCGACCTGGGCCATCGCGCGAACCATGGTGGGATTTATCAACGGAGGTGCAATCTATGTATTTTCCTGTCGCTTTCAAATAAATTATTCAGGGAAGAGTCCAATGAGTCGCCTGCCAATGGCAAGTGCAGATGAAGTGGGCCTGTAAACAGCGCAATCACTTTGGACCTCACGTACATTTTTTGTTTCGGAATTCTCTGTTGGAAGGAAGAAAAAACATGAGAGAAAGGACTAAAAAATTTCCTCTACATGCGGTGACCTTTCTCGCGAAAAGAAAAGCTAACTAATAGTTAACTAGTCTTCTAAATGGTTTGAGAAACCTGGGAAGAACTAAATTATAAGATGCGAGCGTTCTCGTTTCAGCGAGATCAGATGGAAGCAGCTATACCGTAAAATAATAACTTGAATTGCACAAAACCGTTTTACAATTGTCTTACTTAGAGAAGTGCTAGCCGTAACAATAGAAAGTAACTTTCGTGCACTGAAATCTCCTATTGCAGAAAAAGATTACTAGGTTTTCAAATATTTATTCTTTAGCCCAACTTCTCAATGTTTCTACCTCATCACTACAGGCTTAAGTGTGACACTGCGGATAGTACATATTATTTTTGGAACAGTTCGAGTAAAACGTACTGCCGTGGAATGCTGATTTCTTATATCTTAACGCTTTCATCCGATGTATATAATTAACCAACATCATCGCTTTTTTATGCTGTGTGGAAAGACTTTACTGATTGCCTACACTCGTGCCTCGTTAATATGGACACTTTGGTTTCCACACAAAACTGTTCACAAAGCAAATCGTCCGTAATAACGAATCGGAATTTTGTTTCTGAGAAAAGGAAACGCTAAGATAAAGTCTGCTTTAGAGCATAATGCAGGCCTGCGAAGTTGGCATTAGGAGCTACGTGATGATTATCTGAGTCACCGTTATGATTCAAATGCAATGCAATTGAAAGTATTGTGATGCATTTGCATATTGTTCTCGATGGCGCTTCATTAATAAATTACTTGACTTCTACAATGAACCGCCGCTACGTATCAGCATTCAATCGGCTGAAATTTGCTTAATCTTGCTTTCTACAAGGTGCAAGCTGCTGCAAAAGTTTTGTTCAAGTGAATTTATGCAATACTTAAAATCATAAGATGCATCGACTGCGCAAATTCGCAGTGTAAAATATGAAACCGCGAACGAAAAGGGCAATTCATCAGACATTGGCACTAAGTAAACGTGGTGCCTGCCAACAAAATGTAGAAAAGAAATTTTCTTTGAAGCAGTGCAACAATTTGGATTTTATGACTGTGTATACTAACGTGAGAAAATACATGGACCACAATGATATATGTGCATTTTTTCCTTGTCCATTATCCGGACAGCGAGTTTTCATACTAATGAGACTTAAATGCATGGAAAAAGTTTGGCCCCCAGAAAAACTGTCCATAATTCGAGTCGTTCATATTAACGGAGATTGTATTAACGATGCCCTACTGTATCTCATTTTCAGACGAAGGATTCTTCTTTACTTCTAAACATTTTGATGACGTTGTGCTCATAGTTTGTATCCTGTTATGGCTCTTATTTCTCGTCCTAAAAGAAAAATACGTTTCCCGCATGATCGTGATCCACGCCACTTTGCTATTACTGCGCAGAGGTCGCCGACGATTTATCTGATTTAATAAAAGGTTTTTCTCATTTAATATTAATGTTATTCAAGGTGATAAACGGATAATACAATATTAAATCGAGACTGCTTTCCTGCTTCGGCAAATTTCATATCCGGATCTTGAAGGCAAGGGCGTTGCAAAAATGAATACAGTTACGAAGCATCAAAATCGTTATATTTATATTCGTTATCTGTACTGTTTTCCGCTCATTGTGTACTTACTACATCGCTTTTGTTTAAAAGTACTTGTAGCTTGTACTACACCGAGGCTAATAATGTTAGTGAGGCGTTTAGAATTGCTTGGTGGAATCCTATGAATGCAGGTCTCACTCGATGAAAACAAATATTGCACTACATGAGCCGTCGCCCGCTTCTCTGTGGCAGGAGATCCTTAGCGGAATCGCGTTAAAAGAGCATACGACCAACGTCAGCAACTACGGAATTGTTAACGGGCTCGCTCCTGCAAACCTCACCTTTCTTTTGTTTTGTTGACGGCTGTTGCTTTAGTTGTCTTCTCACGCACTGCGTATTCCGGAGCATTTGTGTCTGCAGAAGGAAGAAAACCAGTTGTTTTATAGCACTCTGCTTTGCACGCCAGTCATGTACGGCATCAGATAGTTATAAAAGGACAATCGTCACCATAACCTAGATGAAATAAGCATGCGCTTTGATTATATTTAGATGCAACAGTAAATAAACTTCTTCAAACAAACATAGGTTACACTGATATGTGCAGATGGCGCACGTTTTAAGTATTTCCCACCATCTGGCTCCTGCTGTGATATTGCCTCAATTTCGAGCTCTGGCATACCAAAATAGACATGCCGAGGTGATGCTTCTCTCCAAAAATGAACAATACTCTAACTGGGCTGCCATCTTCGAGAGACTTGACATGCGAGGCCAACCTGCCTTGCAGGAAGTTTTAAAATGTACTTTTGTGATCCAATTTTTTTTGCCATTCTAATTGATAACTTGCAATTGATATCTAATTTGTATCTTGTGAAATATTGTTATCTTACAAACGTCAGGTCTCACAGGAGTCAGGGTGGTTCATCTGAGCAGATTCAAAGGACAGCGAAACAGATAACGTAAACAGCAAAAATACCGAATACCAGAAGATCAGTCGCTTCAATGCTACAAAAGCAATAAAAAAACTTTGAGGGGAAACAAGAAAAACAGGATAGCACTTGCAGGCTTTTGCAACAGCATCCTGTCGTTGTCTGCAACGCCTTTAGCAGAGCTCTCTCTTTACGGCTCCAATAAATTATATATATATATATATATATATATATATATATATATATATATATATATATATATATATCAATGTAACAATAGTGCACGACGGCACAACAGAACACGATAAGTGTTGTCCACTACCAGTTATTCACCTGCATTTGCAGAAAACTAATCTTATGCTACTCTACATGATTAAGATTTCCATATATAGCACAGAAAAAAAAACTGTTTTGGTAAGTAGGCATAGCAAACCTCTATGGAAGAGGAGGGAGGGGATGGAGTTTGAAAGATAAGCAAGCTCGTGCGCATAAGTACATTTCGCGCCTCAGTAAGCTGTGATGCCGGTTGCTCATGATGACTCACAGATATAGTTCTGCTGCAAGTTATATAGGAAGCTTGTTAAATTATTGTCTCCCGGCTGGCCTGCCGCAGCTCGAAAAAGCTGCGGTGGGCAATTTATGCGTAGACCTTACTTTCACACAGCTACTCATTACTCATTGGAATAGATGACACCCAGCATATGGTGCCTAGGCACGGCTTTGAGACGACTGGAGGTACGCTTTGCGAATGTTCAGTATTCAGAGCTATAGTACGAATTCTTTGCAGTACTCATACGCGCCTCTGCTGTCACCAAATTGCAGAGTGCTGAGCCGAGAGTCTAGATGGTGGCAGTATCGAATTTAAGCATATTTTCGAGCTCTGTTCTGGCTCATGTTGAGGTCGCACATGAGCGATAGGTTGGAACTTTGCAGCACGTATGTCTTTAAAGGGCGTTTTTAGGTAGTATTTCAACATTCGTTTCGCCCTTTTAATTTTACCATATATCCTTTTCTCCTGATTTCAGTTACGGCAGACAATCTGAACACGTTTGGCTTTCCCTTTTCTCCTTTCTCTCCATCTTACCCTGGATGAATTGCAGTGTCAGTTCGCACACTTGCCTTCTGGTCAGTAATGCTAAACAATTGAGCAGCGGGCGTTCTTTAAGGTGTCTGTGTAGACTGTGTAGACACGCGTTTCACGTGTACCTTATAGCGGCCCCTTTCGGAACACCCACGTCAAGCTTCGTTCAGTGAACGTGTTACCGTGAATGGTCTTCGAGTGGACGCACAAAGTGGGAACTCTCTAAAATAAATTATTTGGTCACTTTGTGTCATTGAATGCAGCCCCTAGGCACATTGCGGTAATGGTTCGGCCTGGCGTCATAACCTGGCGTCATGATAATGATATCAGCATTTCCTCCACTTGTTTCTTATATGCTAAACGATGAATATTTCTTGCAGCGACCTCGAAGCACAGATATCCTTTCAGATTCCGAAAAGTGGTTTTGAAAGCACGAAATAAACATCGGTGGAATGGAAGCACCTTTTGGATAAAGAATGGTCCTACAAGCCGACATGTATTCCTTTGGAACTTTTGCTTTCGTTCGTGGATCCCTAAAGAGAGCAACGTGAAACGTGATCAAGAACGGTAAGAATACGAAGCGTGATGCCGCTATCTTTCGTCGTTTGGCCTGAAGACGAAAATTATCATTTTTACAGTGCTAGTCGTCTCAACCTTGTTTCTCGAGTGTTGACATCGTCGGGTTATCAGCGTCGTTTTGTTAACAGGACCCATTCAGTCAGGTTAGGGGTTAGTTTAACTATTTTATTTTAGCTTCGAAAGAAATACGAATACATATTAAAGAAAATATCGACTCCTGTCTGTGTGCGGCCACCGAGGGAATCTTCTGAAGCTTGCAGCGAGTCGAATTCGAGCTGAGTTCGTGTTCAGATCGGCTTACCGGTGGTTGCTTCGAGTCACTTCGCGGATTGGAGTTACGCAGTTAACTTTCCTGTTCAAAGCAGAAAAATTGTGCTACATCTCCGAAGCGAAGCAGCATTCAGCAGGTAACAAGCTACGTTCGCCGAAGCTGCGCTGCAAGAAGCTCGCTGCGTCGTCAACAAAAATCGTGTCCCAATGGCCGGCGTATGGATGGGCGTAGAAGCGCAACAATAACATCGACTGCTGGACCTGGCAATTTCCACCTCCGAGCCGGAACTTCTTTTGTCCCGCAGCCGAGAGAGATGAGGGACTGGGCAAAGAAAGCCTTCTTCTTCGGACTGCTTGTTTGCGCTGCTCTAGCATTTGCTATTAGCCACAAGCCGCGCCCAAAACTTTCTTCTGATGCTTTTGACGGCCAGCAGACACCGTTTGTGTCCGTATCGCCTTTGATATAGGAAGGCGCAGCGAACAAAGCACTTCCATTACAATAACAAAACAGCCACGGAGGCATCTAGATGAAGCGGCTGCCATCACCACTGGGGCGAATAGGTCACCCGGCACACAAGCAGGTGGAGATATGATGCAATAGGAAGAGCTGCCATGACATTACAAAATCACCGTTAACCTAACAATATTCCATAGGCAAAATAATTCAAGTTTTTCTTTTTTGTCACGTTTTAGTCCCATAGCAGAGATGCACAGTAGGCAGCGTGACATCAAAATTATCTTTTAAAGCAAAACAGCGCATATACCTAATGTCTATTCTTTGCTTCACTGGGAACATCGATGGCCCGTGGCTCGCCTATACTTACTCCCTTGTAATGTTCTCCTCCAGTTCGGCTTTGAGTTAGATTCGGAGCGCACAAGATCGTTAACATATACCATCAAAAATGGCTAAATATCTGAACTGATTCTGTACTCTTAACACACTGAAATGTTTGCCAGCGCGGATTATGGCACATGCAATAAATTAAGCGCCGGTACTCAAAATCGGATTTTAGTGCCTTTCATTAGAATGCTCGTTTCTTAAAGCAGTTTCTTAAAGCCTGCATATGGCCGTGCAGAGGCCATATGCAGGCAAATTCCTATTAATGGCATACCCGATTCCGAGAGCATAAGCGTTCAATGAGCTGATGTGTGTAATGAGTATGCGCGCACGTCGGAAAGTACACAGGGTGATTCTTTTCCGTTGTCACCCACACGAAGCTGTCCATAAACGCTGATAGCACACCAGAGTCAATCCTATAGGTCGTCTGCGGTCGAACTAGTTCACCAACAAACACTCGATAATTGGCAGCACACAATGCCGTTTGTCGAGAAATGAGCTTGTGATTCCACCAGACATTGTATTGAGTGAAATACGTCAAATGGTGACTCTTGTCGGCATGTTCTTCGCGGCAACATCCAACGCATCGAAAGGACTCATGCTCGCGTTGTCGCCATGTATACATGCCTGAGCGCGATCAGCAATTTTTACCTGAGTCTTCGGCTGCCCTCGATAGGTCCACTCAATTTCCATCGGATCCAGCCTAATCCTACCGTACTCCCCAAGCGAAATTGGCTGACGGGCTAAGTCGGTAAACGACAGGGCAAAGCTCGGCAGCCGGTATTCTCGGCCAGCCAATGTAGGCTCAGGGGCGCTGGCTGGCTATTGATTACTTTGGTTAATAGTTGACCAAGGACCTTCAGCTGACTATTGGCAAATGGTAGATAATTAGTCAACATCTAAGTCAAGGCAACCAAACATGACCCAAAGTAGGACCGTGGTTGGCTGCCCGCGAGGTTGGCCAAGGAGCATATGTATGCTTGTCGCGAACGCATTTGTATATTAGCCTTTCAATAACAAAGTTCACAACATGGTCACGCACTCTCTTACTTTTCATTATCATCACGCAAGCTTTAAAATATTTGAAATAACTTCTCTCGACTTTTGCGGATCACTGGCTCTTAGGAGAGTGCCTCATGCGGGAGATTTATGTGTGTGTGTGCGTGCGTGCGTGCGTGCGTGTGCGTACGTGTGTGTTCGTACGTGTGTGTGTGTATGTATGCTGTCTGCCTCTTCGTTTATGCAGGTTCGCGAAGGCGCCCGCGCTTGCGTGTGTGAGTCTAATTCTGTGTGTGCGCATTTCTGTTTAGTTTTTCGAGTCCGTAAGCTACCGAGGTAAGTACTACTTGAACCGATGAACTTACTGCTTGATTCTGCCCATCAAATAATATATTGTTCTCTTCATGTTACCAAAAATATCTCTTTACTACTGCATATTTTTATTACTAGTGTGTGACACCTACTTCAATGTTTAGCTCGCTTCAGCACTCAGTCACAGGATTATTTTTTAAAGTGGCAGCTCGACATGTCTCATGTAAAACTCAAGGTCATTTAATTCCTACCAGTTACCTTGAAAGCGCGCTCCTCACCGCGTAACGGGCTCGTTCGGCAGGTGCGCCTAACCATCGCTAACGCCACAGAGGTATGTAGACCTAGAGATGCAATTGCTACGCTGAGAAATCAAGGCTGAATTCCAGGATACATGCTGCATTTCGAGTCAAAATCATTCTCATTTCAGAGTCTCGCGAGAACCAAACACAGCTATAATGTATGCGGTGCCGGTCGGGCCTGACAATGAAACCACTTAACCAACATTCCGAGGATCTAACTCTTTTCCAGAGACATTTCGAATCCATTCTTCATACAGCCTCAGATTGAGACAGAGACGTAACCGCGAAAGGTGAGCCACTTCAACACTGCTTGCCAACGATAAGGAAATCAAACTGCTTTTTTGTGCGGTGTCGCGGGAAACCCGATATTCGCCTGGCCAGCGGAGGCTTCGAAGTGCCGCATGGGCCTGTTTCGCTGGCAGCGCGGCAAAGGTTTTAGCGTGAGAATGGATTTCTTGGCCTAGTTTGTTTCAACTTAGACGCTGTACTCATCATTCCGGTTCGCCGTGCCTATACGGCATGATGTTTGCTTGAATTCAATAAAATTAACTAAAACAATTGCATGCTTAGAAACTCTTGATTGCATCTGAAACTAACCTGCTTTAACCAGAACGAAATTTATATTTCCAGTGACAATTATTACTTGTCGTCTGGTATTTTACAAATACTTCATGTTTTCTTCCCACTGGGATTCTTCATTTATAATTTCCTAAATCTGTTATTACAGAGAGCTCAGAACTGTAATGAGCCATTGTATCAGGAATATAAATATTTTATTTTGCAACCTGCAGACATTCACAAAATTCAATGCGTACAATGGTACCTGGTGAGCAGAATGCGAAGCGTACAGATATAATCGATGATGAAAGCACGCTCTAAGACCGAAGCGCTCCTTTGCAAATTTCAAACGCATGCTTCAGTTCCTGTTTCGAATAAAATGTTCTATTTCTTCATCTGATAGACAAGGACAGGCACTCGAGCCGAACCAATAGAAGCCGTTCGCCTGAGCTTCTTAAAGACGAGAATTTATCCGTTTTTTTTTTCTTCCCTTTAATCTGGAACTTTGGATAGCTCAAGATAAAAGTTTGCGCCCTCACTCTCTTTTCTCCACTTATGAGTTTCAGTGCTTCAGTTTAATTTCCAAAGCTTTGTTTCCAAAGCACGTGATTTCTTTCGTCATCCCTGGGTGTACACTATACAGAGAACGTCTTTCAAACTAACCAAACATTAGCAATAAACTAAGGATAAAGGCAAAACTACCTGACAGAAGAACACCAATAGGTTTACATTTGCTTACATTCGTAATAAAAATGTTAGCGCAAAGTGATGAAGAAGACAAGCGCTATCTGCGTCCTTAGTGTCCGTGCTCCTACAGTCCATCCACGCGACATTTTTTTCAACAGAAGCCGTCTAAGGGTGTGCTCTTATCTACTTCGGAACAATGACAGAAATGTACAGTTTATCCTACCGACCAAGGTACCTAATAACGCACATACACATAGTGCTGTTTAGCCTAGACATAAATGTAGAAAGAATGCGTTCGCAGCAATCTTGTACACATAGCTCGTGCCTTTGCTGTGCTTAGGAAAAGTTGACAAACAATCTTAATTTCCTTTTTTCGCTTTACCGTAGTACCTGATACATCTACTGGGAGGTATACTTGGTGCTTTGCAAATAAAGCACACGTTGTACAAGTATTCAATTACCAGGCTCATTGCAACTAGAAGATTAGGCTTATAACTTGCCGAAGTAGCTGCGCAAAGATCCACCACAAATAAGGTGTCTCTCATAGCCTAAGTCGGAACGATAGACCCCATAAACTAAACCAAACCAAACCAAACAATCGTAGATTAAAACAGCAGCGGTTTTCAGCCTTCTCAGCACGACATAGCGCCATACAGAAGATATATGATGACGTCACGGACGGCAGCGGTACACTTTCCTCATATGTAGGCTTGATTTGAGGACGCAAATACAATGGTACCCAATGTAAGGCTCTAGAAGCGTTCTTTGGCGGCTTTTGATAATGCAACGCGGGGTGTAGGCGACGGCAACACAGATTAGAAATATTACCCTACATAGCAATATCAACAAGATTCATGCGGATCTTTGTCATTGTGAGAAGCTTGAGTTGTATTAGCTGATTACGTCATTAGTTTGAATGCTAGTCCTCCAAATGTTTGCATGCTTTATCTATCTGTCCTCAGCGAAAAATTTGTCGGCTCGTGGCACTGAGCGAAAACGCAGCCCGATTTTCTGGCTCTCCCCTTTCTTTTGTTTTTATGGTGAAAAGAATGACGCGTCGTCCCACTGAAAATCAGATCGCCAAACTAACTCTCAGGTTCATCTGACAATGCTTGCAATTTTATAGTCGCCCCAGTATCAGGATAACACAGGGGCAAGACAAATGCCCTATCCGGTCACTATCACGTCTGCAGGACGACTCGCCGGAGCGCACATTTTCGCTATAGACGTCAGCCGGTCCAGTTAGAACTAATGAGGCCTGTCGATATGAGTCGAAGAACCAAGGCACAAGACCCCGACGGCGTTTCCTCTCAACTGTTTACATCATCAAAAAAGAAAGAAAGAACAAAATTTCTGATATGTTATGCGCTTCTCCCTTCGCCCTCCTTCCGGGCGATCAAACGCCGGGCAGCGCCAAAGCATTGTTGCTACTTGGTGCGAGATACGGCAGCGGAGAAAATTAAAGACAAAAAGAAGGTCCTTTCCTTACAGAGTCGTTTTTTGCCATTCATTCTGGCGGTTGCGACAGGACAGCGACTAGCTTCATATTTCTTCCGGTCTGCGGCATTGTTTTCTTGGAACAGATATACGCGGCCTTTGAAGAAAACAATGTTCGAAGCACTCATCCATTTCTTACCTGCATGTGTACATTTGCTGTCCCTATACTTCTTCATTCTCGCGACAAGGAGACACACTTCCCCGCGTTACACAACGAACTCGCAAAACGAGAATGAATCATTGACCAACTTTCTTCGGCTCCCAGCTATCATTTCTGTCAGCGGCAGCTACAAGGTTTCTTTTCAGATATCAGCCAAAAAAGACTGGCCATTAATTCTTGCGTATGTACTGATGTCTGCGTATTTCTTGGAACCTGATATCGTTTCGTTTTCTTTTCTTACGATCTAGCAAGAAAGTATACTGGCAACTAGGCTCGCTTTCCATTCATAATTTGTATCATTCGCCTTCTATCCCTTCACATACTTGCACACACCTTACCACACACCTGCAAGTGCATTCATCGCTTTAAGTTGATATTCTGTCTACAATTACTTGTGCAGCAAGCTGCATACCATAGGTTTCATTCGCGACCTGGAATGCGGTGCCAAAAAGAATGACACGAAAAAAATAAAAAAGGAAAAAGGTAAATATTCTAGAGATTTTTACCTTTAAGGCAAACGGACGTCATTTCAGGAAACCGAAAGAAAAGTTTGCGTTACGAGACGTGGCTGTACCACGCCCACCACCACTGAGGAGTATTAATCAGAGGTGAACCTGATAGTTCAAGAAAAAATCCCAAAACACAAGCTTCACTTCCTATTCAGAAAACAGAACAAATTACAGTGTGCCAATTTACAATGTTTCCATTTTAAATCACACGAAGCTTAGCTAGGCTGAAATAGCAAGCAGTGCTGCTACGCGAAGCGACTCTACATTTTTCAATTCTGACACACTTTCTGGAGTATCGTCATTTCAGTCTATTTTGTCTTGGTGCAGTTTCTAAGATACAAAATTAACGATAATTTGAATTTTGCAAGAACAATATTCCCGACACATCGTGGCCTAGTGTGTCTGGCGACAGCAGCCCGTTTGTTTTCTTAGAAACATGTCAGAATGTGCAAGTAAGAACTGAGTCTGTCGAAGTAAAGGCAGTCGGCGAGCATAGGCAGCCAACAATGTCATACCCAGAAGCTGAGTGGCAAAATGGTTAAGGGATCAAAAAAAGAAAACGTAATGGAGGAGAAAATACTCGAAAAAAGTTGAGATCTCAGAAACAGTGGGGAAAACTAAAGTGGCACTAATAGAAAGAAACCCATCAATTCCAAATAGCAACTCCAAATTTATACGCCTGGTTTTGCTCCCTACGAAAACGCTAAAGGCGTTCTGAGCTTCCCGCGCCATCACATGTTTTTCCCGCCGCATCGAAGCTGGGTCAGGTACTTTTTCTCATTACAAGTGTTTTACTGCCATTTTTCATTTCTGTCGTATTTAATGATGTTGAAGTTGCTTCTTTGATCCGTTCTTCAAAGTTCCTGCATATGCATACAGGCCAACCAAACTGCATTTTTGCAACTTCAGTTATGTTGATATTGAATACAAACAGTTGTTCAAAGCAGCATCTACCAAAAGCACCAGTGTAGAAATTATAACTTCACCTCAGTCAAACGCCAGACACAGATGGAGAGGATAAACCGCGTAGGTGCGACAAAAATGAGCTGCATAAAAAGGTTTCTCTAGAGTTTAGCAGTTATTTCTTATATATTTTAGTGCGAAAGCATTCATACGATCGTCAGCGGCGAGCAAAAAGATTTTTTTTTTTTTTTTTTTGTGGCCCCCTGATTGTCATAGCAACTGTGAGGCTGTGAGCAGCGAGTGGACGACGGCATCCACAAGAGATACTCTGTCCCCAGTGCTTACAGGGCTGCTGCCGAGCGATACGAATTGGAAAGTAGTTGCGGACAGTCATAAAAAATTACGAAAAGTGAAAACGTGGCAAAATGAATTCGGTGGGGTGAGAGCTAAAAACAGCCTTTCAGAAACTTACTGTGGTGAAGTCGCCATAAAAGTTATGGCTGTTAGATCTGATGCCAAGGCTTTAAGTAGAGAGAACTTGCATTATGGCTCAAAGCTACAATGAAATACTTCAGCAATTTTACTTCTGTTTCATTGTTTTGTTTTTGCACGTTTTCCTAAAATCTGCTGCATAAGGACTCCTTATAGTTTGTATCAGAGTAAGAACGGTTATGTTACACAAACACAGCTGTAATTATTCGAATTGAGCAAAAATAGATTCAATATGCCTTTTCGTAGTTTTATTACCTTCTGATTCGTAAAAGTACAGACAGGCTTAGGCCTTATATTGTTGTCGCACTCATGTAAAAGGGTGGGATTGAAAGTTGTGGAAAAGAAAGTTAGCTTGAGCTGTACTGCCTGAAAAAATGGCACACAGCCTCGAAAGATGTTGTTTGAGAACATTGCAGCTGAATCTTGAAAATGTCCACCCTTCTGCATGATGTACCAAGAAAACCCTATCAAAGAAATGTCATGAATACACAAGAGTTATATTTTCTGAAAGTCGAAGCAATGCTCAATCAAAAATAATTATCTTTGTTGCTTAGCATGATATTTGCCCCGTTTAAGAAAGTAAATATAATCTTGCACATGTGTCTCAAATGGAGCCACAAGCTTGGCTATGGTTTAGAGAAGCAGGGGAATTAACAGTTACTTGAATTATTACGACGGCTAGCTCTCCAGCTTGCGTCTGGGCGGAGTTGCAAATTTCTACTGACAAAGTTAGCCTTAGAGCTGCTTATGCAATATGGTGATACAGCCATCACAATGACCTCATGATGCATAGGAACTCAAGTGTCGCATCTTCTTCGGCGTGGCCCATTATAGGAAGCCCGTCGTGGTTCAGTTGTTAGGGCGCTTTAATGCTAAATGCGAGGACGCAGTGGCCCCGTCTCGATGGGGGCGAACTGGGCGCTGTCATTGCATGCCAAAGAACCGTAAGCAGAGCTAGCTTCTAGAGTCCTCCACAACGGCGTCCCTCATAGTCTGAGTAGCTTTGGAAAGTTAAACTTCATGGACCAAACCAAGCCCGATCTTTAGCCGCCCCATGATGGGATTTCGTCCAAAGCTCCGATCAAAGCAGCCAGAAAAAAAAAAGAAAGTGAATGGAGATGGGCGGAGATTAAAGAAAGAAGGGAAGTGCGTGGAGGAACTGGAGGGATTCTGTCATAAAGAGAGGGAGAGAGAGAGAAAGAGGGAGAGAGAGAGGGAAAAGAAAATAGCATGTCTCGTCCCTAATAGAAATTAAATATAAGCATAGAATGGATTTATTACCGGCGCATCACCTCCTTTAAATGCGCACGCACCGCAAGAGGCTAGTATCGCCGTCAGGTGATGACATGTGAAGAAAATTGATTTTAGCTGCCCGTTCTTATGCATGGCGCCACGGAACTTGGGGCGCATAGCTTTGGCTGGTGCGTGCCACAAAGGCCACAAACGCGGCCCTCTCAGAATGTGCAAGCTCCATTCAGGCTGCAGGACAAAGCGTTAACTCTTTCGCGGCGGACTGGCATCGCTTGCCATAGATCTAGGAAAACACTTATTGACGCATGCGCTCCTCCAGTGACAGCGCTGCATGTAGTCACCAGTCGAGTATCCGCGATATTTTCTGTACGCTCGCCTTTATATTCTCCTCTCAGCTCGCATTCGTACCCCGTTCGGGTGACGAGATCACCGGCGCCTTACCGACAAAGAAAGCTAAAAGCATACAGCACCTCAAAACTAATTAAAGCGGACGCATAGCTTTTCCTCTTGTCTCCCTCATTTTCCGCTCTCGGCGATGTAATGCTGACATGAAGGTCACCAACTGGACGTTCATTGCCGCCGTGTACGCTATGTCGCTGGTAACGTCGTGTTAGCAGCGACAACCCGTGGTAGGAAGAATATTACTTTAACTTTGAAGTTCCTGAAGAAGTTATATAGCTTTCCTTTGCAGCCTTATGCATGCGTTAGGATGGATACCGAAGGGTTATTACTCCATTATGAGTACCAGTAATCCGCCTGCATTGAACTACACTATTGGCGCCCTCTCCACACTCTCACTGCCAGCACTACACTGCACAGCACATCACTGCACTGTATGTAATATATAACAGTGCACTGCTCTTCGGCACTGAACTTCTTCGCCATCTTGCACGACATTCCTGACTTCTTGGAATTTCATAACCATGCTGACCTCGCCCCCCCCCCCCCTTCCCCTTCTCCTACCCGCCCTGTCTTCCCATATTGCACTGCACTGCCTGCATAAACCTACCGCTTGCCTCCCTCTCTTTCTCTGTTCTCTGCCATTTCCTTTTTCCTTCTTTTGCCTTGCCCGGATTCGTTTCTTTATTTCTCTCTCACGCTCCTTCATACTTTTTTTTAGTTCAGTTTGTCCGTTCGTCATTTCTTACTTATTCCTGTTTTGTCTCAAACTGCATTTAATTAGTATATTTCCTCTTGATTCTTTTGTCTTGATTTCTTTCCTTTCATTCCTTTTGCTCTTGCTACTGCCGAGGAGCAAGGTGACACATGACTCCTGCCATGTTCTTGGAAAGCATGCTCGCAAGCACAGACAAAATTTCGTGCCTGGCAGAGCTATTAAAAATCATGAGAGAGACTTAATGGCTCGATATGACGAACATCGACACAGAAACTAATTGAAGTTTTATTATCAGTGGTTTTTATTCCAGGCGCTTCAGCTAAATGTATCCTAGCTTTTAATAGTTGCAGGACTGCGCTTAAATCCGCTTAAGAGTGGAAATAACGAAAGCCGCTTTGCCAAACTGTTTTCATTAATTGCATCCACACTGTCGACCCTATTATCATCACTATCAACTAAATGCATAGTCATAATCTACGCTACTAAGATAATTATTATTGTCCCAGACTGCATCGTCATCAATATCTTACCATTACGGTAGACAAGGAGAATTACGGTTTGTTTCTCAAGAGCCCGGAGTAGCCTAATTGTCTGCGCACTAGGCTGAGGATTGGAGGGGGGGGGGGGGGGGTGATTCGATTCCCATTGGAGACAGATTCTTTTTCCTCAACTGTTATTTCGTGCAATCATTAAAGCAGCCCATGAGCCTAGAAATACTTTCGCTTTAGAAAGTGTCGACTGTTCTAGCTTAGTTAAACCATCTGAAAGCTGCTGATAATCGCCTAGTCTATAGCGCTTCGTATTTTCCCGTTACCTAAAGTTTATTCCTTAATTACGACTAATAGCTAAAACAATAATTTTTGTATTGAGAAACTAGGTTTCAGAACAAAAGTTGTGTAAAGCCCCGACAAACTCCAATCTGCGACGTTTCCATTGAGATATGATTTGCGGACCTTTATTCATTGGACTGCTATAGAAAGGTATTACGTAACGAGCTGCCGGCTCTCATTTTCTTCTTTATGAAGTGTTAAGAACATTGAAGTCGCCCCGCTGTCACGTACGGAAACTTCCTTTACTGCGAGACCTAAGGTTAAAGCCTGGTGAAGGGTAGCTTGCTGAAAATATTTAAACTGGCTGCGTTTTAAGACGGTCTTCAACTGCTGTACCGAAACATTTCGGCAGAAGCCAACAATTAAAAATTTAGCCTAGTACTCTTCACTAATAGGAAACTTTGAGAACGAAAACACATTCTCGGCCATACGATTCTCAGCAGCAATCACTATGTTTCACTGAGCAAGAAGCATCCACCGCTAATAAAATATCGTTGACATTTCACTGGGACACAATCTTCTCAGTGGAACAGAAATGTTCCAAAACACTACGCTACCAAATTACGACACTACTAACAGATGAGTCATCTTACCTTCCGCTGCCGTCCAATTTTTTTTTATTTAAACATTATTTTCATATATGAGTTCTTCTTTTTACTTAAAATCGCTGATTTATCGCAAGAAGTACCCTGCACAATTATTGAATGCATTTTAATAAAAGAACCAGTGGATATGAAGACACAGAGTGTGGGTATATCACAAGTAATGTCATCAAGGCATTCGCTTTTCCAAAATGTCTTGGCTTTTCCCCTGCTTGGAAAGTCACAAAGTATGGTCTACTTTTCAGAGCCTTCGCGCCTTGGTATCTGCCAAGCGTAGGTGGCTGCGCCATTGTGTTCGTCAACCTGAGGGAAAACTGCCAGCTCAAGCGAGCAGCGCTCCGCGTAGAGATGCCATCATGCCGCTTGGTTGAGCGTATTGAGTGTCCAGGAAAAACAAAAAGAAGAGAAACGCAGGAAGGAAGCTCACATCTTGAAAAGAAAGCAGCGAGAGATGAAGGGCCCTGCCAAATGAAAGGAATTTGGCGGAAGCAACGCAAGAATGGATCACTCTCCGTTTTGGCACTGGCTCGAAGAATGCGACGCGAATAGTCCACATACCGCAGACAATGGAACGCTCCCTTCGCGCAAAGATGGGTCCCAGACAAAGAGGGGCTGCATTTCACATTATTGTTTTTCTTCTCTTTCATAATGTGCAGCAGCTTTGTCTTAGCTACACGATAATCATTTGTATGTTGGGAGATTTCTTGGAAAGCAAAAATCGCAATTTTTGAACGCGTTCAAATACAGTACCACCAAGCTGCGGCTGGTATGGTCATTGCAGACTGTTTCGTCTTTGTTAAGTCGCAAAGCCAGAAGAATGTACACAACAGTTATCAGCGAGAGCATGCACACAATAAGGTTTGAAGTTTTTCTCTATCTTATTGAAACAGCGCACCTGCACGCGCCGGTACGAATGGCTAGGAGCCCCGTAAGACTGAGCAAGTAAACGCGTTGTTATCAGTGCCCCTTTCACCTGTCACCGCAAAAACAAGCCGGCAACCGATCTCAAGATTAATAAGCTGCAGTACATAGGTTAGTCCAGCGTGTATTACGTATCCGCAGTCACCGTACAGCCATTCTAGGCTTCAAAGT
>NC_139345.1:21280067-21337567 GCF_055883805.1 Amblyomma maculatum | reverse complement strand
TTTCTGTGTTGGCAATAACTAGGCCATGTCGCTCAAAGAAGTCTAACATTAACTTCCCGTTACAGTCAGTGTCCCCATCGAGATCTTCGATTTGGCCATAGAAGTTCCCGTATAGAATAATATCGGCCGGTTCTCCAAACTGGTTTATAATCACTACTGAGACATTTAACAAGTTCCTTCTTTTCTTCATGCATATTTGCGTCCTGTCTGGGTAGAAACTACCCATAGGCATGTTGTTTTACGTGGAAACGTCATTGATACCCAAATATATTCGTTCCAAGATTATTTTCTTCGTCGCCAATTTTTTCTTCGGTGTATGAACAAAACCTACACCTACTCCCTTCTTCTCCATTATTGTGCTGTTCCACCCTTTCCGGACGTGGCAATAAATAAATGGCGAACAGTCTAACTCCATAAGATATGTCTCGCATATAGCGTACACACCTATTTCGTCGTCCTTTAACTGCTGTTAAATGTCTAATCATTTATCTCTCTATCTATCCTCTTGTATGTTTTTGTAACTGATCCCGGTGTTAAATTTCTTTTTTTTTTTTTTTTTGTAGTCCCCTTTCTGTACCTGCTCTTTCCGATTTAGTTGGGTTCAGTCACCCTTGTCGCGCTTTTTTTTTTTCTTTACTGCCAGCTACTTCTGTGCCTGGAGCCCCTGCCAACTCCATTAAGAAGCTACTTTCCAGTCAGTCAGGTTCCAGCTGGGCCCCTATTCCGAGTTTGCGTCGTTATCGAAGTGTCGCTATCTCACGTGACCTCGAGTCATCTGATCGTACGAAACGCCGGAACCAGGTGTCGCCACTGCGGAGCTGGAAGAGGTGGCAGCATCACGTTCCGGCGTTTCCACCAATCAGATGACCCGAGGTCGGGTAGATAGCGACACTTTCGATAACGATGCAAACTCGGAATACGGGCCCTGATTTCTGCTGCCACCCTGCCATTGAAATGGAATCCATGTCGTAAAAAGTCTTTGACAAAGCCCTCTGCATGCACTTCCGTTTTTATTTCTGCCACTTGAAACCTTTTCTCCAGGTTTAACTTTCGTATGTCATGATTAACCATCACCACGCCTTTCTTCACCTTTTCGTCCTGCCCTAGTACTTCCAGCGCTATGCAGACCACAAGCTGCAGTTGCTGCGTCATCGCCTAAATATGGTCAACTCCCTTACATAACTTTTCTTCCACTTGTGCGGTGTCACCGTTGAAGACATCGTTCAGTACCGCTGCCACCATCGCTAATCTGATTGCTCCCTGCAGGAATTTTTGACAGCCTTGTATTGGCCTCTTTCGGTATCGTGTTCATTGTCCTCTCTGGGAAGGTTTCGATTGATACTCGCTTACCACACTTTACACGTTCGATTATAGGTCGACTGCACCTGCTTGTGTTAGAAATCTCGGCAATAAGCCCCTGTGCACCCTTTTATTTACTCCCAGTCGCTGGCTTCTGATTCCGGTTTTCTGTGGCGTCACTTCTGGAAAACTTTTTGTACCATACATCTTTCATCTTTCCCGACTTCTCAGTTGCTACTTTTGAATAGGTATCCCGATGCGGCCCCGTACATTGTCTTCGCTACCCTTTCCAGTGCCAGTTCCAGCAATCTGGCTCGCATTGCAAAGACCGCCAATGCCTTTGTTGGACATTTTTCCTTTCTGTAGTTTTTTCTCTGCCTTTCTTAGCGGGATAAATTTTCCCAATGCTTCGACACGCGGCACCAAACAGGTGTCCTCTTTTTTAAACCCGTCTAGGCGCGCACTAAGTAAGCAATATCGGCACAAAATGTCCGCGCCTTCCACCACCTCTACAGTTTGGAACCGCATTTCCATTAGAACCAGATAATCACACTCTTTGCACTTAACGTTCCTTGGTTTGCACATCGTAGGCCTATTCCCACTCGAATATCTCTGCCGCGAAATGCGCAGAACTACTGTAGACTCAAAATAAAAGAAAACTATTAGCAACGTGATCAAATAAATTCTACAATTCCCTGTCACATGAAAAAGATTAACTATATACAAAAGCTAACACGCTAATAGAGTTAATTCAGGACTGAGCGCCGAAAATTCTGGGTGCTCGCAATAAAACCAGGTCGCTAGTGCAATAAGCTGAAATTTCTTCCTCAGCTTGCTCCTAAAATAACTAGACTAACTAACTCTAAATACAAAGTATTCAAAGAACTTTTCTATTCGACGATTTCACGTAACTCCTACAGTCGTCGGACCGTCTCTTTCCTTTCGTCACGCTCAATCCGAATAGCGCTGCAACAAGCGTTCGCACTGCACGGCTATCAGCCATGGACTTCAAGAAACTAAACAGGTGCAACGCAACCATTAGAAGTTGTGAGAAATCAGGGGCCTGCACCGGTGAATATGTTTGGGCAAGAATGCTGTAGTATGCAAAGCATCACAGCTGTTGTTTTAAAAACAATAACAAGGCAGTAATTTTAGGCGCACGCGTTATAAGTTTGAATCGAGCAACGGGAAATATTTTCGACGTAATTTCGGCTGGAAGAAATGGGTCTAAAACTGCCTGTCACACATGAAAATAACCAAAAGGGCCGTGAATCAGTGTTTACTGGGAAACACTAGACGTTGTTGCCATCAGTGTCGCTTTAATGACTCAGATTTTGTCGAAAAGACTCATCAGCGCCTGTAAAGTAACATAGCTTCTTTGCCATCTCTTTCTTTTTATTTAAAGGCTAGAATAAACGATTGTAAGCGGAATATACACACATGTCACACATGTATACACGTATGTCACAACGTAGATGACATACGCCGACGCGTTGTTCATTTTGTCCCGATAGGGCTTCCACTGGTAGAGAGAGAGAAAGAGAGAGAAGGCAGAGAGGTTAACCAGGAAAGCTTCCGTTTTGCTACCCTGCACTGGGGAAGGGGAATGATGAGTTTAAAGGATAAAGATAGAAGAGAATGATAGGAAAGGTAAGGCGGCGAGGAGTACAGTCACAGTTTCTCAATCAAGTTTGTGTCTCTCATAAAACACATAAGTGCTTTGAAGGCTTTGCCGTTAGACGCCTTCTGTGGCCATGAGCCGAGGATTTTCTCCTCTGTGAAAGGACGGCTGTCAAGATGGTCCAGAGCCGAACGCAGCGCATATCTTTCGCTTGAAAAAGCAGGGCACTCGCAAAGGAGATGCTGTGTGGTCTCTTCGCAGCCGCATCTTTCACAGTTAGGGCTATCCGCCATTCTCATCACATAAGCGTATTTTTTGGTGAATGCAACACCGAGCCACATACGGCACATCAGTGTTGTTTCGTGCCGCCCTTTGTTAGGGGGAACACGAAGGCGCAGCTCAGGGTCTAGTTCCCTGAGGCGTCGATTGTAAAATTCTCCTTTGTTCCAGGCTGAAAGCGTTAGCTCCGCCGCCAAGGAACGAAGTCGACAAGCTGCGTCAACACTAGATATAGGAATGTTCACTGTAGTTCCGTCGTTGTATGCAGAACGGGCAACTTGGTCTGCCTGGTGGTTTCCCTCAATACCGCAATGTCCAGGTAGCCACTGGAAAATTATATCATGACCTTTTGATGTAGCGTCGTGGTATAGCACGCGGATCTCTGCAGTTAGTTGTTCATGTGATCCACGACGTAGCGCAGCTTGAACGCCTTGAAGCGCTGCTTTCGAGTCCGTAAAAATGGACCAGACACCTGGAAGTTCCTGGCCGATGTATTCCACTGGTAGCGCATTACAAAGTGAGGGACTGAAATCCCAGTTGCAAAACAATTCAAAGCGTCGGCAGCACTACGTAAAACCATTTATCTTTAGGTTCCCGCACGTTGCGATTGCCCATAGAGCGGAGGAAAAGCTTTCGAAACAAAAGAAGCCCATTTTTAACAGAAGCTCCTTAAGCGCATTGCTTTAGCATGTCTACTTTAGTCGTTTTCCCCTGCCAATGCGGTTTCCAGCGCTACAATGTTTCATAATAGCGACAGGACTTATTGACGTCAATGACAAAGCCTATGATATTAAGTGCTATGTGAGGAAATGTAAGCAGCCGGAACATAGATTCGCACCAAAAATATTCTGCTGAATTTCCCAAGTATTGCAGTTCGCTTTGCACAATGCTCCTAAATTTACCTTTCCGCAGTTGTATCTTTCGGAGCTTTTTGATAGAATAATCTTGAAAAGTATGCGTCACTAAACGGCTTTTGTGATGCTGCCTTCAGTCGACACGGGACCAGCAAACTCTCGAACTGGAATCGTAATCCTCTTATAGGTTCCTATCCGTACGGTTCTGTTTATTTAGCCTTGATTACGAAGCAGGCGCTTCATGACCGTGATCAACTTCGTCTAGCGATGAAAAAAAATATTTTCCTTGACCGACACTGATCATAATGTCCAACCTTAAAACACATATAGGTGCTTTATTATGAAGGCTCAGCCCGTCGCTTCTGTGGGTGCGTAAGTCGAACAGTTCTGGTAAATTGTGGTTTTGACCGCGCTAACAAAGCGATTATGCGAGCCACGTTGGAGCATTCTCCTTACGAGATGTATTTTTTACGAAAGCTGCCATCACTTAATTTTAAGAATTTGAAAGGTATTTTATTCTAGTCAGCAGCAACAAACATTTGTTTTATACAATAATACAGAGATTAGAATACCTAGTGTAATTTAAGTATCAGTATACAATAGAGGCTGCGATAATGCCGCTAGAAAATTTGAAGGCACACCAACCTTTATAAATGAGAAGGTGCAAACGGTGCATCCAATCAAGCACTGTTTTCTAAAAATCAGCTGCTCTTGCTACGCGGAAGCAAGGCAAGACATCCCGGAGGAGTGGAGAGACAAGTTTTGTACACTGCCCATCTATAAAACTTTGCCCGGATAACATCATCAAGCAAGGAGGAGTGCGAGGGCCAATATGATGGACAAGAGCTACTCTGAATCAGAGGGAGCCTTCTTCGTGGATGCTGCGGGTTCTGTAAGAGGGGTCTTGATCCTATCAGCGGTGCATCAGGGCAGACGGTCAATGAACTTTCTTATCGGCACGACAAAATTGCAGAGTTGGAAGAGGTGGCGATCGGCATGTCTGCTTCGCATCCTAATTCTGAACGGATAATTACGAACTCGCTGACTGCGTACAGAAATAATATGCAGAGCAGAATTGCGCTGCTAGCCTGCAAGATTCTAAAGTAATCCAGGGTATGCGCTTCGCACAGTGAGCTTATTTGGATACCAGGCCATCTGGGTGTGGAGGGAAATTAGCGTGCACACGCTGCTGCCCGAGATTTTCTCCCCCGGGTTCCCTCCTCCTCCTTCCCTGAACTCCCAGACTCCCCACAACCATTATTTAACCTACCCTGACGTAATAAAGCATTTGCGCTTATCAAGGAAAAAGTTTCCGGGCCCAGCCAAGGGATAAGATATTGTAGAGCAAAGGAATTTACGCCGATTACAAACATTGTCCTTTAACTATCCACTAAAGCTTCACGCTATTGATCTAGAATTATTTTAAGCCGAATGTAAATGTGGCGAGCAAAAAGCACATTTTCACCATATGGTATGGGCCTGCAAGGCCAATAGTGCCTTAGAGACTATACAACAGCCAGCTTGGGAAGGATGGGAGGCAGCCCTGCTCTCCTTGGACCTCGAGGACCAGCGAGCCCTTGTGGAAAGAGTGAGGGTGGTGACCTTAGCGAAAGGAATCCCAAAATGAAGATCTGACCAACCTTCTCATAAATTCCCTCCCTTTTTTCTCTCAATAAAAAGTTTTTATCATCATCGCCTTCGCTGCCTATGATGTTTAAAGTGGCTCAAAACCAGCGTCTCCTTGCTTTCAATAAAACCCGCATGGGGTTTCCCTTCGCAGGGATCTCTTTCGAAACGATAACGAGGTCATTTTAACCCGTGTTGATATCCTACTATAATATAGAGCTGGTTAGTGTGAACTCTTACTCAGGTTACTGTTTTGAAACATTGTGCCAATTCTGCACGTCTGTGGAGTCGTCCGCTATACAAGCAGTAAAAACAAGGTGGCACCGACCATCAGCTTCTTGTTGCCAAAATTAAGCTTCGATTGAGGAAAACGCAGAAAACTAGAAGGCCTTTCAGGTATGATCTGGATCAGATTCCATTAGAATATGCTGTGGAAGTGAGCAATCGATTTCAAGAATTAGATCTAGAAGACAAAGAGCCCGAAGAGATGTGGACTGATGTTCGTGATATAATACAAGAAGTTGCTACTAAGGTAGTTCCAAAGCAAAAGAAATGCAAAAAAGCAAACTGGTTATCTGAAGAGGCTTTGCAAATAGCTGAGGAAAGGAGGATGGTAAAAGGTATGGGGGAAAGAGAAAGATACAAGGTTCTCAATGCGGATTTTCAGAAAATAGCAAGGAGAGATAAGAATGCCTTCTTGAACATACAGTGTCAAGCAGTTGAGGACAACAGCCAATTAAAGAACACAAGAGCTCTGTATAAGACAATCAAAGATATCAAAGGAAGCTTCTGTGCTAAGCTGGGCGTGATAAAGGACAAACGAGGCAAGGATCTCACTGAAGCCTCAGAGATAAAGAAGAGGTGGCAGGAATACACAGAAGAACTGTACAAGAAGGACCCGGATGTGCAAACCCAACATAGGATGGTTGTGATTACTGATCTGGAGCCGGGCATCCTGAAGATTGAAGTTGAATGGGCCTTAGCCAGCCTTGCTAAGAACAAAGCTAGCGGAATTGATGGTATTCCAGCTGAGTTGCTTCAAAACCTCAACCACGACGCTGTTAACACACTGCATACATTATGTCAAAAGATTTGGACAACCCTGCAGTGGCCACAGGATTGGATGAGGTCAGTTTACATCCCCATTCCAAAGAAAGGCAGTGCCAAAGATTGTTCCAACTACTGCACGATCGCGCTTATTTCGCATGCTAGCAAGGTGATGTTAAAAATCCTGCAAGGTAGGCTGCAGCAGTATGTGGATTGGGAGCTTCCGGACGTGCAAGCTGGGTTTCGCAAGGGCAGAGGAACTAGAGACCAAATTTCCAACCTTCGCTGGATCATGGAAAAAGCAAGAGAGTTCCAGAAACCCATTTACTTCTGCTTTATTGATTATGCGAAAGCGTTTGACTACGTAGATCACAGCAGATTGTGGCAAGCTCTCCAAGAGATGGGAGTTCCAATTCACCTCATCTGTCTCCTCAGGAACCTTTATGAAGGGCAAGAGGCCACAGTCAGAACTGGGCATGGTCTTACTGATTGGTTTCCGATTGAGAAAGGGGTGAGGCAAGGCTGCATACTGTCGCCCTGCCTATTTAACCTATATGCAGAGTGCATCATGAGGACGGTCTGGACGAGTCTTCAGCTGGAGTGAAGATCGCTGGAAAACGCATCAACAACCTTAGATATGCGGATGATACCACTTTAATGGCAGAAAGTGAATTGGATCTCAAGAGACTTCTGATGCGCGTACAAGAAGAGAGTGAGAAGTTTGGGCTTAAACTGAACATTAAAAAGACGAAGATCATGGCGTCTTGCCCTATCAAGTCCTGGAGCATCAATGGACAAGAAGTGGAAGCTGTGACAAATTTTCTGTTCTTGGGCGCCAAGATTACCTCGGAAGGAGACTGCAGCCATGAAATTAGGAGACGCCTGCTTCTGGGAAAGAGAGCAATGGTTAGCCTTGACCGCCTAGTAAAGAGCAGAGACATTAGTCTGCCAACCAAGATCCGTATAACCCGTGCTATGGTCTTTCCAGTTGTGATGTATGAATGCGAGAGTTGGACTGTGAAAAAGGCTGACCGCCGAAGAATTGACGCGTTTGAATTGTGGTGCTGGCGAAGACTCTTAAGAGTTCCTTGGACTGCCAGAAGATCAAATCAGTCGATATTGTCGACCATAAACCCTGACTGCTCATTGGAGGGTCAAATTCTAAAGTTAAAGCTCAGCTACTTTGGTCATCTGATGAGTAGAGAGGAGTCGCTGGAGAAAGATTTGATGTTGGGAAAGGTTGAGGGTCGCCGGAGAAGGGGTAGGCAGCGAACGCGATGGTTAGATGGCATTCTCGAGGCATTGCAGATCAAGCTATGTGATGTTAAGAAGATACTGAGAGACCGGAAAGCGTGGCGTGACATGGTCCATAGGGTCACGAAGAGTCGGACACGACTGAACGCCTGAACTGAACTGAACTGAACTGTGGAGTCGTCGTGCCCCGAAATAGGTGAGCTAAAGCTCCACCTTTAGCTAGAATAGCAGCTTGGGCATGTTGGTTATGCATCTTGAGGATAACAGCGCGGAACACAGGACGGGAGCACAAGATTAGAGGACGACACAACGAGCGCTGAGGTTGTTGAAAGTCAGCGCTCGTTGTGTCGTCCTCTAATCTTGTGCTCCCGTCCTGTGTTCCGCGCTGTTATCCTCAAGATCCACCTTTAGGGTATGACGCGATAGCGTAGAGACTCAATCCATATACAAACCTCTCTTTAACAAAGCTGTATGAACGTGCCTGCTTCGCCTGAAGATAACGTGAATGCGAGGCTCTTGGCTGGCTGGTTCTGATGTGATCCTCCCATATAAAAAGAGAAACCCGAGTTGGCTGCTCCTGCCGAACGTAACGTCAGGCAACCCCACGGCCCAGTCGGTGCGAGGTCATGTCAGCTGCCGGCTGCCACCTGTCACCACCATGCTGGAAGTTTTTCGTTCACAACACCAAATCTGCGCCAAATCCTGGATTTCTGTGAACGGGGTCTTTAACGCTAACGCAAAAAAAAAACGGTCTAACCAGTGAGTTGAACATGTGCCTTGACTTCAGGGGAATCGTGGGTGTGGCGCTCTATTATACTCATAACCGAACTGCACTGCTAAATGTTACAAAAGAAGGCGAACGTGGTCTCAAGCGTGCAGCAAGGACTGCGTAGTGTGCATTATCGCGGGCTAAGGCTACACGCACTTACACTTCATTTAGCTATTATTCTGGTAGTATGCCATCATGCATGATAAATATAACGTAATACACTCCTTGTGGTCAAGGTAAGCTTTGTTCCGTGATTGCCATTCTGATTTTAGGTGAACAAAACTAGCTGTGAACAGTGAGCCACAAATAGGTTCCCTCAGTTTTTACTGCAAGCCAAGTTGATTTACTTGTTGTAGGATAGCGCTTGACAAATATTTACATTTTTATTGGGACTGTTAAGACTGGCAACACGGTGATCGAGTACTTAGAAACAAACTCTTTCAGCTGCGGCTGCGTTTCGATGGGGCCAAAAGCAAGAGTGCCATGTGCTTTCCGATACCCGTGTTCCACAAAAACTGTCGCTGGGGAAGCTTCAATTAAGGCTCCCTGTCTCTATCCTGCCTTTCTTGTCCTTTTTTGCCCCTTGCAGTTTCGGGCGCTATTCACATGTCCTATAAAATTTCAGTTATCTTTCCTGTCCTCGTAGCCAACTTAATTTTTATTGAACGTCAATTCGAGTCATTTGATGAGGAGCTATCCGCTGTACCCTAACAAACTCGCTTTTTCTTCATACTTTAGCAGAACTCTTCCAAAATATTTGGCCAATGAGGTGCAATGAAAGCTGTCGCCTGCCTTTGCCTTCTGCCTGAACCACCTTCTTTGTCTCACAGTTCTGTCATGCAGCCATGCATACACTAAATAGACCCATGTACTTACATGTTTCATCTGGCATAACCCCTCATCACCAGGCATTCGTGAACTGAATTATGAGTCAGCCTATGATAAGAGATTGTCTTTACTCAACTTGGCTTTCTCGACCGTATTTAAAGCTTTTCCTTTCCTCCAGCTACGCCGTAGTCATATTCAATCCTTCTCGGTGATGTACCATGCACATTGAAGCCGTGCTCTTTTTATTGTGTTGTTATAGTATAGTTTAACACCACGGCCTTTTCTTGCAACCTTTATCATACATGCATTTATGAGCGCTGAATATATGTAACACCAGCCACTTCGTAGCATGCTAAATCAAGTCCAACGCACTCGGGAATTTTATTTTTTTCAAACAAAGGCATGTTTCAACATGGCGGATCATAACATGCGCTCATATGGAGCTTCACTTTGTGGCAGTAATCGTAAAGACAGTTTTACTTACCAGTGGGCACACGCATAAACAGAGCATTACTGCTCCTTTTCGATGTCGATGAACTCGCTATTAAGGAATATAGGAAAAAAAAACTGCGAAAATTATGTGAAGCAGTACCAACTAGTCTCCAGATCGAGTTATTTTCTCTAAAATAAAATACATTTGGAGCTCTTTTCCCCCAACATTCTTTCGTACAACACCATGACAAAAGAGTGTCAAGGAACACGTACACGTTCACCTCAATCTCTGTCCAATGGCTTCTTAATTGGCTTTGGTCGGTAGCGCACGTTGCAGTGTACGGTTCTGTACTGAAGAAGTGCCTTTAGCTCAGGGACTCTCTTTGCGGCTGTATGGCTGTGTGTACTGCTTACAGAAGGCAACGGCCTCCTTCAATCTCGCAATCAACTTCTATCGTTATTTTTAACCAATACGGACGGATACCTACATCGAAGTCCACTTTTGAAATGTCCATTAGAGAACACCGAGCTTCTTGATGAAACCTCTCCTTCGGAAATGCGATTTGATCGACCAAGCCGTAGACAAAAAAGAAACTAACCAAGCTGCATCAAAGAGCAGCCACGGTTCGCCACCCTTTTTCCCATTAATGCTCGCCAGCCAAAACTCAGTATAAAACCAAGCTCCTCTGATGGATCTCACGAAAATGCACTACCCTGGCCTCGAGAAAAAGCTTGGTTCTCACTGTCTATTGCTTCTGAGACGGAATTATGAGAAACAGAAAGAACATGGTCCTGCGAACTTCAATATATTGTTTACTTTTTCACAGCCCCTTAACACGCATTTTCATCACTTTCTGAGGCACCTCCAGCCAGAAGTTCTTCTGAAAAGCGTTCGTTTCGGGAACGAAAGAAGAGGAACCTACAGTGGACACGTTGGGCAGATCCAAAAGATGCAGTATCGACTGCTTGATGTGTCGTTACCGTTCATGATTTGCGACCGAGCAGGTGTGAGTAAAGATGAAAGCGGACCGAAAAACTTGTTTTACTGGGTGGTCAATGGCTTTCGCAACCGCAAAAAGCTGCCTCCTTTCCTCTGGTCTTTTTATAGGCTCTCAAGAAAGGAGAAATCTTTAAGAACATAAAGCCCCTTCATTGGATATGTATATACAATAAAACGGGTCTGCAAACTTCCGTCAAGATGCGATGACTCATCATTCAGTACATTCTCCAATTCGTAGAGACTACCCCTAGATTTGGCGACCGCATTTTGGATGGTAGCAAAACATATCGCTAAGAAGTTAAGCTCTGCGGCTTGAATTGGAACAGAACACTGCCTTGCAACCTTCCACTAATAATTAACTTATGTATCTTTGGCACAGAAAGTTGATTATTGGCCAGCAATTACAAATGATCACGGGGAGGACCTTGTCTAAAGCATATCAGGGTACCAAAAGGAGTTTCTGAGCAGGTTGCCATTGAAGCATTGCATGATGGGCAACAGAGCCCCGCAGTGATGGTGCAGTGGTTATTGCGCTTGACGTTCGTGCTCAAGCCTGCGGTATCTAATCGCTTCTTGCGTGAGCGAGCCTCCACTCATGTACCTTCCACACACACACACACACACACACACACACACACACACACACACACACACACACACACACACACACACACACACACACACACACACACACACACACACACACACACACACACACACACACACACACACACACACACACACACACACACACACACACACACACACACACACACACACACACACACACACACACACACACACACACACACACACACACACACACACACACACACACACACACACACACACACACACACACACACACACACACACACACACACACACACACACACACACACACACACACACACACACACACACACACACACACACACACACACACACACACACACACACACACACACACACACACACACACACACACACACACACACACACACACACACACACACACACACACACACACACACACACACACACACACACACACACACACACACACACACACACACACACACACACACACACACACACACACACACACACACACACACACACACACACACACACACACACACACACACACACACACACACACACACACACACACACACACACACACACACACACACACACACACACACACACACACACACACACACACACACACACACACACACACACACACACACACACACACACACACACACACACACACACACACACGCACACGCACACGCACACACGCACACGCGCACACGCGCACACGCGCACGCACGCACACACTCGGAGGACACCTGAACCACATCGTGATTTAAGGGGGGAAGGTGGTACTGAAACAAGAGAGAGAGAGGTGCCGTAGTGGGAGGCTCCAGAATAATTTTGACACTTCGGGATTTTATTGCCAAAGCACAGCACACTGGCGCATTCGCGTTTTGTCTCCATCGAAACGCTACCGCCGCGGTCGGGTTTGCGTTCGAGAACTCCGATGCATTAGCCGAACATCTTAACCACTGAGCTACTGCGCCGGGTGCCTTTTTTTCACAGCTTTCCTTTTAATTTTTTCCGTCCAACGTCCCCACACTAAAATTTCAATTTCCACGTTCGAGGTACCGTGAGATCTCCTGGTCTAGTTTTTTTACTAGTCTTCTATGAATAGAAGATGATGAAGACAATGACATCCAAATCACATCGCGAGATATTATGGGCTAATGCCAGACAAATGAACCAGATTGATAGAGGGGTTTATTGAAAGGAAAGGCAGAGAGGTTGGGCGAAATGATTAAAATGTGGCCTGCTACTCTACACTGGTGAAGGGGAAGGAGAGAAGAGGATCATGACGGGTGACAATGTGGGCAAAAACGGCAAAGTGCCCGCACTGCCAGTGCACCCTACGCCTTGTCCTGCCAAGCGCCCAGCGGCAACTCCTCCGACAGAGGCCTCTTGTCGAAACTTTTCAACGAAACGGCTATCACTTTTCTTATATCGCACTCGCGGTTACAGATTATTTATTTATAATATGTAGTAAATATGTTCTGTTAAATTTATAATAATCATTATATATTATCTTCTGCTCCCGTGGTGCGTGATGCCACATCCTACGCCAGCCAGGTCTGTTTATTAATACCCATTGCGGAACTTCTCAAAGGGCTCATGTGTCAAAACATCGTTGTGCAAGTTGTCAAGGCTTGAGTGCGCCCAGATTGCGGGGACTCCGGTGCTCAGGTGTCAGCGTTGTCGGAAGTTAGTTGCGGTGCAGAAAGCAAAGCTTGCTTTCTTTGAATAAATGCACGTCAACATGAAGGACCTTCCAGAGTGCGAAATTCTCGTATGACCAGATGAGATAAGCATAACCCCTGAGACGGGCACCCCTGCAGCTTGCATGCCTTTTTCGTAACTGCTTTAACCTTTGTGACTAGCAGAATTTGTGTCTGTTTATCGCGCTCTTTTCTCCTGCACTGATAGCTAAAATGCGTTTACAAATACAACAGCGTTGGAGTGCCACCCAATGAAAATCTTACTGGCCATTGATGTAAAACTTCCGCTTAAAACGCGCGTCCGTAAAGGAGCATGTGAGACGACCAGCCAGTGCAAAATCGTCGATGTTAATCAGTCTCACTATGCTGTAGTTTCAAGAAAAAAAGGTATTGCATGATACGCTACAGAAAGCCATAACACATGAAATAGAGCCCCGCAGTGATGGTGCAGTGGTTAGGGCGCTTGACGTTCGTGCTCAAGCCTGTGGTATCTAATCGCGGCCGCAGCGACCTCTTTTCAATGGAAGCGAGCAGAATGGCCGTCCGTCTGCTGTGCAATGTCACTGCACGTTAAAAAAACCTATTTGCTCGAAAGTTTCTGATTATACGCTTTTACCTCCGCAACCATCTCGAAAATATAGCGCAGGAATACACTACATGTCAGGCGCAGGGTATTGCTGTTAAACAACAAAATCGCAGCACCGTTATTTCATTTCCGAGGGATGAAGGCGCACGGGCACTTCCTTTCTCAATCCACGCTTTTAGCCTGTCAAATAAATTTAAGCTTGTAAAGGCAGCTAGACATGACATTTCAACAGTCAAATGGAGCTTAGAAGAACGAAAATCGCAATGCATTCCCATTTGTGCACATAAACATATTTTTGTACCTGCTATAATTTGCACCCTATTTTCGGGGGATAGGATAATTACGGGGCGACAATTTTCAACCTCGGAATGCTATTCTGAAAGGGCAAGGGGTGTGGTTTTCAATGTGAGCGCGCGCACTCGGGGTTTTTCATTCCCCAACACTTTTAACCCATAGGGTCCCCCTATTCTAAAGCTTAAGCTATTCATACACTCACAGTTTCGTTCAAAGTGCCTTTATTTGTCATCATATTTTCTTCCACACACGCTGCCATGAAAGAATGAACAAATGGTTTCACGGTATCAGTTAAAAAGTGTGGAAAGCCAAATAGATATATTCTATAACTGCTAAGCTGTGTTTATCCCCTGCAGATTCTTTTTTCATTGGTTTTTCATTTTGGCTACTCTGTGCACTATTACTTTTTCTTACATTGTAATCTAACTATTCCTATCTGCAGCTAATAAACACAGTCCGGTGGCTCTCCGCTCAGTGATGTGGTGTGCCAAGGCAAGAATGTCCAGTATATCAGCAAGAAAACCCTGTAGCTCGAACTAAGGTCATGATTGCAAAGAGTTGGAGGAAAACTTTAGGGTTAAATGATAGAATACCATGCAGACAGCCGCTAATATGATTGCCAAGCGAGTCTTGCATGATCAGCATTCGATCACCATTCCTTTTGATTTGATGGTTTTGTACTACATAGATCTGTCATGCATTTGGTCAAAATACTCCAAACTGCTTTCTAAATAACATTGACATAAGTTAACCGAGTTGCGTATTACCGATGGCTGGCTGATCAGCCGAACAGTATTGCAGATGAGATAGCAGTGAGCGTACAAGAGTCCATTTGCTTCAAAGCATCAGTGCTTGTCCACAGAAGACAAACCCACACTTCGGCTGGGAAACTTGCCTGTGGATCAATTTTCTATTCTGTGCGAACCTAGCGCCGCCCAGTTGCCACCAGGCGGGAATCGTACTGCACCGATTTAGGGAAACGTATGACCCACTTCGCCGGGAGTTACGACTGCCATAAATATCTGTTACAGAGTTTCCTTTTGGAACATGCTATCATAATTATTCGCTCAGATTCAGACCAAGCAACAACGTTGCAAACTTGCTCTGGTTTCTACTTACTTGCATTAATATTTAATAGTCCCTTTTTCTTCTTGTGACCTATTTATGCAGGAATTGCAGATAGAGGCACTAATAATATGATCCAGGACTGACAAGTATGCCATATCTATGCCCGCGTATTTCGTTTCAGTGCCTTCCGCTCTCCCATTCCTACAGCTGCTCACTGAAGCTAGCTCTTCCTTTACATTCACACCTCCGGACTGCAATGACGGGATATCGTGCTTCCTCGGATGTGTTTATTGTGAGATTTATTGTACCAATTTCAATTAAAAAAAAAAATCCAACCTAAGTTGGCTAAACGTTTTACGCTAAATATTTTGTTGAGGAAAATATAATTAAAGATATGCTGCATAAATAGCTGCTGCGCGTGAGCGCCAGCGTGATTATGTTTTGCTCTACTATAGACAGAATAATGAACGTGAAGGACTATAACTCGCTCTACGAGAGCAGTGCAGTGGTGTTGTCATGAATGCTGCACACTTAATACAGCACGGTGTTTTGAAAATATTTGACATCGTGGGCTAGAGCATGCGTGCGAAGTATTCAAATATCCCGCATGTGCCGTTTATAGATGACAATCCGTTTGAAAGCGTCCCCTGATGCAATTAGAAGGATATCGAAATCAATATCCAGTTTTAAATCAGTGTTGCAAGAGCACGCTTTAATGTGCAGAAGAAACGAGTAGTCGATTTAAAGCCGACGTAATGACGGTTAGACAAGCAGACAAGCATAACCGACATTCCATGCACAGCAGCATCCTTTTATTAGGAAATATGAATATCTGGCGTTGATTAAAAAATTGCTGCAACACAAGAAAAGCAAATTTGAACGGCAGTTCTTTATGGAACACAATAACTGTGAATTATTTGTTCGGGTAGCTTAACTAATATACGTTTAAATCATGCCCTCAGAAAAGTTACACAAGCTTGACTCACAGCAGTTCTATAGAGGACACGCAATTTAAAAAGCGCCTATCTCCCCTCCTTGACCTTGTATGCTTGAGGAAACAGCTAAGTAGACAATCAAAATATCTAAACACGTGATGCGATGAGTGCGAAGTTGCTGTGTTATAGTTTGGAGCCAAGCAATGCGGTAAAATAAGAATCTGTGTCAAAACTCTTGCGTAAATCTCAATCATACAAATTTTCATTGCTTACAACTAATATTACAATTGAATGTTAATAGTATACGTGCAATAAACTATACAGTGTTATTGTACTAATTAAAATGTAGCTGTGCCTCTCGCCTTCTCATACTTTTCAAGAAACTGTGGATGTAGCTATTAAGCGGCCGGAATTATAGGTGTAGACAGAAAAGATGCGTAAGCGCATTAAAATAATATTTTTTATCTAGCTCTGTATAACGCTACTTCTGTGCTGTCAGCTTACCCATGTTTCGCGAACAATTTCTCGCATAGAGTAGACAGCAATTCTAAATATGTTTACTTCGAAAAAGCCTGAAAGTCACAAAGACAAACTCCGTCCCGTGCTGCCTGCTTTGTCTCGCAATAAGTGTTTCTTTTGTAAACCATTCCTTGAGGTTTGATCGCGCCTACGCATGTCCTGTGATATACGACTGCGTCGCAAAAATATGTTAGGTTTTACATCATGCGCTGGGCTGCAAGATACACTGCATGGAGGATTTCGAGTCTTTCGAGTCACTGGCGTGAAATGAGAGGACACACTATTGGCTTGGTTATAACTTATAACGCCCACTCGATTGAGAGCGAACAATAAATAGGGGGAAAAATGACCACATGCCATTTCACTACTGGAAGTGCAACTAGACGAGACAGTACACGAATAGCCTTTTTATGATGCATGAGGTTGCAGGCTGTCGTTAGCAATGAAAGACACGTGAGTTGTTCCTGTTGCCGGGTAGCGGCCTCTTAACTTTGTAGGAAAGTTACCCTTAATGTTCATTTTATTCCTCTCGCCAAGACATAATGATCGGCGCGGGCTTGAGGCAAAAGAAAGTTGGGTCCTGGGGAGATGGAACTTTTAGACTAGAAAGAAAAGCGTCTGCTATCACGTGGTCCTACTGTGTCCCGTATTTGTATTTACTGCATTGGCATAAGCAGACAACAAAAAAAAAAAAGGCAGCGAAAAACTTTGTCAAAATAATATTTGGCAATTTTTATTGCAAAAAATAATGTTGGACATGTCGCAGCTAGAAAAGGCACACACGACTTGGCCGGCCGGTTTCGGTACAAACGGAAGTATCCTTTGTGCTCGCGTTCAGTCTTCTGGATTGCACGACAAAATAGGATACAGCACGCAGCTCGTTTTTCTCTCTTGTAAGCCGACCGATGATCTACTGTTTAGAAGAAGCTTCCCCGCTCGCTGCTTTCAGCACTGTTTCGTAAGAGTGAAGGCAGTCATTGTTGTCTGCAAAGTACTGAAAGGAGTTGGAGTACAACGTCGCTTTGCCGTTCGTACAACCCGACTTCGACTCGGAAACGAAGTGAAATGAGGAGGAATGTTGGCAGCGAAGGCAGAGCTTTTTGAAGAATGAACGCAGCGTACGAAGCTGTTTCTTCGCTGCGGCACTCATTCGTCGACAGAAGTCGATGGGCTTCGAACTTAGATCTGCTGATTCTAGCCTGTGTCACAACGGCAGTGGCTCTCTGGACACATCCCCTGTCTCTCGTGACGTAAGGGAGCAGACTAAAAATGTTGTGTTGAGGTCGAGAAGAGGTTTCCGCTGTGCTTTCAGAACAGTACAAAAAGGTCCAATTTAGAGCGTCTCACCTCCTACAGTTGTTGCAGTGTGGCATTCTTTGATGCAGCTTTAATCCCAATAAGGCAGTGAATTGAAAACAATCAATGCAATTAAGTGAACAATACCTCCCCCCCCCCCCCCCTTTGCCCCTTCTTACTTCTAAAATTGGCTTTCTGAGATACGAAGATAGGTTTTGTGGCACTGTTGCACCAGTGTTGGTTGATGTCATAAAATAAAAGAATAATGTAAATACTACGCAGTTTAGCCAAACTCTGACAAACAAATTTGTAACTATTGCAATTAAGGGTATAATTACAAAGAGAAATTTATAGCCGGCGATTAGTCATAGAGTTATCTATTTTAAGAACCTCGAAAGCTCAACCAGCCTCGGTGCTGTGAGGCAATAAATTTCAGTTACCTCAAGCGAAAATATAGTTCCTGTGCTTTTTTGCCGCTTCTTCTAGAGACACACCACCTGCGCCCTTCGTCGAATGCGTTGAAAGAAGTGTGGTCGATGAAGGGCACAAGTGCCACGTACTACCTTGGAGGTCCTGCGTGGGTAGCCGCGGGGAGCACTCCTGCGCAGTCGGGTCAAAGAACTTGTGGTGGCGCTTTGCGTCAGTCATCGACGACACTGGGATAAGCGCAGTTGAAAAAGGGTGCAAGTGCGACGTCGCCTAGGCTGCCCTACGTGGGCTGAAGAAGCAAGCCGCGGGGAGCACTCTTACACAGGCGGTTCAGAGAAGGTTAGGCGGCACTTTTCGCCCTTCATCGACGGCGCTCGGCCGGTGCTTGTAGTGCGACGTTTTCTGATAGGGTATGCCGTCTGCGGCGAGATAGCCAAATATGTTCAGGCGCAGTGCAGAGGGTAATCTTGTTTAAACATTCTCAAAACTGATATGACTTTCCTAATGGCAGACTATAGATGTCTAATTTCAGCTACATGTCTGACTGTAATACTTAAAAAGGCAAATATTAGAAGTTAGTTAACCAGCCTAGTATTGAACAATATTGCTTGCATTTATATCATGTCTTGTTAGCAATGCTTAGCTGGTGTTTGTTTGTCAAATTCGGGGCAAGTGAAATGTTGGTAATGAAAGGACCAAACTTTGTGGGTGCCTACCCGAATGTGAAGTCACCGTTGAGTGGGCCATACTCAAATTAGATTATACACATATTTTGGTCGAATTCCGACGAAGTCAAATTCCGGAAGCCCAGAGAGGAGCAATTTAGACGGCGGCCCACGTAAGATTGGAGATCACCACCTAGTTGACCATATTCGAACTTGTTTATGCATTGATATTAGCCAGATTTTGACGAGGTCAAACTTTAGGGGTCCAGGGGGTTACATTTAAGGAATGCCCTATCCAAATTTGTTGCTAATCATCTAGATGGCCATAATCGAACACGATGGGATACAAATTTGGTTCTATTACCTGGACAGCTCGCGTCCTAGGTCAATTCATTCGACTAATTAATTATTAGGCACTCGTTTAAGAGTTTCACCAGCCTAAATAATTGCGACTTTTTACATGTCTCTCTAATTAGCAGCTGTATTATTTATCGATCCAACTGATGACTGACAGTTCGCGCGGACACAATGGCCGACGCTTTTGCAGATAGCCTCTTTCCCCAGGCTTGCTCTCTCTCTGGCCACCCATGACAGGCTGGCAGACTCTCGCCACCCATGAGCTAAGAAGTGCTTTCGTTCACAATAAAAGTGGCTCATAAACGAAGATGCTCAATTTCTTGTGATGTATTCTATAGCTCATTGCGTTTACTACAAACATGGTATGACACATCAGTCCTCTTTATGGTGTGCTTAGAAATGCAAAGGCTAGAACACTGTGCAGTAAAAAAGGAACTTCATTACTTTAGGTATTCCTGAGAGTTGACCACGTGGGTTCTTCGAACGAATAAAAAGATCCGTAACAGCAATTGCTAAAGTAGAAGAAAATAAAAATTAAATCAAGTGTAGATTTCCAACACCGCGAAGTTTAATCCTGAATTAGTCCCGAGGTGCCGCTGTAAACTTATGTAGTGAAGGACACGGCACTCCTCAGCCTATTTCGGTGGCAAGTAAAGTATCAAAGAAAATTTGAACTTTAACCTCAAGGCATCAGGCGTGCGGAATTGAAGAAAATCCAGCCATTAGGCGAGGCTTGCGTGGTTGGATGAAAGCGGTTCGTGCTGCTCCTATCCTAGAGACCTCCCGGTGAATTTGGAATGGGGCCGTCTGAACCCAACGAAAAGAAAGAAAATCAAATTGAGATCCAGTTTCCATGTCACTGAAGAGGTTACAAACTAAATGCTAAATGATTTAGGGAAATGCACAACGGTTAACTCGATACTCTGCGGACCGATCACAAATGAAACAGGTTACATTAAAAATTATTCCTCTGCGCCATACCGCAATGTCCAAAAGCCAAAAAAGCAGCACAAAGAGCCCTATTGCCAGATCATGAATCTCAATTCTGCATCTGTGCATTTAGCATCAGGAAAAAAGGGAAAATATGAAAATAGCAAGAAATAGCAGGACATCGCTATTTGATCTTTTCTTTAGACGACATCATCAGGCGAAGAGTCTGCGCCAAGAGCACCACGGGATTGTTTAAGACGTTACGTGTAAAACTACTTCTAATTGCCCTTAGAGCACAGTAACGTGACCCAGATAGTGGGATTAAGAGATGAAGAACAACAAAGGTCCTAGATATACAAGGAGAAGCAAAAAACGATGACTAATCAATCATTCCTTAGGCAAGTGCACTTGATAAGAATGATTGCCTTTGTGGGAGTAATTATTCGATACAATGTAGTCATCGTACATCAAACAAATGGGGGGAAATTGAGGGGCTCGTTTTAAGTCACGTACAATCAGCAGCTTTTGACGCCAAGAAATGCACTTGGGGATTTTTTTCAGGTCAATCACTGCGAAACAATAAGGTAATCTTGGAGATAATTGATTAGAAAGTAGAAAACAATAACATGTAACCGGCGTAATCTAAACCCGCGACCTCAAAATTTGGCGTCTAGTGCTCCATCTGACTGGGACACAGCGGAGGCTACCAATTTTTTTCCTTTTCTATTATTTATGAGCGCATAATTTATTCTTGAGAGTGTTCGCCAGCGACATCCTCGTCCAAATCGGTGGAGGTGAAACCATCTCTTTCGCCACCTCTTATCGAACGTGCTGTTTTCGGAAGCTGAGAGCTGTGTGATGAGCCTAAAACGCCATATTTACGATATCAAGCCAGCCATATTCTGGGTCCTTGTAAGGTTATTGAATAAATAAACGGCGAGGGGCCCATTATGAGATACATACATAGGGAGTGAACAGCCTCAGACACCCCGGAAAGAAGTCACTTTGTCTGCGTTGATTACTGTGAAACGATAACTAAGACAAATAATTAAAAAGTAAAAAAAAATAGCCTCGTACATCATCGAACCGGTTGCATACGTTAAGATTCCCTCATTTTCCATACATTGGTTTGCTGATTAACTATCGTGGATCGCCAATTTTGCAGCTTTGATGTCATACAATTATCCCACAGCTCCCACCCTCGCCGTTAGAACTCGCTCTGCGGGACACTCGTGGTAACACAGGACGGCACGTCCACCGCTAAGGCGGAGGCTGGCGCTAGAGAACACACTCAAGGATAGGGTACATGCAACGTAAATTCGAAACAAAATAGAAGACTTCCGTGAGCATAGCTTAGTCAGCAGAGACCCGAATGCGTAATTCAGAGTTCGTGGGTTCGGTTCAGACCATTATCTTCTGGTTGTATTTTTGTTTGCTTTAAAATTCATTGTCTCTATGATAACACTATTATTTCGTATAGATCAACACACAAAAATATATACGCTTTTCTGTTGTTATCAACTCTTGGATGCTCTCGCCGATTAATTTTCCGAAGTCACCGCCATTTGTGAGAGTTACCGGGCTACAGGCTCCTAAATACGGCAAGATTACAAGCTAAACTCAAGAGGCTGGCCACAAATATCAAAACAAAATCTTACAGATAAGTCTGAACACTGCCTCAAATATTTCTTACAGCCCAACCTATCCTTAAATGCCGCTATATTTGTCCGTATTGCAGCAGGGCTACCTGACCTGGATGCCTCTGCCACAAAATTTGCAGAAAAGTTGTGTTAGTAACGGAGGAAAGGAATATAATTATAGTTGCTCGTTCCATTTGCGGCTGTGTCATAGTGGGCCCAAGAACAACCTCACTCAGCCAGTTACATGCAATAAATAAATAAATAAATAAATAAATAAATAAATAAATAAATAAATAAATAAATAAATAAATAAATAAATGAAAAAATGAATAAATAAATAAATAAATAAATAAATAAATAAATAAATAAATAAATAAATAAATAAATAAATAAATAAATAAATAAATAAATAAATAAATAAATAAATAAATAAATAAATAAATAAATAAATGACTAAGCACACCCAACGAATCACAGACAGGGGAAGGGAGCATATCTAAGATCTAAAGTAGTAAAAACGCGCACAACCATGGCATTGAGCGCAATGTTTCCTCATTGATTCTACAATGCAGTACCCTGGTAAAAAAAAATGTCGCTTTTCTTCTGCCGATATCTCACAATACGCCATAAAACGGCGTAACCTTAAATATTAGCTAGTTTGCTGAACAACCACCTAAACAGTGACTTGTAAGCCTACCAATATAGGTAACCCCCTACGACTTGAAAATTTTCGATGCCATCGTCCTTAAATTATCTTTTTTGCATAGGTAAATAAGTTACCTCATGTTAATGCGTCTATACTAAAGTATAGTATAACTGGTCCAAAATTCTGAAAATAGTTAATTCACGCAACTGCACAATAATATAAATATAACTAAAAATAGAAATACTTGAAAAGTCATCAAGAAAAAAAAATATCGCTAAAAGACGCGCCACGAGCTTAACGTTCTTGAAACACAAAACATAGCTGATGTGAAGTTAATGTGTTCTTTCAGAGCCAAAATGGGCCATCAGCTCGTGTTGCTGACACCGGCCGCCAGGTAAACGACCTTTCGTTCACTCCATTTAGCACAGTTTGCAGCATTAACGAGGAGCCATCTGGAAAAAACAACACCCTTGAAGACAACAAGAGAGCTTTGGCTCTAAATACTTTCATCTCCCATTTTTTTACAAAACGTATACGACAGGAAGGAGGCACCTGACAGCAGCAAGCGTGGTAGACTTACTCCAAGAAAAAGAGCATTTGCGTCATACCAAGTACTTGGGCATTATGCGTACCTTCCTAATGAGAGTTTACGAGCACTGAACAAGAAGAAAGCGCAACCATGTGGCTGCTCGCGCGTTTCACGTTAAACGACACGAGTAAAGGACTTTACGAAAACTTGGCGCCTATATTTTTTTTTTTTTTGCTTCTACAGTGTTACCTCTTCTTAGCTCTTTTCTCGATTTCTGCCCACATTAAGGTGAGCGCCGCTTCCATGGAACACTAGCACAACATGCTGGTTATTCTGCATTCATTTACGCCTTACGTGAAGAGCAAAAAAAAAAAAAAAAAAGTAAGCGCTCGAAAAGGCAGGAAACCAGATGATAAAACTAGAGGAAAGTAAATTATGCAATAACGTTCATCATCTAGCAACACATTAGTATTGGAAACTGTGCTTGGCTACTTATGCACAGCCAGCTCTGTTCTTCTTACGCGATAGTTTAACAAAACTTGAAGATGGGCTGGATGGTGCATTGCAACTTGACGAAAGGTAAAAGCGTACAGGAAGACACACTCGAGAGAAGACGGCACAGGACACAGTGTGTGTCTTCCTGCACGCTTTTACATTTCGTCGTTTCTTACTCGATATTGACGTCCAAGATTTGTATAATTTGGCGCCATGATTTTCTCTCAATTCCTTTCTTGTGAGTTGCACTTATGCTTCACCGCACGTAGTAAAGAAGGAAGTGGCAAGTAATAATCAGGCAACTCATAAATTTCTTTCACAAATTCACATTTACCAGATGGCCGCTGATCAGATATTATCAGATATTTCCAGGCGGGTAAGCTGTTATTGCCTTCGCCTTTTCTTCACGGGGCAATTCTCCGAGATAGATAAAGAACATAGCGAGGAAAATGTTATCCCTACTTCTGCTTGCAGTGTCACCTATCCCCCCATGACGCCCGTTTCTCGTTGACACTGAGGATACCAGAGCATAGTACAGATCAAAGGAAGCATGAGTTGAGCAATCAGTCATGACGGCGCTGGCTAGTAATTACGAAAAAAATAAGACAATTTTCTATAGCTGGCAGGCGGCGGTGCCGCTGAAGATTGTTTTTCGGCCGCAAAGAACAACTTTCAGTAATCCACTGAAAATTAAGGTCATCTATATGCACTCAGTGAGGTCCTTCTATAAATCTTGACAGGATGTGCTGCGATGTAAAATAGCGTAGCAGAGAGGTGAGCCGGATTAGTTGGTTGATGTTCATCGTACGAATAGGGCAACTGCAATAAACAAACGGACGGACAACAGGAAATGAAAGACAGGGCGAGCGCAGACTCACGACTGAATTTACTAATGAATGATTACCTGTATACAATAAGCAAAACCCCGTACTCATGGCTATCAATTCGCCTCCGACATACCTCGCGTCGAAAAACCACACCTCACAATTATCAAGCTTAATCGAAGTATCACCAGCACACACATGCGAATCTTTCGTAATAACATAAACCTCAACAGCTCTCCTGTACGACGTTCTTTATGCCTGTAGAAAATCTCGTTCTTATCTAGAAGCAGAAAGCACTCTATTTTAACGATGGCAAATTGATAGCCTTGAGAATGTGGTTCTTATTCATTGTATATATGTCCTCTTTCATCTATTAAATTCAGTTGTGGGTCTGCTTGCGTCCTGTGATTGATTTTCTGCTTTCAGTGACCTTTTTTTTAGCAAGTTGTTCTCTGTGCCCTAATTATTACTTAGTTTGCTACGTATATTAGCAAGCAGCCACCCGCGATGCCCAGACAGCGAGCGCAACGGGAAAAAGGAGCCTGCTGCAAACATCGAGAAGGAGGGAGACCAGCAGCCCTGGCGACGAAGATGAAGAAGACGAACTCCAGACTTTGAAAACAGCTGTAGCCAATTAGCTTGAATGTTAATAAGCAGTTGTTTGTAAACAAAGAAAAAAACAACCTCTTAAACACACTTGCACTCATGACTTGACTGGCGTAATCAGCCGCAAAGCAACTGCTGTAGGCTTTATCTCTAGTTATCTAGTCAAGACCGCCTTCATCGGCAGCAGGCATGGTCGCTACAATATCACAATAGATCTAAAGAAACAAGTGTGACCAAGCTGTGCAATATTCATACAATGCGTGCCTCTTTCTATATTTTTTATCGACTGCTAACAATCAAGTACCTTAACCATCAACCATCTTTCGGCGCGTCTAAATGTGGAGCTAGAAGAGAACACAGCTAAACAAACAAAAACATCGACAGGCTCCGAGACTTTGACTTTGCAAAACGAATGTGCATCGCCCATTGTGATAAAAAGGGTGTCACATTACACAGCGGGCGGGAGTCGCGGGAGATTAACAGCACAGAGATGCTAACGTCGGCGTGCATAAACTTTTTGAGTGCCCCGAAAGTTTCTCCGGGCAACGCATGGGTGCACACACTGCGAAATAAGCGCTCACTAGAACCACTAGGCAAATATTTGTTCACTTGAAAATAAACGAAGATAATGCGCAATGACCGAACCAGTGTACAAATGCGCTCTTTCAGACGACAACGAGAAAGTATGATCTTAAATGCACTTCTAAGTGCGCATTCAGGCCATCTTCAGCACCAAACGTCAATTAAGCAGAGCATAGGCTAGACGCCATGCTGCCTTTCACTACACGAAGAGAAATGAGAAATTTGGTGAAAGATGAACAATAAAAGAAGCGCTGTTGCTCAGTCATGGCGTTATTATTCGAATCGCGAGTATAATAGCAGCTTCATCGATATCTCGAAAGCAGGAATAGTCGACGGCACGGCAACTAGACCGAACCAAACAAGTGGTAGCAGCTGCCGTGCCTTACCAGATCGGCAAGCAGTTTCTCAAATTAGGTATTCGTACAATTATGTCTGGCCTTCCCTGAGTCTCTAATATTGTTTTTGCAAGCGTTCTTTCTGCAAGCATGCTGGACGATTGAGGGCAGTAAGAAAACAAAATAAGAGGAATACGTTTATTCCTTTTACGCACCTCTACGGAAATATCAGGAGACCTTAAAACACAATTTTTAATTCGTGAAATGTTTTAGATGTCCATATTTCGGGCTTCGCACAGTGGAGGTACCTTCGCAACACTACGCGTATAAGACTTATTATGACTCGACTTTCTATTGTTGATTTTTTTTTATTATTATGCTTCATCTCGCACTGCCAGCAGCAGAAAGGCTGGACTAACTACAATACAGCGCCATCTTCACTGCAAGGGCTCCTGCTGACAGGCGTTGCACACACGATGACTGATAACACAATTTAATTTGTTAGCTCTTCCTCTGACTACTACTTATGTATCTAAAATAGGTGCATTGTTTCTATAAGTACGCCCCCCCCCCTCCCCCTCATCTACGCACTCTTTCCATACTGCAGCCCTGTTGTCGGCTCATTTACGCCATGGCACGCAATGTCTCCATCTAAGGCGCTGGCATGCTTGGCACACAGCCGTCTTCGTTACGATCAATCTGAACCAATGACAGATTTTGTCGCTCAATATCGCTGCTAAAATATATGCATTCAGCTGTGCTTGCACCGAGGTCTTTTTTTGTCTCTTTTCTAGTTCGACCTCCACAGGCTTGCTGGTGAGCCTCCGCAGAGAAAGTTTATTCCAAAGAAGAAAGAAGGCTTCGGTTTCCCTCATACAGATGCACCTGTATATCCCTTCATTACATTTAACGCCCCGTCTTCAGAATACCTTGCAGCCCCTTTAAGCAAGAGCCAATTAGCGTCCTGTCATGTTTACTTCATTTTACACCTGAAAAAATGTTTTATTTTTATTACTTCGACATTCGTGTAAAAAAAAAAAAAAAAAAGAGCTCTATCTGTACCCGTTTCACAGGCTGTTTGTAGCCACACCGAATGCAATGACGCCCTGGGCCAATTCGAGTGAAACCCTGAGCATGGTTGCGTCGTTACTACAACCTTACACCTTGGTCGACAGGCACTTTGGAAAACAATAAAGTAGTGTGCGTGGTCCTGACTGGCCCAGGTCAGTTTTACCTTTTGTAGAGCTGCAAGCTGGTTGTGAAGCGAAGCGTTCTGATACGTACCTCAGATATCTCAGTTCGGCTAGGGGACCATGCTCTAAGGTAACCGTGGCAAGGGTTGCGTCGTGCTCTCAGGACGAGCCTCGTAGGGGATACCTGCGACTGGAAAAACCTTTTACGCACCCGCTTGTTCTCGCTGGTCTCGGAGTTTCGCTCTGTGATAAGCCGCTGACAAGGCAACTAGACGACGGCAAAGCGACACTGATATTGGCCGGACGTGCAACATGGGCCCAGTGGATAACGGAATCATAACTTCACCCGATGTACGGAAACGAAAAAAAAAAAAAAAGCTCTCGACGTCGATGCAGATGCAGCTGTCACTGAAAGCGAGAACGCGAAAACAGATTGAACCTGTGCAAAGAGGATATGTAGCCAGATCCTGTCTCTCGATTCAACGGCACATTTAATTCAGCGCTCCTTTTTGCGTATGATACAGTTGGCAGGGCACCACACCTGCATGTTTCTTGCCTAAATTCCTTAAAAAGAAGCGGAATTAAAACAAATTACTTATCTGCTAAAAGCTATCTAAGGAGGAAAAGGTGCGTTCTTTATTGAACAGAGAAAGGTGTTTTTTCTTGCAGTTCTATGCAAGAAATTAAATATATTTCACTATGAGATAAAAAGTACATTTCACATAGAAAGGTTTCTGTTTCTTTTTCACTAAACATTACTTGTAAAATACGCGTGTCCAAAGGGAAGAGCGCGTAAAATCACTTGATTGAAACATTCTCTGTATACATAAGGCATCCTATAACGAACGGTTTCACTAACTGTAGCTTACTAGTAACTTTATTTTCCGTTTAGTCTAGTTTAGTCTAGCTTTGATTTCTCAACTTACATTATGCTGCCTTAATGCAGCGTTTGTAGCGAATATTTACTTTCTTTATCTCTTTGTTGCGATCTTGCAAAACACAGAGCTCGGCTCTTTGACTGCAGTTTATCACTGCACGACCTGGTACCTAGCGTTATATTATCATATGTAATTGTGTTGTGGCCTTGCGCAAATGATAAATGATGCTCCCTAATAGAGGTTTAATGGTGACTTTTTTTTTTTTTTTCAATATTAATGCTGCAAGCATGCTCCCGGAATCTGTATAAATTAAGCTGTTTTCGAAGCTCTGATTTGATATTTTTCTTACAGCTCAACAGGCAGCATAATATTTGGCTTTAAATATAGATTGCGTATAGTTTTGAAAACTTTCTGCTTTTTCCGAAGATATCTTGCACATGGCACTTTACAAATAATGTGCTGTTGTTGTGCCGGGTGTATAGAATACCATGTAGTTCTTGAATTGTTCTTTTACTGGCAAATATTTTAGTAGTGTGTGTTCCTGAGATGTTTACTTGTGAAACTGCATAAGTATGAAGTCGGATACGACGAGTAAGGTGTACCATGTCGTTGGTGGATGTATCTTGTGCCATTTATCAGAAATGCATTTATGATACCTAATTCCTCTTTTTACCCTGAAACCAGGGCATTGAAAATTTCACCAATGGAGGATTGACTGTCAAAGTGTTTTCGATCGATTCTTTATAACAACGGGACACCACAGATGTTCCTGCAGTTATCAGCATGGCAGTATGGCTCGTCCCTCTGTAAATGGTATTTTATTGAGTTGAAATTCAAGACTGGCGGCATTCTGTTAGTTCCCGTTCAAAGGACCTGAACTATGTACTGAGTAGTTGTTTTGAGCACGACTTTTCTTTGCTGAACCACACCCTATGCATCCATAACTTAAGCAAGAAGATACAACAGATCCAAAAATGGACAAAACACATGTCTTATCGGACCACCACTGTTCCCCTCAGAGAAATCAGGCTACGATCAGAGAGAGACCGGTAGTGCTCTTCTAGCGTGCTTATGTGAGCACCGTTGTGAGGTACTGCTAAATTACAGCTTGACTTATTTCTTGTTTAGAAGCAGGTTGGAGTCGGTCTCAATCCGTCAATATTTTTAGAATGAAAATCTAGATTACACTTTTGTCAGCAGACTCAGCAAATTCACTAACTCATTTATTTTTTTCTTAAGCGACAGCAGAAAAGTCTCATCAGTTCGAAAATCGGCGAACATCGTTACGGTTACAGATAAGACAAGCAAGGCAGGCGCAAGGCACGCGCAAGGCACGCGCAAGGCATGCACAAGGTAGGCACAAGACAGGCACAAGACAGGCGAAGGCCTGCCTTGTCCGTAACCTTCTTCTCCACCATTCTTTTATATTAATGCAGAGTGTGAATGGCCCTGTCTTATGCGCTGCCTGGCCAGTCGACTCAATTTCGGTTTTTTGAGCCGTCCACTGGCACCACATCGGCGAAAGTTGCTTTCGCGGTGAACAATAATTTGCCTTGTGTTTGTTGGAATCACCTTTGTGCTTTGTATAAAGATGTAGTACCCACTCTTTATGGTCATTTTCTCATAATCTACCAGGACAGGAGGACCCGTACTAGGGATGTTGGGGCCCCTTATAGTTTGTGCATCGTAACACAGCGTTGTAATATTCAAATAGGTTATCATTCAATGCCCATTTGGCACAGGTTTGGTGTCCGTGACAACTGTGTGATCAATTGCCATATTTCAGGCAATTGAAGTGCTATCTTGTGTGGTGTCATACGTATGATAAAATATTATGTTTCAAGTATTTAACTTCAATCTGACATTCTGACCATTCAGTCACTGTATTTTTTCTTTGAGATTAAAAAAGTCATGTACAGAAATTAATCCCATGCGGCGTTCAAAGATATGTGGAGCGTTACTATTGGGAGAACGTACTGAGACACACGGTTTAGAAGATATGAGTGCTAACCTTTGTTTTACAGTTCGAGCAGCAGGCTCCCATCTCCTATTTGCTTGTCTTGCACTCTGGACCTACCCTCCGATAGCACTTTTCGTCACCAATAAAAAAGGTAGTGCCTTGACTGGATAATCTGATTTGTTCTACAGGTAATTTTGCAAATATCCTGCTTACTTTCTAACACATTTGTCTGCTCTGTTTCTCACTTTTTTGCCAAGTAGATGATTTTGCCAGTGTGAAAGAGCCATAGAATGGTTATTTTGTTTATTTCTACCATGGTGCAGACTCCCTAAACACAGCCGAACAAATGGACAAGCAAATGGAAAGCAAGGTGCCCGTGTGCTGTGCGATGTCAGTGCACGTTGTAGAACTCAAGGTGGTCGAAATTTTCGGAGTTCTCCACTACGGCGTCTCTCATAGCCTGAGTCACTTTGGGACGTTAAACCACACAAAGCAACCATATCTATATACTTCCCGATACCAAACTAGGAGAACAGCTCTGAGTGTGCTGCGCTAAACGGCCCAAAGGACCTCGCTGCCAATACCGGAAGGCCTCGTATCGAGCTTGATTTTTATTTTCGTACATCATGTTGCGGTCCACATCAGCCCTACACCTAATCGCGCACGGTGTTTCACACTAATTTTCAATCGAAGGAGACGCTGTCAAGAGCGTAAACCGGCTTGTTATGTGTCTTGTTCCTGAGTGCTTTGTTATTATTACCTTCCCCTCTATAATACTTTACTTTATTTTAATAATAATTTACTTTACTCTAATATACTTTTTGTGACATGGTCCATAGGGTCACGAAGAGTCGGACACGACTGAACGCCTGAACTGAACTGAATTGAATATACTTTTCCCTATTTCCCATTTAGCGTCGTGGAAAATGCAGCGGGTGTCAGCTAATATTAAGGTGGTAGCACAGAGATTTCCTCCTCCGTGCCTGTTTCATGATTTGTCAATGGTTTGGATATCATTCCACAGAAATACGACAAACCGTATTAAAACAGACCCGTGTCCACGCTGTGCCTTCAAATAATATTACTCGACACTCTTGTGTAAGAACATTTCCTCGAGCGATGGATTAGTGACTATATAATTATTGAATTATTTATTTAATGTATGTATGTATGTATGTATGTATGTATGTATGTATGTATGTATGTATGTATGTATGTATGTATGTATGTATGTATGTATGTATGTATGTATGTATGTATGTATGTATGTATGTATGTATGTATGTATGTATGTATGTATGTATGTATGTATGTATGTATGTATGTATGTATGTATGTATGTATGTACGTACGTACGTACGTACGTACGTATGTGTATGTATGTATGTATGTATGTATGTATGTATGTATGTATGTATGTATGTATGTATGTATGTATGTATGTATGTATGTATGTATGTATGTATGTATGTATGTATGTATGTATGTATGTATGTATGTATGTATGTATGTATGTATGTATGTATGTATGTACGTACGTACGTACGTACGGACGGACGTACGGACGTACGGACGTACGGACGGACGGACGGACGGACGGACGGACGGACGGACGGACGGACGGACGGACGGACGGACGGACGGACGGACGGATGGATGGATGGATGGATGGATGGATGGATGGATGGATGGATGGATGGATGGATGGATGGATGGATGGATGGACTTGTTGCTGGCTATCACTTTTCAGTTCAGTTCAGGCGTTCAGTCGTGTCCGACTCTTCGTGACCCTATGGACCATGTCACGCCACGCTTTCCGGTCTCTCACTATCTTCTTAACATCACATAGCTTCATCTGCAAAGCCTCGAGAATGCCATCTAACCATCGCGTTCGCTGCCAACCCCTTCTCCGGCGACCTTTACAGATACACGTTTTAGGCGGGGCCAAACGTGCACTACCAGCCTTCTTTGAAAAGGTCGTGGCAAGAGACCCTATGCTGTCCAAAAGAGGCAGCTATGGACGAAAGGAATGCAGAAAAACTAAATGGGCATGTCTGAGAAGTCACTCTAAGCACGGCCCAAAAAAGGGTGGCCCGCTAAAAGAGAGAGAGAGGGGGTTGGGGGGGGGGGGGCGAAAACGGGAGACAAGCAGGAACTGGCTCTGAAGTTACTATTCAAAACCCAACCACCCTACCCACCGCATGGTACCACCCAGAGTGTACCCACCACTTGGGTTTTACTTTTAACCTTTCACCTGCGACATCAGTTACAAAATCACGCGCTCCCCTGTTGACGGCGTCCTGGACTCTAGAGTATTGGCAACATAATCGCTGCAAACTGCAAAAACATGTCTGCCCATTGGGTAAAACTAAGCCTAACCAAAGCAAAACGAAGCAAAACGACGCTTTTGCTTCGCCTACATAGGTTTAGCAGGGTTAAACCTCAGACATTTTAGATGTCTTTTTAAAGTTCTTTTTCTACTTCGTCTATGAGTTACCTGTTACAAACGGGCCGAACCAGGGTCCCATAATCGTCACCTGTCTTCTGCGAAATCACCAAGGGTCAGGTATCCGATCTGTCACAGGGTCAGTGTTCGTAGAAGCTATAGTTATTTCTGATTACTTTGGCGCTGCATTCCCCAAACATACGCAACAGATTACCAGACGTCCACACTGGTGATGCGCACACTACCAAGTGGGTACTTATTAGTGATATGAGGAAGAAGAAAACATTCCATGTTAAAAGAAAGAAATCCAGTGCCAGTAGTTATCAGATTCATGCAACCAACGAGCCACACGCAAGTTCTGCTATAAAAAGTTATTTCACTGTGTGGTTCATTAGGTTACTCGTTCAATACTCTCCCCTAAGCAAGCGAACGTGCTCGCTAGTGTATATTCCGGTAGATGTTTCTTTCTTCCACCTTCGCCTAACCCATAGAGTTAACAGTGAAGTGCCGAATTTCACAGCTGTCCTTTAAACTTCCTTATGTTGCTCTGTGTGTGTTTCAAGCGACGCAACCTCGGCGGTGGGTTGACACATTTACCTGTCTGCCACTAGCCAGCACCTGCAGGCTCCATTATCATAACTAACTTTGCTATAAAAAGTTTTTCTCGGCTCTGCATAGCCCTTTGCCGCACAGCTTAGAAACGAATGAGATTTAACGCACGTGACAAACGTCTTCGCTACTTCAAAACTTTCACCAAAAAGAGAGAACCTATTCTTGCACTACCCTCCTTCAGCAATCCAAGTAATAGGATGACTAAAAATATTTACCTTATGCATACTCTTCGAAAGGTTGCTTTTCAAGTTCTCTTCTTTTTCTCCGCTAATGATACGAGTATAAGGGTACACAACGTCAGGGTTTGTCGGTGCATGCCTCGTTTACGTTCCTCGCGCACCTCGCTAGTGCCTGCCGCCTTCCCGTACGCATAATTAGCGCGTTACAAAAGGAGTCCGCTAATGTCCTTGGGTTCCTCACGCTCGCCGCTGAGCGAGGCGTTCTCCCGTTTTATGGATAGAACAGCGGTTACATGCGCGCAAACAAGCGTGAAGGCTGTGATTACGCGGTAATCACTTTGAAACTACGTTTTGTTTTGTTGTAAAACGTGCGAAACAAACAAAAAAGGATTTCTTTGCACCGAATCCATCAGGGAAATTCTGAGACAATGTACTCACCAACGCCGTTGGTATTGCCAAAGGTTTCCAGCTGTCGTGTCAGTGGTTTAATCAGAGACTGAAACTTTAGGCTCGCAACAGCTATAAAGTGTAAAACGTAACACTGCTAAAATAAGGCACTATTTTGACGCCTCCAGATGGTCGCTTCACTTCATAAAGTGGACCGTTTCTTTAAGCGTTTAACGTTACTAAGAGCAGGAATCTCTTTCGCAGCACTAACTCTTACCGAGGGGGAATGCAGACGATATCCGATGACAGACAAAAACAATTTGTGACTTTGAATCATCTATCTGCAAGGTTTTCACATTTAAACGTTTCGGATATCTTACAACTAAACAATTAGCTGATCGACAAACCTCATTTTGGATGCCATTTTTCTGTCAAGGGGCATATAATGTTGATCAAGTTGCGCTTTATGCATTGGTATAAAACTCTCACATAAAAAAAAAAAAAAATTAGGAACAATTTCCAACGCCCTTAATATAGGTCATTTATTATTGAGAGAACGCTCCTTACAAGCCCTTTTCCCGCAATGTCGGCCTTCAATGTTTCTACTAAAACAGCCTAATAGGCATGCAAGGCAGCTCTGATCAGGATGAAACGTCGGTGTTGATGCGATACAGCTAATTCAAAGAGCCTTCTCTTTTTTCCGACGGCCAAATGTGAAAGGCGAAAGGTTTCCACCATCATTAGTCGCTCTATGCTATTGGCAGACTAAGAGCTTGCCAAATTGCTGTGCCACACGGATAGGAATTTTTTCTAATCTTTACTGCCTTGCAAGGGCTATGAATGGTCCTGAGCCCAAAATTTGATTTGCTTTGTGGGGTTTAACGTCCCAAAGCGACTCAGGCTATGAAAAACGCCGTAGTGGAGGACTCCAGAATATTTGACCCCGTGGGCATCTTTAACCTGCACCCACATCGCACAGCACACGGACGCTTTGTCTTTCGCCTCCATCGAAAAGCTACCACCGAGTTCGGGATTCGACCTCGCATCTTTGGGAACAGTAGTCAAGCGCCGTAGCCACTGTGCAACCCCGGTGGATGCAGAAACTTTGAATGGAAGCATCTCGATACTCGTGTGGGCTAGAATTATGCAAAAGGAAGCGGTGTAGAAGTGCGACCGCTTGTAGTTCTGATATAGGCATGCACGCTAGTCTCAGTTGTAAATATTTGCCGAATTTCTTTAGTTAAATTAAATAATGACGACGGTAATTTTCACTCACATCCTATGTCCGCCTTGCCTCACAGCGACCACACAAACAGAGCATTCAGTGCCTGTTTTCAAACATGCGAGGTCTTATACCTTCACAGACTAGAAACGAAATGTTGGAATAGCAAAGCACATCACGTGCATAAATCCCGTCAAGGCAGTTGTTTATTAAGTAGCTGCAAGATTTTCCGTACTAAAATGAAAACAAAAAGTAACGCTTGCGTTGGATTCTGACTGCACTAGCACGTCGCCGCTTAATACACGAATCGGGCATTTACGCCATCTGAGAATGCACTTTTTTTATTTTGGAAACCTTTGCCATTCTTTCTACATTGTGAAAGTCTTGTGCACTCGTTTCGCTATATGGATGCCTTAAAGCAGCCCGTCGTTGTTCAATAGCTTCCTTTGTTACCTTATTCACCCAGCTCCGTGGCTTCCTCTTTCCATTCCAGCGGTTTGCTACTTTAACCACCTTAATTTTCCTCCTTATGAGTAGTTCCACCTGTTCATAATCCCAGTCTTCCATGAGGCTTTTCTCTATTGCTTCCTCTATGTCTGCTGCTATCTGTGCTATTTGATCGTCGTTTAATTTTCCGTTTACTTTTTGTCTAAGTTCCATTTCTCTTTTCACCAAGGGCCCCATCTGCAGACTAATACCTTTATGATCACTTCCCAGACTCCACTCCTCTTATTCGTCTATTTCCATTTTTGTGACCTTGCTATAAATTTCCTGCGACATTGGACAGCAGTCAATGGTCGTCTGCCTGTTGCGGAACTCCCCCGTGACTTGGCCTTCACATTTTGATTCTCTATTTACTCTAACTCGATCGTATCGCTCACAGAAATCTAGCATTAGCTTCCCGTTACAATCCGTGTATCCATCCAAATCGTCGATGTGGCCATTCATGTCCCCCAGCAGAATAATATTGACCCCGTCTCCAAACTGGCTTATATCGTCACTGAGACATTCAACAATATTCTTGTTTTCTTGCTTGCATTGGTGTCCTGTTCCTAAATAAACTACCCTTAGTCATTTCCTTATGCCGGAAATTGTTCCTGATACCCAGATATGTTTTTTACAAGAGGATTTAATTCTTTGCCATTTTGTTCCCTGGTGTATAAACATACATACTCCTCCACCCTTTTTTCCGTTCTCGTTCTGCTGCACCCTTCCCAGACGTAGCTTTCTATAAACGGCGGATCTAGAAAAGGACACAGATAACCAAAAGCAGGAGCCAACAGTTGGGAGAATGAGAGAGAAGGCCCAGATGCTTATCGCCGGAGATTCTAACATGAGCAGGTGCAAGCGAGATATCTTGGAACGTGTAAAGGGTGATAAGCTAGTGTTAGTTGGAGCCTTCCCAGGGAGCACAATGAGGGCAGTGCTGAAAGAGAGTAAAAATAGGCTGTTGAAAAATTCCGCAGAGCGCAGTATGGTGATAGTAGCCGCGGGGCTAAAAGATGTCCTAAATGGTGACGCTGCAGGAGTGGTGGAAAGTTTAGCTAAGGGAGTTGACGATATCAGGGAGATAGCACAGCAAGCGCAGTTGTATGCACAGTACCGGAGGTGCTAGGATTGAACGGAAAGCTGGAAAAGGACGTGGTGACAGTTAAATAGGACATAAGAAAGTTAAACCTGGAGAAGCGTTTCGAAGTGATTGAGGTAAACAGGGAGGTGCATAAAGCAGGTTTTGGTAGGGCTTTTCAGCGAGATGGCATTCATTTTAACAGAAGGGTGGGAGCAGAGATCGGCTTGCGCCTGGCAGGCAGGGCTGTAGCTTTTTTAGGGGGTCCGCGAGGACTCCGTGCCCAGAGGTAGTTAGAAGTGAAGCAGAAGAAAGTGTAATAACGGAGGCTGCGCCCCAAAAAAATGGGAAGGAGGAGGAGGTCGAGAAAGAAAAGTACAAAAAAGAACGGGCTGCTCCAAGGGAACACCGAGTGGCAAAGAAAGCACAGGTATCTCAGGAGAAAATCGACGAAAAATGGGAATCATATCGACAAAAGAAACTTGAGGTACAGGCCTCGTCCAAAGTAAAATGAAGCATTCCACCGATCGCTGGATGGCTGATATACACGATGCCTCTAGAGGCGGAGCAAGAAAATTCTGAAACCATATAAGCTGGCTAGGGAAAAAGAATCAAAGAAAGCAGGATCAGATTCAAGATAACCAGGTAAATTATTTAAAGGGAGACAACGCAGTGAACTACATTACATCAGTTATAGCCGAGTCATTTAAGAGCGACGATAGGGTAATCTCCGCAAATCAGGAAGCAACACAAGGTAGCAGAATATAAAGCAGCTTAGAATTGACCAATCTAAACTGGTAAAAGGCAGACAAAATATTTCTAAACACACATCTGCAGGAATAAATGGAATTCCGATCAAGCGGATTAATGAACTAGGTCCAAAAAGTAAGGAAACGTTGTTAAAAGCTCTGGAAACAGTCATAAAGAATAAGCAAATTCCGGACAGCTGGCGGCAGAGTAAAATGAATTTGATTTATAAAGAGAAAGGAGAAAGGATGCACATAAAATCCTACAGACCGATTACCATAACATCTGTTATGTACAGGTTGGCCATGCAGGCGGTGAAATTAAAGGTGCAAGCATAGGTTGAAAGTAACAAGATACTCGGAGAACTTTAGAACGGCTCTAGAAATGGTAGGCGCTTAGATGATTGCCTGTTCGTGCTTACCCAATGCATCGAAATATCTAGAGTGGAAAATAGACCTTTGTATTTGGCCTTCCTGGACATAAACGGGGCGTACGACAACGTAAGCAGGGAACTCCTGTGGAACATATTAAAAGAAGAAGGTATCAGTTATGAGATACTAGAGTTCCTACAGGAAATATATCGGGATAACAAAGTAGAAATTACATGGAAAGGGATAAGAAGTACGGAAGATGTCAAAGCATGCAAATAATTAGGACAAGGCTGTCCTGTATCACCGCTGCAGTTCATGTTTTATGTGATAAACCTGGAACGAAGGATACAAGACAGTAACCTAGGTTTTAACCTGTCATATAGATTAGATGGAAAGGCTATAGAGCAGCGCCTCCCCGGTTTTATGTATGCAAACGATATTGTGCTGCTAGCTGATAGTCTGGAAGAATTGTGAACTCTAGTTAAGTATTGCGGAGACGAAGGGGACGCTTTAGGCTTCTGTTTCAGCGCAGTTAAGTCAGGTCTGATGATTTTCAACGGTTCAGCTGATCAGGGTCTTAAAATATAAGGCCACGAAATACCCAGAGTAGCAGAATATAAATATCTGGGGATACGGGTAAACGAAGCATTGGCATATATTGGAAAACATGAGCAATCACTTAAGGCCGAAGGGCGAAGGAATGCCGGGATAATGAAGCATAGGGCATTGTGGGGATACAACAGGTATGAGGTTTTGAGGGGTATTTGAAAAGGAATTATGGTGCCCGGACTTACTTTCGGAAATGCGGTTTTGTGCCTAAAGTAAGAGGTACAGTTGACATTAGAAATAAATTAGAGAGCCGTTGGACGATTAGCACTAGGTGCCCACGGCAAAACCACGAAAGAGGCGGTACAGCGAGATATAGGCTGCGCCTCTTTCGAAGTACGGGAAGCTTAGAGTAAAATATTATATGAGCAACGCCTGAGGAAATTGGACAGTAACAGATGGGCAGCTAAAGTATTTAAATACTTGTACTTAAAAAGCGTTGGCTCACAATGAAGGAAAAGAACTAGGAAACTAACTAGTAAGTATGCTAGTCACAAGGACGGAGAAATAAAGAGCATTAAGCAACAGGTGAAAAACACTGAAGGTAAAAATTGGATAAATTCGATGGAAAAAAAACAGAGTGTGGAATTATACCGAAATTGGAAAATGCAGATCAGGAGGGAAGATTTCTTTGATAGCTCAAGAGGCAGTGCCCTACGTTTTGAAGCTAGATCAGGGTGCCTTAGAACACGAAGCTACAAAAGAAATTTAACAATGAAGACGCATGTGCTGTATGTGGTAACTCCAGTGAAACAATTGACCATATTATACTCGAATATAATGGTATCCATCCAGAAGTTGATGCAGGCGCAGTCACTGCTCCTGAAGCTCTAGGGTTTAGAGATAACAGTGGCCGGATGAATACACCGGCGTATTTGGAATAAATCACCGAATACCAATAGTGTTTCTAAAGGCATATAATTGTTGTTTTTTTTTTAATTTATATTCAACAACGCATGGCTATCGCTATTGTGATCCATGAAAATTTAGATTGTTATAAATGTAGCTTTCTCCAAGGTGCAAACAGTCTTCGCTATGGAGTCATTAGTACAATGATGGCGCATAACCAAGCCACAACGTCAAAGTGTGTTGCTGGGCGAGTGTGTCTTTATGGTCATTCCGTGTCTTGACTTTTTGAGCTGTTTTCTTTTACGATGATAAGCCACCATGTCTCACGCTATACATCGCATGCACTTACAGATGACCGCCGTAAGAATTAAGAACCTGTCAAGGTTAGCTGAGTGGTTGAGGCGGCCTTCTCAGCTTCGTTTCGAAGGAAGCGGAAATTTAGGCGCCCGTGCACTGTGTGCTGTGAGGGTACGTAAAAATTTCCAAGTTGTAACAATTGTCCAGAGCTGTCTACGGCGCTGTTTACAGCCTCCATGTTATAAACCAAGCTAGATCTGAAGCCAAGGGGAAATATATGCCACATCTGGATTCCGTTTCCAGCCTACGGTTAGAATTCTGTTGCCGATGTCGTTCGCTGGAGAGCAAAGACAAGAACAAAATTGGCGGCTAAGGGGAATCACGTTTCTTGGATGAAATTATTCTGGCCTTTGTTTTTCTTACACGATGTAAAATATCGCAAATCAAGCACTATTTCTCCAGGGTGTATGTTTGCTTTATTGTTCATTCTAAGATGCTGTAAATGCGTAACCTGTTTAAAATCTGTAAGGTGAGCAGGGAGAAAAAACTGGAAACCTATCACTTTACTGTTCTTAGGACGAAATTACTGCTGACGGAAGTTGACGCAATAGGCATACCTGTGCATCTTCTCAGCTCCGTGAGTCCATCCCGCTGCATTACTACCTGTCAACAACTGCGGTGCACAAAACGAGCCCTTTGTGCAATTGCAAATTACGAGCGCTGCGACGGAGAACAACAACGAGAGAGTAATGACAAGGACAGGCGCTACTATCAACTGAACGTTTATTCGAAGAACACAGATTAAATACTCGCAGAAGACAACCAAAGGCACATGCGCTTCACAGATTTTTCCTAGGTATCCAGATAAACAATCTCACATTCTTGGATGCTTACAGATGGTGAGCTCACGCACGTGTCACTGATTTTATGGATGTGATATGACTCTGACAGTTCTCTAGTCATTTGATCTTTGTGTCTAAACTTAATTTTGGTTTTGTTAAAAAGCGGTAGGCATTTCTTCCTACTAGGCACATTTGACCCACTAGGTTTATTCAAATCACAGTCCCTGTAATGAAGGGCCAAATTGTACGCCCTTTGTACGCCGCCTAGTTCACCACATTACAAGAACAACGCTCAATGAATCTAGCGCGCAACCCGAGTTGCTCAGACCTTAACTTCGTTAGATCTGCATACCTTTGGAAACGCCTCTCACGCTGCTCACACTTTGCTTGGCGTTTGATTCGAGACCAGAATGAGTCCAGCGGAAGCCAAAAGAAACACACTGACGTCACTGCTGTAAGTCGTCGTAACTGGAACAGTAGAGCTGAGCGCTCGTCTAGAAAGCAGCAGCGGGTAGTCCAGTCTCTCTCTCGCTCTTCACGGGACATTATCTCTGCCGTCCTGCATCGTTTATATAGCTACAGCTCCTTGCATTATGGATCGGGTTCCACTTGGTTATTTCCTTAGACGCCCAGCATACTCGCAATTCGTGTCCATTCACTCACCGCCTAGCCGCTACCTCTGACCCATAGAGAAGAGACAGTCCAGCTGCCGTTTTTCGTGTCCTATCCCAGGGAGAACCGAGTCAATTCGATTTGCCACTCAAAGTATGCGCATTTCGCTTTTTTTCGTTGCTCGAACGGTTGACTTCCGTATTCCGCAGCGAGGACGTATTCCTTATCCGTAAAGTGTTTTTTCGTGATGTTTGAGTCGTCTCCTAAGGAACAAACGCCCTACTTCATGCTTAACTAGATTCTTTTGTGTAGCTTTGCGATAACTACTCCTTCGTATGGAGGGCTACTCCGTCACTGATATATTTACTTTACTGCCGACATTCCTTTCTGAGAAAGACCCAGACTTTTCTTTCTTCCTTCCTCTCTTGATGTTGGTAGTCATGCGCAGACTCAGGCAGTAAATGTAATTGAGAATATTAACAAACTTTTTGAAAGTTCAATCTTTTTTTTCTTTCTATTGAAATACTTCCTGTCTTCCAGTGTTAATAAGGGCAAACATTCAAAGCTGAAACCCGAGGCTCAGTTATCACACCCCCGTAATGAGCCTTGATCCGCCACGGACGCGGGAAAGCGAGCGCTTCAAGGAGCTCAACGTGCCGCTCCTGCTTTGGCGCAGAAAATATTCGGAAAAGGAATGCAGTCCCGAGCCAGCAGACGGCGCCGCTTGCTGCCACGGCCCTGCATTCTCAGCATGAGGGATCACTTGTTAAAGAAACATTGAACGGACGTCGCGCGAAGTAGTTCAAGCTCCTCCGGAAAGGATTCAAATTAGGCAACCGCGTTCCGATGAACTTCCGCATCTCGCGCACTGGTGCGAACCCGAGTAAGAACTATCGAAAGAGTTCCTTTTTATGTCATTTCACATGCTCACCGAACTGATTCCAAGCGGGCCTGCCTTGCTCTCGGGCAACACAAGCGGCTGTGATTGTTATGTCATGCGCGGCAGTGTGGAAACCTAAAGAAAATAGAAACGTGCGCTGCCTCCAGCATATCTCGGATACTATGAAATTTTTCAAGCACAAAACGAAGCAAGTTTGCAAGCACTCTTATACAGGGAGTCAGTCCTAGTCGAAGAACAAAACAAAAATTCGAGTGGCGAAGAAACAAAAAAGAAAATTGGTGTTGGCTTATCTTGGTTAAGCCTGGATATCAGAAGCGAAATGCTTCGGCGATGCCATGGTTTAGCTTGTGGTGCCTTGGCATAGTTGTGGCTGACCTTGTTGTTCACGGTTACACCTTATAGATATTCCATGGCTTATCATCACGGTTAAACATTGATTACAGTCGTACATCACGTAAGATTAAACTTTATTCCGATTCCACCTCATCATCATCGTTACACTTCTGTATATACATAAACACAGCCCGGTGATTCGTATAGTAACATGCAGCTGTTTCCACAGTTTTCACACAGTATTCAGACTATACACTGCATGCGCAGAAGCGCGCGGCACCGGCTAAAGGTACACCGGTGGTGTCGCGGCGGCAGCGGCGGCTCCGACCACCTGCGCCTCTCCTGTGACATCACGTGGTTTGCGCATGCGCAGCTGTGACTTTTTCTAACGACGGAGCACACGCGATACTCTGAGTTGACTAGCCTAGTGAAGCTTGTTGCTTCAAAAAAAGGTAGAGAAAGAGGTCACCAAAAAAGTAACCCTTCTTGTTTTGTTGCTTCCTCTTTTGTTGACAGCAGTATAGCTCTCCGGCACGCAGATTATATGTGTCAACTGCTTCAAGACAGCGCTCAATGTCTCAGGTCAATTCATCCTGACTCTACAAAGCCTTCTTTTCCTCTACCTCGAGAAAAAATTTTTTTTTTGCCTCAAAGGAAAAAAAAACACGATTTGCGACTCTTTCGTATCGAGAGCCACTCCGCCACTAATACATAATACAACGCTTCAATCATGACTGATCTCTTGATTTGCCACCTTTCCTAGCTCCAGGTTGTGCTATTGTTATGCCTTAGATGCGATGTGCACGCCGCTGATGACATGTCAGAGACGACCCTGATAAACACGTGATATTGGTCGTCACCACCGACGTTTATGTTCCGGTAAAGTCATGAGTCAGTTATCAGCATACGCGGCTTCTTTTTCAATCGCTTCTCTTTACGACATGAAGCAATCACTTGTTACACATGTGCTTCGCTTGTGCGTTCCTTATCAAAGAAGGAGTAACACTAAAACTTACTCATCCGGATACAGCCAGCTTTTAGCTTTTGTTTCACTTGCTGCTGCTCCTCCATTATCAACGGGATTGGGCATCTGACCAGAAAATTAAGATAGAATAAAATAAAGAGGAGGTGCAATCTGTACCTTTAATTGCCACCTGTGTAAACAGCATTCATGCCTTCTTCCGTATTGCTTATATAGTTGTAGCAAAGCTGGGTTTCTAGGCAAAAGGCTTCAGCACAGCTTATATAACACGCTTTACATGCGCCCGTTGGACTCTCCTTTGCGTGACTTGCACGCTAAAACCCCTGTCTGCTACGTCGTCGACAGACGTTGTTTCGAACGCCAACGCGAGAGGCAGGTCGTTGCTGGCATCGCTCGACGCGCCACACGACCGCGCTCTGCAGGCGAGCATCGAACTTTACGAGCGCTGTCTTCAGTCTTCTGGGGCGACTGTGGTGCTCTCCGGAGTTTTCACTGCTTGTTACTTTTATTCCTCTTTGTTATGCGCTGTTTCACTCATCTCGTAAATGCTGAATTCCAGTCATCACTGTCGGTATAGCATCACTCACAGATACTGTTTCCTTTCCCTCACAGATACAATTTCCTTTCAGTGCTCTTACGACTTAAGGTATGCGTTACCTCATTCCGATACATTCCTTGCCCAGATAGAAAGCGTTCACGTTTACATTGGTTTTTTCGTGTTTGTCCCTTGTGCTTTGGTATATTTCATTCTTCAAAAATGACGCTTTTTGGATCTTTCTTCATCTCTGTGTGATAAATATGCTCATTGGTACTAGGTGTGCTTCTCTCCTCGTGAGCTTAGATCTTCAATTAGTGCTGTCTGATGCTATGTATCCTCACGAAGGATCCGTCGTTCAGCTCGATGAATGATCTGATAGTACATACCAGTGCTAAAAAGGGAATGCTGAAGACCTGTCTGATTGACCCTTTCTCCTGATGTGGAGCTTGGCCTATTTCGTAGCGTGCTGTGAGCCCAGCTACGTATCTATACACTCCATCTCAGCCTGTTGTGATCCCCAGTGTTTCCAATTTCTATTGACACTATGTCGCTTGATTTCATTTTATTTCTTTATATTAATAGCGCGAAACATTATAACGGCATTGTTGTAGTGCATATTGTTTACACTTTCAATGAACTTGGAGGAGCCGGTGATAACACCAATGTCACTTAGAATGCCATTCTAGTCTGCAGCTGTGCGTGGAAAAAAGGAATTTGAAAAGGTAACTGTGTGTGACAGTGGACATGCGACGTGCAGGCGATAACTGGTACGTGTTAATATGATTTCTGGGGGAAGAGTACAATGGCTGTGCGCATGGCATTGCTAAATATTTTATGGAATAAAGAATGACTGGAAGTGGGACAAAGAAGTGATAGCAGTGATAAACTGGACGCTGTTTTTTTAGGGCGAACACACCGACATCGTAAGAATACATCGCATGGGTGAACCTGGCAGTGGGGTTTGAACGGAGTCGAGAGAATCCCTAAGGTAAGCTTTATGAGGATTAAGGGGCATGCGTAGTCTAGTTTAGGCCTCACGAATGCCTTATAGGCTAATAGTTTAACATGGTGAGGTGCGCAATGTAGAAAACGTGTTAAGAATCCTAAGGTTGTATTGACCGACAATATATTGTGCTCGTTACATGCAACATTCAAGGAAGATAACTAGAAAGTATTACGCCTAAATGCTTATAAGACTGAAGTGTTTATAGGGGCACGTCAAAGATTACGTTGGAAAAACAAAAGATATAAAACGAAGGTGGACGGATAAAAGCTTACATTTATATTGGTTAAGGTCCTAACACCAGTGGTCAGATTATTTATCTATAGCTATAAGGTCACTTTGTAGTCTTGTTTGACCGATGTGGCAGTGATAACACGATAAATTACACAGTCCATAGCAAGCATGAATATGTTAGAAGTTACATGCGTTGGCAAGTCAATAATGTGTTAGAAAAAGCAGGGAGAGAAGTACTGACCCTTGAGAAAAACCTGGTGCTTTTCAGAAGAGAATTCACGAACTAGGTGCGATTTGTTAGAATATCGGTCCTTTTTAAAACGTTAGGGTGCAAGTTTAATCAGGAAAGTTTGATCATTAGGCTTTTATGGGGTAATTTCTTGAAGGGCGTAAGCGATTTTTCATCAATTTCCTCCATTTTGTAGCCTCCATGATCGTCTGACAATTCTGAGCACGATAATCAGCTCGTAATGCCACTTGACAAATAAGCATTCTGATAATTGAGATAGCTGCTTGAGTTTGAGCTTAAGTACGACGATCGTCTTGACCACGACATGTTACTGCGGGTGCTGTGCAAGTGAGCAGTCTCTTAAGAACCGGACTTATCGCAAATTCCATAACAGCCTTTTATACTAGTTGAGATGCAGCCGCTGTTGCACTCGTTCACAAAAACAGATTTCACGCATAATACGCAGTGGGGATTCGCAGTGTCTTCACGAAGGCCTTTGTTGTCTGGTTCCACTTCCACACAAACCGTCCTCCACGGGAGATAAGGCCTTCCTGGGACCCGAATCTCAAGGTTGAAATGCTCTATGTTTATGTAGATAAGTAGATCGCACACGATTGCGTTTGCATAGAAATGGTGCTGCTTTATCGGAGCATGTGTTTTACTGCTGTCTGAAGTTGATACATACCAATGGTCTCGCTTCCAAAGTCGTTTATGCAGTACCAACTTTATAGCTGCTCGTCCCAAGTTCATAGAAAAATGGAGCATCGGAGCATTCATGAAAAATGTTCCACATACGTGAAAGGAAAAATGTCAATTCCCAGCGCTCGATTCCAATACCTAAGGTTGCAAGATTGAATCCCGGCCACGGCAGCCGCTTTTTGCTGAAGACGAGAAGCAAGACGCCTTTGTGCTAGTTGTGCAATCTCAATGCATGTTAAAGAAACCCAGGTGGCCGAAATTTCCGGCACCCTCCACTACAACGTCTCCCATAGCCTTAGCCGTTTGGGGCGTAAAACCCCACAAATCAAACAAAACCAAACCATATGATTGGCCACGGAGAACACTTTCAAAAGAAAACACATTGTCGCGTCAGCAATAAACCCTCGTCGGACATTATGTTAAGACTCCCGAGGCGCACAATTTGATGAGTTTACATTGTCGAAGTCTTGCAAACAAAATAGTTGCCCTTGTGAACTCTATTGGCTAGAAAAGAAAACATTGCCCCGGTAGTTTACTCTTAGGGGCTAAAATGTACAATCGTAGTGCCTTCACAGAAGTGGTTTGGTTCCGGACAAAACAGAATTTCTCATTCGTTCCTATTGCGTTGTTTTGTTTGGGTCAAGTTTGCGTTACATGCTTCATTTACAATTAAACCCAATTCCGACTACTGAAAAACGGCGTGTCACTGTAGTTCCTTTCTCAGCATTTCGCTTATGTGATTTAAAGAATTGGGCATGAGAGGAGACATTTTTGGCAGAGTCAAACTCCACCTAGTGCCATCTGCAAGCTTGGCGGGCACCTCAATACTCTTTACTTTTGTATTTATTTCGCCGGCCTTCTCTGCTGGCCGAGATGAAGCACCCAGAGCAAACAAGGCGCCTTCATTCTCACGCCACCCCAGTCACAAACGTGGCGGTGCACTTCCGGCAGTACGCCCTCTGCTTCTCTCGAGAGACGATCGCTTTTCATTACCAGGAGTGCACCGTCAGCCAAGTGAGCAGCGCGCAGCGGAGCAACACAAAGCGCTCGAGGGGTGACGTGAAATCGACCGAGCAGGCACAAAGCCGCTGCCGGTGGGGCCATGTGTCGCATTAAACTTACGTACCGTTTTTACCTTTACCACTGATTAACAAAGCAATTAGGCAGTGCTGCTTCGCCGCTCTGTGGTATTGTCTGGTTGATTCTAGGACTCATTTACTGTGTGCTCATCCTGACTAACTACCTGTGCAGAACAGCTATTTGTACCAGGATCTAACACTGAGCAAAGCATTCCCGCGAGATGCGCATGATAAATTCTGTGCATTCGTCTGTAACTGTTCCCCACGGCCTCAGGCGTGTTCTGCACGCTGGTTAGAAAATACGCCTTGAAGAGCTTTATTGCATCCGCGCAAGAATTCCTAGAATGCAAAAACGGAGCGCGTGCTCTTCATTTAACATGTGGTCGATACGCATCAAATGATTTATGTTGAAATCACACATTTTATTTTCGAAGTAATTCAAGGAGTAAAAAGGAATTTTGCGATTGTGTGCCTTAATTTCTAAATTCATGCCGTTGAAGAACTCGCCAGTCCAGGTATCACGCGAAAATGTCGGCAATCATTTTGCGATCCAATGTTTCTTATCTCCCTTTTTCCTTAGTTTTCAATGACCAAAACAGCCATACTGCTCCTGTGACCTTCATCGCAAAAATACTCATATGCTTACCAGCATCGACCAATAATGTTGCTCTACATCAGTTGTTTGTCTTGACATCGCTATGATTGTCTAAGCTGTTTCTCGAGGTCACAATTATTCCAACTATGGAAAAACTGTTCAATTCAAACTCTGTCTAGCATAGCGGAGCCAACGAGCGAGTCTCGCCGACTGGTATTTCAGCCAACTGAGTGAGTGCTGTAGCCTATGATTCCCGTATGACTGGCCATGACTTCTTGTAATGCGTTTGCACTACAAAAAAAAAAAAAGAAAAACGAAAAATAAAAGCAGTCGCAGCCGTTTCGAACCGGTTGTGTTTGGACTCGGGTACTCGGGGGTGCCTTACTCAGTGAGCCACCGCGACATTTCTTAAAACATGATATTATTACACTGAAACAATGTCCTATGTACATGGGAAATGTACAAATGATTTAGAAAAGAGCATGAAATCAACACGAGACGCAATAGGATACACCAAGTCAGACTCTAAGCAAAAGACTTGCATTCGCTCGTTATAATCAAGACTATATATGAAGGGTTAAGCAACCGCCATTTGACGCGGTGGTTCCCATGTGAAGAAGTAGGGTTACATCCGTACCTCCGCCATCAATTGCTCCGTTGCACCGGAACTGATCGCGGAGGTCACGGTTTAGCCTTCGCCATTGGCCAATGCGGCTTCAGAAGTAAGCGTTTTAATATGGTTTTTAGTGAATAAAAACGAGTGCGCAGTGTTAAGATCGATGTCCGTAACGCTGCCACAGGACTTATAGTTGAAGCCGAGGACGTAAAGTCGAAGATCAATAAATAACTTTAAATATATCATTTGATACATACTAAATTACGATATATTTGTCAGTCTTTATTCTAGAAATGCTAATGCATTGCAAGTATCTTTGTGGCGTTCTTGCAACAATCTGTCACCCGCCGACGGGTTGTCAGCGCACCGCTCGCTATGGGCGCTGCTAGGTACAACTTGCTTCGTACCACAGCCGCGGCGGACGGTGCCTTGGAGCTACCCGCGGCGTATCATAACATGTCTGTGCCCGTGTCTAATACCTTATAATCGTAATAATGTCATTCAATTTGGGTCCAGCGGTTTTTCCGCAGTGCAGTCGACAGCGAAGCGATCGACGCACGCTGTTCGAGGGCAGCCGCTGGGCTTTAGTCATTTAGATTGACTTCGACGTGTGAAAGCTTCGTGACGTTGAAGATAAATGCTAGGCACCGAGTACTACCTTTAAGCAATACACATCGTTAAGTACCTTGACAGGGCTGTCACTGCGATGAGGTCTTTATTAGCGAGGTTATTTAAGAGCGTCATTAGGCGTCGTTTTAGATATCTAACCTTGCGCTGAACGGGATTTCAATAAACGCGAGCAGGAGTACAATACTCGTGCATAACATCTTCACGCGGATATTGTTAATGTTTGAGATCAACACTTAATTGACTATGCCAACTTTAATACCAGGCAGGAGCAACGGTAGCCCAAATAACCGCAAAGAAATAGTGAGGGGTCCCACCTTCAACGTTCCCAGGAACCTATGAATTATTGTTATAAGCTCAGGATGAAGAACATTATTGCGGAGCGCGAAGCTCTGATGCTAAAGTGCCCAAGGATAGTCGTCACTCTTACTGGTATTCTTTGCAATTAATAATCGTACACAAAAACGTTTTTCTTGATCATCTAATTTGAGCATAGCGCACGACGTTTGAAAGGCAAATTTTATCCTCAGACATGGACGTGCGACTAATATCTTACTATTTTTTCCTACATGACCTAGAGATGCATCATGGTATAGTTTCAGTGCAGAGAAAGACAGAAATATTTCTATTTTTATGAACGAAATGCACGAACATTCTCTCCTGCTTTTGTTTTAATATTCTCTCGGCACATGCCAAAGCCAACGTCCAATCCTGTTCTTCGACTCTGAAGGCATTTTTTAGTCAACTAGAAGACGTATGATATTGACCAACATGGCCTCTGTTCACTTCTTCTTATTGTAGTTGTCATTTGTTCCTGCGCGTAGGACGTTTTCGTTCAAGTGAGCGAATTGCAACCCCTGCACTTGATCGGAACAAAGAAGACAAGGGAGAGGCTTAACGGATCGCTAAACCGGCGGCAGCGGCTGAGGTCACTCGCGACTTCGCTGACACACCGGCTTGGTATTAGCGGTGATGCAGGGCTGTCGAGCTCAGCAATTTTCTTCTCTGCCGACAGTATTGCGGTGTCCTCATTTTGTTTTTCATTTTTCGGGTTTCACTAAGATGCTGACGCATACCTTGATAATGCGAGCAAGAAAGCAGATGAAAACAAAAAGCAGGCTGAAGAAGCCCTCCTCGAATCGAATCGCAAGTTGTTTTCCGGTTTTGAAAAGGCAGGAGAAAAATATAAGGACCGAGAGCTTATTCGCCTATACCAGCTGCTGTCATCAGTGAGTATTGTATACCTAGCTCAACAGGTGTGAAACGGAAGCTTCATCAACTTCTCATTTTTCCGTTGAATGGTATTTTCTGGTTGTATGTACTATACAACCACCATCGACTCGACACGGAAGCAGATTGAGAGTCCAATGCGTTTAGGGAAACCCTTAATGTGCAGTGGGACACAAAAAGAGAGCAATTAGCATTATTGATAATAAAAATGCAAGCAGAATATTATAAGGGAGAGCTATGGAGTTTGTTCAGAAACGTCCTCACCTCCCAAAACATTTACACGCTGCCCCATGCCCACCTCCGCGTTAACGATACTGGAGGACACCGATATCAATAATGTCAAAAGGGGAGATAGCTTCAATTCATGGCTCCGTTTTCAGCTCCGGCCTAGGTTTACTTTTATTTTATTTTTTTTTAAATAGCCGTATTGTGCTCACTCTCCGTAAATTGTTTGTCTATGCTTTCAGTTATTTGGCCACTTTCGCCTCATCGTTTCTGTTTTACCCTGTTGCGCAGTATTGCAATAATACTATTATTGCTGTTTTATAGTTGTATTTTTATTTATTTTTTTGTCATAAAGCTGTTCTGTCACTTTTGCATGATGCCACTATGGGAGCGCGGGGCTTAGTCAAGGTGTCCTTGAGACACCTTTTTCCTCCAGTGTCATATGTATGTGTTATGATGTGATATGATGCAAAAAAAACTTCAATTCAATTCCATTACTGGACATCTCACCATTATAATTCACCAGTTTGAAGCGGCGCCGGCTGCTTGTATTCTTTCTGGTAACTATTGTATACTCTTGTTCTCTTTACAGACTACTGAATGTTACTTTAGTCAGTCTAATATGAAATATATTTATGGGTCCTACTTACCTGCTTAGAATGTTTGCGTCTTCAAACATGGGCTGCACCTTCTGCTGTGAGTTGCTGAGCGGAGCAATTTCCTCGCGTGTTATAGGTATAAAATGCATCCCACTGAATACATATGCACACCAGCGTTTTGGCTGACTGTTGTTTTCATTGGAATATTACATAACCCATTAGCCTACATGGATCACAACTCAGAATACACTCTTTGCGGTAATATTTAGCTTATTTTTGGTTGGCTTATTTCTTGGTGTGTTTCAATGCTGCTGTGCTCAGTAAGTCAGACCTATAATTATGGATAATCAAAAACTTCCGTGTAATCGCTACTTACTGGTCTTAATTAACCATGACCCCTTCACCATCGTGAACTGAACTGCGAATGACAGCGAATTAAGAAGTGTCTAAAATATCGATTTTGTTACATGCACCGTTTAACATAAACTTTTATATAGCGGTATTTTGCCGTGTTATGCGCTTATCGACGGCAAGCACAATGTGGTCGACATGTGTGCCGTTTATGATTGCTAAATGGAGACAATTTAACATGTAACTATGGCATGTCACGTGCTGCTGCTGTGACACCCACAGCGCCTATACCCTGATGAATGTAGGCACTAGGTTCGCAATGTTACAGCCATAACAGGGCGACGCGGCTGAGAATGAAGTGATATCGCCATATTACAGGGTGATAGAGGCAATGCAGAGCCGTTTTGAAAAGCGGGAGAAGGTCGCGCGAAATTTTAGTAGAGTAGGCACCATAGCGCGACAGACTACGTGACAGTTAGGACTTGTATGAAACAATTCGTTGTCCACCTGATATAAAGGAGACAGACTGAGATCTCATCCCGTATGATCTGAAACCGAAACAGTATGAAGACCATTCAAGTTATTTACCAGGCATTGGGGAATTCTATATCGTGACTACCTTTACTAATATATCTGGGGCATCATCACAAAAAAGCAGTACATGCAAAAACGAGGTGTATAAGCTCCTTTAACTTTTATTCAGCGAAGAGATTGAGAGAGCGAGAAATGGTGTGAGTGCGCGCGTCTTTGTGTGTGTATGTATATTAGTAGTAGTAGTAGTAGTTGTTGTTGTTGCAGTAGTACTAGTACTAGTACTAGTAGTAGTAGTAGTAGTAGTAGTAGTAGCTGTAGTAGTAGTAGTAATAGTAGTTATAGTAGCAGTGGTAGTATTAGTAGTAGTAGTAGTAGTAGTAGTAGGAGTAGTAGTGAGTGAGTGAGTGAGTGAGTGAGTGAGTGAGTGAGTGAGTGAGTGAGTGAGTGAGTGAGTGAGTGAGTGAGTGAGTGAGTGAGTGAGTGAGTGAGTGAGTGAGTGAGTGAGTGAGTGAGTGAGTGAGTGAGTGAGTGAGTGAGTGAGTGAGCGAGCGACAAGCGCACGCACGCGTTTTTGTGAGCACATACATATTTAGGCGCCTACAAAGAACCCAAACATATACCTCGACCTAGCCTGGAATGGATCCTTTATATTTCCCCTATCATCGCCCTCTAAAGTGTACATTACATCACTGTCTAGTCAGCCAGCAGAAAAAAAGAAAGTGGTTGGGAGATGGAGGAGTGCAGAACGGAGCGCATAGCTCCTCAGCATCTGGTAACACGCAATGCAGGCATAAAGCGCCTTAGTCGGGCTTCTTGCCTCGAAGGCGCGGAAGCCAGCGGCATCTCACGCCACTTTCGCGGGTGTTGTTGTTCCTTCTGTTACAGAATGATAACACTGCCTGGCGCGAGCTGCCGCAGCACCCCTTAGGGCACATCGCTTTGCATCCCTCGATCCGCCGTCTTTGTGTGTTTGCATTCAGCAGTATCTTTTAAAGCCCGCTGCAAAGCGCACCGCTCTGTGGCTTAGCTTTCTCGCTTTCTTGCTTTCGGAGGATGCCAAGTTGATCGCGTGGCTTATAAATGAGCCGCGAAGATGCTTTTCGTGCGCCGCGTGAAAGAACAGCAGGCCTGTAACAGAATTTCATTTATACGCGTGAACATTCTCTGAATTGTCTGCAACGCCCCAAAGCAAAACAATGCAGCTTTTTCTTCTAATTGACAGAATTTCTTTCAAAGGAAAACTTTGAGAGGGCCCACGAACTAAAAGCGAGATGGAACAGAGACTAGTATACACACCCCTTTTTCTGCATGTGCCATTTTTCCAGTTTTGTGTACTGCTTCTACCGTGTTTGCTGGAACAGTTTAAGCTGCTACAAAAGAAATCAGACTACGTCGTCACAGTGCTAGCGCCTCTCCGGAAAATTTTCTTTATGCGAAGGCTCTGTATTACGTCCACACGTTATCGGCAAGAGCAGAGAACGTGCGGAAGTATTTAGAGCCTTCGCACAAAATACTTCTCCGGAAAGGCGCTAACACTGTGCGCACGTTTTCGGCAAGAGCAGAGAGGGGTTCCTGGTCCTACGGGGCTTTGGCGGCAGGTCAACGCCGCTTGCGGCGAGGACTAGCCAGCCACCGAATCTCTATCGGTTGTAGGTCGTCATTGCACCCGCCACCGCTTAGGTTGTGGACGAGGGCTGTTGCGGCACGCGTCTTTCTCTCCCTGTTCTTTTATTTCTTCTCTACTTTGGCCTGTCTGCACGAGGCAGCGGAGGTTGCTCAGCTACGGAGCCAGTAGCAGGCCCGTGCATTTTATTTTCTTTTTTTTTTCTACAGCCACAACAACGACAAGAGCAGAGAAATACCCGCACACAGTAGAGCACTATATAACAGGCAGCCTGCGCTTAGCGCTTTCCTCAGGGACCATATAAGGCACTTTGGTAAATAATAATATTACAAGTGGTTTGCTTTGGGTTTTGGCCTGGTGGTTAATAAGACACCTAAATTGTTGCAAGGAAATGTAAGCATATCACTTTTCATAAAAGGTACGGTATGAAGCTGGTAATTTACGCTGGGAAAGAATTTGAATTAAACAAGGAATACAATAGCGCTAGGTTTAACACAGAGGTCCAGAAACCAGAAATACCTAGTAAAATAATTCTGCAGTACTGTGCCGGAGTTCCCGGGTTCGAACCAGACCACGGCGGCTGCGTTTCGATGGAGGCGAAACGAAGTGGCGTCCGTGTGCTGTGCGATGTCAGCGCACGTTAAAGATCCCCAGGTGGTCGAAATTACTCCGTAGCCCTCCACTACGGCTCCCCTTTCTCTCTTTCCACTTTCACTCCCAACTTCATGCCTTCCCTTACGGCGCGGTTCAGGTGTCCACATAGCAAGTGTGACAGATACCGCGCCTTTCCTTTCCTGTGAACCAAATATTATTATTAACAATTCTGTAGTTCACTTCGGACCACTAAAGTGCGATGAGGCGAAAGCCATTAAAGCGTGGTGGATAGAAGCCCTCCAATACGCACATTTATCTCCCTCTCTTCATTCACTCCCACCTTCCTACTTTCCTTTGCTGCGTGGCACATGTGCCTGCGCAGAGCTCCGCCGAGGTGGTGCAGTCGCCGCTCCGCCGGAGCTCATGCTTCTGCGTCCGTACACGCCGGTGGCCGCGGAAACAGGTTTTTTGACGCTTCGGCTGACGAGTATCAGGTGATTCTGCCAAGTTTGCCAACCGGGCGCATTGTGCTTAATACTGTTTTCATGCATGGTGATGTGAAGGCTCGACCGTACCGAGTTGAAGACTTCAGGGACGCGTTGGTTCGTCTTGGATTGCTCCCAGAGGTGGTCGCCCTGGGGGCGTACCAAATGAACCACGTTTGGGCAGTGACGTTTAAAGACGCCGAGGCCACACGTAAGCTGCTCGCTGTCAGTGATGTGAAAGTGAAGGACCATCGCTGTGTAATCGTCGACCCCAACGACCAGGGCGTCCGGTTAAAGATTCACTGGCTGTTGCATGGCGTTCCTGACGAAGACGTGCGAGCCGCACTGTTGCCGTATGGGACGCTGTCTGACATCGCAAGGGAAAGGTGGCGCGCACAAGGCGTCACCGACAAAGGGTCAACTACGCGCACCGTGTCCCTAAAGCTGAAGACAGGGGTGAAAATTGACGTCCCACACCAGCTGCGAGTTGCCGGTGAGCCAGCGCTCGTCGTCGTTCCGGGCAGGGCTCCCCTGTGCCTTCGCTGCAAGACGACGGGTCACATCCGGAAGGAGTGCCAGGTTTCGCGCTGCGCTCGTTGTCGTCGTTTCGGCCACGACGAACCGCAGTGCGTAAAGACGTATGCAAACGTCGCAGGGCCCGTGAGGAACGACGACATGTCGGAACACCTCATGGACCAGGCGGATGCGGAAGAAGCAGCTAAGGAGTCAGGCACCAGCTCAGCAGAAACAACGGTCACTCCCCCCTCCCCAAACGCGGACGAGGTCAAGGAGCAGGGTGTCAAGAATTTGCAAGCGTGTTCCGTCGGCGTCGCGGACGCTAAGGTGGCCAGCAGCAGCAACTCAACTGGGGACACGGAGGTCAGTCACAACACAGTATTCATTCACGAGACAGACAGCATGGTCGAATCTGAGGCAGCGAACTTGGCAGCGGTAGCGAAGCGGACACACGACGACACGGAGGACCGAACACCAGGTCACGAGAGCGCAGACGTCGAAGGACCGCCGGCAAAGACTTCCACGGCGGTACGGTGGGCGTCCTATCGGACTAGGTCGAACTTGTTAGAGAAAAGAGGGGGGGCTGCACCGCTCCCACATCAGACTTAACACCTGCCACCATGGAGGGGTGCTCGGCCACAGACATCACTAAAGGTATGACCATGCTCCCGGGTATTCGTTCATCACCAATGATTTGTTTAGACAAAGCCATTAGATTCGCGACTATTAATGTTCGAGGGCTCGCAGCAAGGCGCAAGCAAAATCAACTGTTTCGTTTGGTCAGCGAGCTGGAGCTAGACGTCATCGCGATTCAGGTAACTAAAGTTGATGGTGAAGAAAAAACCGGGAGAATGGTTAGCCTTTTTACCTCAAGATACAATGCCGTTGTAAGTCATGCAGTTGGAGCAGCGGCTGGTTGTGTGCTGTTTGTGCGTCAGTGCCTTGGTGTCACAATTCAAGCTGTCACGACTTGTGCGTATGGCCGCTTCGTTGTTTGCGATCTCGTGCTGTATTCATACGAATGGCGCATCATTTGTGTTTATGCACCGAACAGCGTGGGCGAAAGGCGCGATTTCTTTGAAGGTATTCGTCAGTATTGCAACTCTGAAAGGCTAACTGTGATAATGGGAGACTTCAATTGTGTACTCTCCGCATCAGATAAAACGAGTAGAAGGCCGCATAGTGATGACAGCACCTGTGTTCTCGCAGAATTGGTAAATGAGTTTAACCTTGTTGATGTGGCTGGATGTCTGGAGGGTGGACGAGCTGCTCAGTTCACTCATTTCCAGGCTTCTAGCCACGCTCGACTCGATAGGATGTACATATCTCTTGATCTGGTGCCTGTATGTCACGAATACCACGTTAAGCCAGTATCGTTCAGCGATCACTGCTTGGTCACCGTCACTATCGCTGGGAACAAAACTAAAAGTCAAGGATTTGACTGGCAAATGTGGAAGTTAAATTCAAAATTATTATCTGATGACAGTTTCCAAGCCGATGTTGAAAGGCATATAGCAAATATGAATGACAAAGGCGTAACAAAGTTAGGGGCTAAATGGGAGGTTTTTAAACAATGTCAAAATGACAGCATTGGAAAGATCGAGCGCTATAGCCAGACAAGAAAGGGCCGAAGAAAGGTCCCTTCACGTGAATCTACAGCGTCTAATTGATGTGGAAAGCAATAACCCCGGTTTGTTCATAGACGACATACGAGCCCTTAAGGGCAAGCTTGAACTACTCGACGCTGACCGATATCGCGGTGCCCTTGTCAGAGCTAGAGCCGAACGGCTGATAAGGGGGGAAGGTCCGACAAAAAGGGCGTTAGGCACAGAAAAGTGGCACGCTCGAAGGAATCAGATAGATGAAATTGATTACCAAGGGACCATTACCAATGAAAGGAAAGAAATCCAGCAAGCTTTCTTCGAGCATTATCGTCAGCAGTTCGCACGGTGTGCAGTTGATATCGAGAGTTTCAAGAGAGTTTATTTACCTTTAATGCCACAACTCGACGAAAAGACGACACGTGTGCTAGAGACCCCCATCACGGAGGACGAAGTGAAATGCGCTATTGGAAATTTGAACCCCGGCAAATCGCCTCCAGGATTTTCTCTCGCCGGTACTGGAAAAAGTGTATAATGAAGCATATGAGCTTAATGTGCTGCCGCCGTCCTTTGCATCTTCTCATACTGTGCTAATTCCCAAAACAGAGGACCGAGGTCAATTACGCAGTGTTACCTCCTACAGGCCGATTAGTTTAACCAATGTCGACTATAAAATTTTTATGAAAATACTAGCTAAAAGACTGCAAACAGTTATTAAAGATATTGTTGGAGACCACCAAACATGCGGTATTAAAGACAGGTCCATTTTTACGAACATTCACATCGCGAGGGCCATTCTTGAATTTTGCGATGCTGGTGGACTTGGAGTAGCAATGCTCCAAATAGATCTTGAAAAGGCTTTTGATAGAGTGCCCCACGACTTGCTTTTGTGTATATTAGATTATGTCAAGGTCGGATGCGATATCAGAGAAGGAGTGGCTATGGCTTACAGTGCTTCTACAACTAGACTAATTGTGAACAAATCTGTCGGTGACAGTATTGCTGTCCAACGCTCAGTTCGTCAAGGTTGCCCCCTTTCACCTCTTCTCTTTTGTATCTATCTTGAACCCT